>NC_062284.1:116099340-116402370 GCF_902655055.1 Lutra lutra
ATGTAGTTGTGTGACCACCAACATAACCCAGATAGAGACTAGTCTCCCCACCCCCATTCTCTCACGCTTCTCCTCCCTCCAACCCCAGGCAATCACTGATATCTGAATAGTTTTGCCTTTTCCAGATTGTCATATAAATGGAGCCATGCAGTATGTGGCTTTTTGAATCTGGCTTCTTTCACTTACAATCATGCTTCCTTTTTTTTTTGGAAATTTGATAACGTGGACCCTAACCCACACTTTATCTGCTCCACATTTCTCATAGACTGTCCAGGGGCACGCACGGGGAGTGGTCGGGTCTGTGTGAACTGCCAGCGTCTGAGTCCCCCCTACCTTGCAGTGTTATTAGTACTTCTTTGGACCCAGGGTCCCAGATGCTTTGTCAAACCCACTGACCCTCTGTCCCCTTCTGTCCCCTCCTGTCCCCCACAGTGGCACCTGGCCTAAGACAACCTCTCCCCTGGGTCCTGACCAGTCATCCCCATAGCTGTGGGGGGCACGGTGGAGGGGGTAAGCTGGGTAGATGGGATGGGGTGACCACTAAATTCCTCCCTTGGGGAGGGAGCCGGGTGACAAAGGTCAGGCCTCTCCTGGCTAAAACAACAGAAGTGGTTCCAGCTGCCGAACAGCTGGAGGGGGACGTCTGCTTTCCCTCAGCAGCGTGAAAAGCCCTTTAATCGGGGTGCGTGCTGTTGTCAAGCCCGCGGTGAAGGTGTGTCGAAGAAGAGCAGACACCCGCGAGGCTGCAGACCTCCCCTTCCCTTTGACCTCCCTTATCTCTCCTCCTCCATCTTCTCGGCCCCACTCCGAAGCCGCCAGATCTAGACCCTCCTTCGCACCTGTGTAAATGCAGTGGCTGTGGGGTCAGGGAAGGGTGAGAGCAAGCTGGCAGAAATCGGGATGTGGCTTTTCCATGCAGATGATGGATTAGATAGCGGGTGGGTGAGTGACGTTTTAATGTGAAATGACTCTTCATTCCCAAAGACACAAGCCCCGGGGGAAAAAAACCAAAGTCCGGTTTTGCAGCTGGTGAGGCAAGGGACAAGAGGCGGAGAGTCCCTGCTTAGAGAGTCAGAGGCTGAGCTACAGCTAGACATCTGGAATGCGGTTCTCTACTGTTTGTTCCAGGCACTGGCTCCAGGAGCGGCTTTTTTCTCCTTTCAGTGGCAAAGAGTTACCTCCCAGAAATGCTTTGTGGTGCCTGAGCTCTCAACCCTTGAGCTGGGCTTTGACTTACAAACATGATGGGAAAAATAGTCCTCCCTGAGGAAGCTTGCTTTGCCTGCAAACTTTGTCCTCTCCTGCCCACCAAAGGACACCGGAGACCCTGGGCACCACTGCCAGAGCCAACAAAAGAGCCCCTGCCCCCCCCACCTCCCCCACCCCAAAGGAGGCTCCTCGAGGTATAGTAGAAAGAGTCTGGCCCTTCCAAGGCAGACATAGAGTGTGCTTGGCCACTCACTAGCTTGACCTGGCTGGGGACCTTGGCTTCCTCCTTGTCCATCAGCTCAGCCACTATTTCTCCAGCGCCCACTTTGGGCAAGGCTCCTGCTGGGTACTAGGGATCCAGCGGTTGTGGCCCCCAGATCTTGGTGCCTCGGCAAGAAAAGTACAGTGGAACTGCTGGTCGTTGAATGACAGTCATGACACAGACCACAGTGGGAAAAAAGCTGTCAAGGAGGCTCATCACAGGGGTCCGGTCTGGGAAGTCAGTGCCTCAAGGAAGCAGCATTTGCGCTGAAATTGGAAGGATGAAAGGAGGTATGAGGTTGGGGCACAGTCCACAGAGAAGGACCAGCAGGTCCTGAGGCAGGAAGGAACAGTGCCAGGGGGCCTCACTGGGGGCCCGGGTGTGAGGGGCCTTCACTGTGCTTGTCATCTACACAGCAGGCACACAGGTAGGGGTCCCTCCCCTTCCCACTCCTTCCAAGTGGGTATCTGCCATCTGGGCCGGGAGAGTCACCATCACTTACAATCTTAATTCTGTGGAAAAGTGAATTCAGGGTGTCAACAACCTGACATATAATAGATGAATCATTGATACCATTTTATCATCTGGTGGTTGCTCTTAGTCAAGTGCTTGCGTAAGGCGGAAGCAGGAAAAAGCACGGTGCTCACCATGCTGGCTGTTAAATTAACACAGTTTTCTGCCTTGACACACACCCATTTCAGACACATTTATGGAGGGGACAACTGATCTGAAGGGGAGCAGGAAGGCTTCTGGGGGCCTGCGTGAGGAGCATTCCCACCGGGCCAGCCTCGCTTGGCTGCTTCATGATGGCATCTGCCATGGGGATGTGGGTCCTGCCTCAGCTACTCTGGTACATTCCTTCAATGTCTTTGTGATTTCCTTTAATTTGAGGGGAAAATCCTGTGTTTAACGCATGGCTTTCCTTATCTAATAGATGTTCCTTAAAAGGAAAGAAGAGAACAAGCAGCTTATATTCCTCTATGTGTTTGAGAGTTGTAAGTTTTTGGTAGTGGTTGGCCAAAGATGTCTATTTCCAGGTGCCTGGGTGGCCCAGTTGCTTAAGCGACTGCCTTCCGCTCAGGTCATGATCCTGGAGTCCCGGGATCGAGTGTGGCATCGGGCTCTCTGTTCAGCTGGGAGCCTGCTTCTCCCTCTGACTCTCCCCCTTCTCATGCGTGCTCCCTCTCTCTCTAATTCTCTCTCTCTCTCAAATAAATACATAAAATCTTAAAAAAAAAAAAAGAATATCTCTTTCCACAGTACCTGGTTAAAAAAAAAAAAAAAAGGAGCTTCTTTTATCCAGGATATGTTTTCGGTAAGGTTTGACAGTCACCCCACCCCCCCTCAAACTGATATCGAACCACTCTTGTAGATCAGGCACTATGTGAGGCCCCGCACAGCCACAGAGGACAAGGCGGTCCTTCACACACACGGGAACACACATAGATGATGGTGTAGTGTGTTGAGGGCTTGGGTGAAAGGGTGAACACAAGGTCCCAGGAGCTCCAAGGCGCTAAGTAACGGTGGCATTTAAACACAAAAACATTTGCTCTTTAGGATGATAACCTCTGTGGGCTATGGAATTTGGACGGGAATGGGGAGGAAAGGTCGGAGGTACAGTCAGACCTCTAGGCAAGAGAGAAAGGACTGAATGAAACCATCATGAATGAATGAGGAAAGCCTGCTGGAGAGGGAGGCCCAACCAGCCCCAATGGAGGCACCAGTGAGGGACCCCACAGGGGCTGTTCCAGCCCCAGCCAAGCTCCCAGCGGAGTACAGCCCAAGTGTGTTATTTCATTTGGCACCACGTGGAGCAGAAGAACCTCCCAGCTAATCCCCGCCAACCCATGGACTTGGGAGAAATGATTAGTTGTTTAAAGCCAACGAGTATGGGGCTGGTTTCCTTTGCAGCAACAGATAAGCAAAGGAAAAATATTTAAAGTGAGTGGCAGAAGCTGTGCTATGCACACACTTGTTCAAGAGAAACCTCAGATCAGTGGAGTCTGATCTGTGATTTTTGAACCTGATATCATAAAGGGGAATGCCCCTTGCCACTTGCCACAATGTGGCCTTCACATTTCTAAGCCCAGTGGGTGGGTCACCACCCCCTCTTCTACACCTCAGAAAAACTGAGACATATGCATGTTGCCAGGAAAATGTTGACTTGGAATTTCAGCTACTGGTTAAATCAGCATAGTACAGGTGGAAGTTAAAACAGCAAAGCCAATTCTATATTATAAAGGATGGCATTTTCCTTTATATCGTCATGGAAACCTGGCAGTCAGTCCAACCAAACACGGCTTGTGGTACTGGCGTGGCCTCTCTGTGCCAAAACTGTGGCAGAGTTTGCCTGCTACACTGCTGGAATCTGAGGGCTAAGATGGGCATGCGTGCATTTCAGGAAGAAGGGCTTGTTGGTCTGACTGATTTCGTCTACCTCCATCTCTATGGAGAAGACGGCCCCCAGCCTGTGGCTTACTTTTCTACCAGCAAGGATGGATTGTTTACGTGTATTTCAAGGGCTTGTCCTACTTTACAAATGTGAGCAGAACACAAACTGCCGTGTGTTTGCTTTGGAATCATTCACTCCCCAAGGAGAGAGGGTGGGAGTAGCAGAGGATTGCAAACTCACAATTGTCCTGGTCCCCTTTGTTTGGTTTCCGTATTACACAATCATATTTAGCATAATTGTTTTGTTTTTGTTGTCTTTTGGTTAGGAAGAAGGAAGGGAATGTATGTGAGGATTTTTATGAAAATACTGTGCCCTATCCCCCACCGCCCCCCAAGAGAAATGGTTCATGCTTTGTCTAGCTGGAGAGACAGCTGGCACCTGCCCAACAACAAAATCTTCCTGCAACCGTGGCTGCTTTTGAGCCCACGACAGACGTCTGTGGCTCTGGGGTTCAGGATCCCCCAGGGTGACTCAACTCCTAAGTTTGGTCTGTGTGCCTAGAGAACTGACCCAGGCCACAGGCTGGCACTTGGGACTTGTAGCCTGAGCTCCTAACTCCCACAGAAGAGAGGAAAAAGCCACCGTTGTGACTTCAGGTAGACTGAGGAACTTCTGGGCTGTGGTGCTGTTGGTCAATAAGTTACGAACTGATTTCATGTCCAGCTTCAAAATGCGGAACGTGCCCTCAGGCTCTGCTTCTCTTTTGCCTTGGTCCAATGAGTCTTAGCTTGGCTCAACCAGGAGAAACTCCAGGGAGGATGAGCCTTTCTCCCTCCCCCCTTAGTAGCCATGCTCTTGAACACGGCAGCCTCTAGCCACATGTGGCTATGCAAATTTAAGCTAACTAAAATTAAATGCAACTAAAAATTTAGTTCCTCCATGGCATTAGCTACATTCTAGTGTTTAATGGGTGCATGTGGTTTGTGGCCACCGTGTTAGACAGCACAGACAGAGAACATGTTTGTCATTGCAGAATATTCTGTTGGACTGTGTGGCTTTTAGCATTGCAGAATCCCTAGGACTCAGTGCTCTCTAGGTCCTGCAGTATCCTGTTCCCTTGCTGGATGGCCACGGCCGGCTCACTTGTCTCCACCCCAGAGTGCAAGCCCAGTGTGGGCAGGACCCGGGTGGGTGTGTTCTGCCTGCCAGGCCTCCTGCAGGGCTGGGTGCATCGTACCGGCTTACTGAAGACAAAAGTAGATGAACGGATGGGTGAATAAGCCGAGTTTGTGGACCGAAAGTGATCCCGTCGGGCCCTGGAGCTTTGGGTGACCCATTAGGGCGTAGTCATCCTATTAAAAGTCCATTTTATAGAACTCAATTGCCTTTTTTTTTTTTTTTAAACAACCACAAATACACACAGTTCCTGAAACAGATGAAAATAGGACACCACAGACCATGGAAGAGTCTTTTAGCAATGGCCCCATGCCGTCTCACAACTTTTTTCCTTGGCCTCAGGGACCAGTAATTTCTAGATAGAACCTTTTGGGAGCCCCTGTGGAGGTGGGAGGGATCTCCGTGTGTTGGGGTAGGTGGGGCTTCTTCTGAAGGTCTTTAACCTGTCTATTTGCAGACAGAATGTTCCCCCAGTCGTTAAGCTGGTCTCTGGCACGGCTGCCACAGTGTCTCTGTTGGCCCAGAGCTAGCCATTTCCAAACCAAATTTATGGCTTGTAGTTCAATGCCACGGTGACGCCCATAGCTCTCCTCTCCCGCGTGCCGAGGAGGAGAAAACGGGGCAATCTCCTTCGGTTTGAAAAGACACTTTGTCTTTTTCGATCCCTGCTTTTTAAAGCGAACAAGGGCCCTGTGAGGAGCTTCTCCCAGGAGGCCTCAGGTGCCCGGAAGACAGGCCTGTCTTGTCTGGATCTTTATCGGCTGGTGGCTGGCACACAGTAGGCTCTTGGTAAATCGTTTTTGATTTTGTGAATTCCGTTTTGCAACTGGCTCAGAGCTCCTACTTGCAGCCTTGCTCTGGAATAATGAAGAAGTGCCTTTGGGTGTAGTTGGGAGCAGAGCTCCGAGCCAGGCTGGGGGTGTCAGATCTGACACTCACACAGTACATGCTTGGAGGGGTCACTGGGCTTTGTTTGGTCTCCTCATCCGTAAAATGAGGATTGTAACTTGCCCTGCCTCATAGGTTTAATTCGTTAACATATCATAAGTGAGACCTAATTATCAGCTTTTATAATTATTGCTCTTGAGGCTACGCCAATCCCTTTGTGACCAAGGATGAGTTCCTTAGTTTTCCCGGGCTCTAGAAGATACAGATAGTTCTGGGGCTCCTGGGTAGCTTAGTTGGTTGAGCATCAGACTCTTGGTCTCAGCTCAGGTCTTGATCTCAGGGTCATGAGTTCAAACCCCACACTGGGCTCAGTGCTGCGCATGCTGCCTACTTAAAATAAAAAGAGAAAAAAAGAAGATACAGATATTTTCATCCTTGTCTGACCATGAGAAAAGAAAGGGCATGTTTTCCCTTGGCCCCTGCTGATTCCCATGGCAGAATCACTTAACAAAACAGGTCTTATGAGCAGGTGTCACTTCAGGTAAGTGGCTCGTGGGTGCACAGGTGGGAAGACAGTTGTGTGATAACAGCAGTGCCTTGGCCTTCTTTCAGACAGTCTTGGGGTTACAGGTTGGCCTGGAAGCCGGGGTGGGAGGATACCAATGCCACCCTCTGGCTGGGGACTGGCTCTTCACCAGGCAGAATTACAAAGCCAGATCCGGCTGCATTTCTAGGCTGCAGACATTTTAGGAATGGGGCCGGGAGGGCCACACAGAGGGAGGAAGGGAGATGTTTGAGGCCAGCTTTGCTGGTTGCAGCCACCTGTATTCTGTGCCCATTCAGGAGCCTGTGGCCGGGGCTTCCCAAACCTACCTTATCCAGCTGGACCTTTGTGTTCCAAGTTTTCCCTGGTGCTCAGTCAGTCATAGACCAGAGGCCTGTAGTGGCAGAGGGCTCTGGGTGGGGTAAGAGAGAAAAGACCCACCTACCTCTCAGTCTCAGAGACAACTTAAATTTTGAGGTGGAGCCAGGATGGGAAGCTGTGGACCACCTCTGCCTGCCTAGTGATGCAGGGTAGACAGGGGTGGGGCACAGCCCAGTGATCTCCTGGGGTGGCGGGAGCCTGCAAGGTCAGGCCGGTCACACGGCCCCATCTGGTGAGGAGGCAGCACCACATGGGAGAGGCTGCGACGAGATCACGTTCATCCTTCAAATGTTCGGGCTCCCAGCTTTGTTCTAGATGCCGGGGATGCATTCACAGGCAAGAGAGACGTTCTCCTTGTCTTTGCAGGGTTCAGAGTTGGGGGCTCCACCATTAATCAGATCACACAGCTCATCCTCACAAACTGTGTTCGGTGCCGTGAGGGAAAAGTGAGGTGTGAGGGGTTATGATAGGGCACCTGTGAGAGTCAGGGAGAGCCTCCTAAAACAGAAGATATGAGCCGAAATCTGAAGGAGGGGTGGGAGGGAAGTGTGTCCAAGGGCCTGGAGGGAGAAGCAAATGTAGCATGTCTGGGAAATGGAAAGCAGGCCAGTGTACCTGAGCAGCAGTGAGCAAGGTGGGGACGAGGCCATAAGAGCTGAGGCCAGGGAGGGAC
Source organism: Lutra lutra (assembly GCF_902655055.1). Lineage (NCBI taxonomy): Eukaryota > Metazoa > Chordata > Mammalia > Carnivora > Mustelidae > Lutra > Lutra lutra. The sequence continues at coordinate 116,106,866 of NC_062284.1, forward strand.
CCCAGGGTCAGAGTCTGCCAGTCCTAGGAGACCTCGTGGAAGTCCCCAGGGGTGATGGGACACTGCTCTAGGGTTTATTTTTATTTTTTTTTAAAGATTTTATTTATTTATTTGACAGAGAGAGATCATAAGTAGATGGAGAGGCAGGCAGAGAGAGAGAGAGAGAGGGAAGCAGGCACCCTGCTGAGCAGAGAGCCTGATGCGGGACTCGATCCCAGGACCCTGGGATCATGACCTGAGCCGAAGGCTGCGGCTTAATCCACTGAGCCACCCAGGCGCCCTGCTCTAGGGTTTAAAGCAGGGGCAACCCAAGGCGAGTAAGGTGGGGGATCCCACACAGGGTTGAGGTGTGGGTGGTGCCACCCCTGATTGCTATCTTGTGAGCTTCAGCTCTTCTCTCTGTGTGGTGGCCTGGGAGGCAGCGGGCTTCCTCTGGATATGGCTCTCTGCTGTGTTAGTTTCAATCCCAGAATGCTGGACTCTCTTATGAGACACTCAGGGCATTTCCCTCTGGGCTTGGGCAGGACTCAGGTTGAGCCCATGCACGTGGGAGCCCCAAGGGTCTGCAGGGAAGACAAGTTGCACTGTCGATCCTGAGGAGGCTGGCATGGTTTTAGTCCACAGCTGCTCCCTCCCTGTGCTGAGCAGCCAACACCCAGGTGGGAGGTCAGTCTAGCGGGAGGTACTGGTTTTATAGTTGGGAGGCGGTCTGAGCACTAGTGGATGGGCTTGGACTCACTAGGAATTTGGCCAGTATGGGGGGTGGGGTTGTTCCTAGTGCTCTCTTGAACGGAGTGATGCTGCCTCCAGTCTCCCTCTGCTGTTCTGGAAAAGGGTCAAGTTCTCATTTATTTGCTTTGCACAAAGGGCTTCAAGATACACCCGAAACAGGGGTCGTATTCACACCTCCCCTAAACCCTTTGAGCTTGGCATGATTATTCAGTCAACTCTAGTATCACCAATGGCCAGATGTGCGCTCATGACATTGCCTGCATTATGGTGAGATATGCATTCTGTCATCTTGTGCTGGTAGAGAGCCTTGAGTGGGCCTAGAACTCTGGTATTTAGGGATGGCTAAGAATGGATCCAGTTCTCAAGGCCCATGCAACCTAATCATGGGTTATTCAACAGAAGCTCATTATTGTATGATCCAATTATTATTTTCCTGCTGTATCGTATAGTTGCTAATAGGGGTTCACTGATAAAAGTGTTCATGGTCAAGTAAGTGGGAGATGCGTTATCTTACATGCCCCTTGATCTGCTTATCTCTTGCTGTGTAACCAGCTACCATAAAACTCAGTGGCTTAGCACAATGATGTATTGCTATCCCAACCCAGCTCCCTGGGTTGACTGGGCTCAGCTGGGCGATTCTCACTTGGGGTGTCTCACACAAATACTTACTTCCATCTGGTAGCTGCAATCAGAGGAGAGTGGGCGCGGGGTGGACTCATCAGATGGCTTCTTCATTCACTGGGTCTCTGTGCCTGGGTTGGTGGGGCATTTCTGTCTGCCCGTGGCTCTGGCACATGCTAGCTTGGGCTTCCTCATAGTGTGACGGTTTCAGGATTGTTAGGCTTCTTGCCGGGTGGCTGACTTCCCCCAGAGTGAGTGTTGCGAGAGGCCTGGGAGGAAGCTGGAAAGCTCAGAAGTCCCAAATATCATTTCCACAGCATGCTATTGGTCAAATTACTGAGGCTAGTCCAGATTCAAGGGAAGGGAAGTAGCTCAATGGAAAGAGTAGCACACAATTGGCTGCCAGCATGGTCCGTAAGGACGTACCAAACGTGTCTGAGAAGTCCTGCAGTAAAGGAACCTGTTTAACTCAGCATTTCCCAATCTGATTATTATGATCTTTTAAAATCAGGAAATCCCTTTCTCATAGAAAATCACTCGTATTCTGCCAGAGAGCAGTGGGCAGAAATTGAAGGGTGATGGAGTTGGGTCTCCAAGCTATTTTCTAATACATGAAACTCTCCAAAGATGGAATGTAGAGATTGCTAGTGAGTTCTGGATTTGGGAAAGTACCCAAACAGAGGTCGTGTGGCCACATGCAAAGATGGAGAGACTGAATATCCTGGTGGTAAAAGCTTTGATTTGACTTCTGACTGATCTAGGTTCAAGCCCATCACTTATAGCTGTGTAACGTTGGACCAGTTACCTCTTTCTGGCTGGAATTTCTTTATCTACAAAACAAACAGTTCCTACTTCACAGGGCCATTGTGAGGATTAAGGAGATCCTACCTGTGAATGACTTAGCACAGGATGCTTTCCTTGGTTAGGCTTCATGGCTGCTCCGTTCCCCGTCCCCTTCTAGGATTTAATAACTTTCTGGGTTTATTCTGGACTTGCTCCCCCAGGCAAACCAGTATTGTGAGACATGGACTCACCCCTACTTTCCTTGCAAAAGTAACCTGGACACCCTTTCACTTCTCTCCAACCTAGTTCCTCATAAGCGACCGTGACCCTCAGTGCAACCTCCACTGCTCCAGGACTCAGCCCAAACCCATCTGTGCCTCCGACGGCAGGTCCTATGAGTCCATGTGTGAGTACCAACGAGCCAAGTGCAGAGACCCGAATCTGGGTGTGGTGCATCGTGGCAGATGCAAAGGTGAGTGTGTGCACACCGGCCCAGCAGACAGGAGGCTCCCAGGCAGGCGCCACCATGCCCTGCATGGGGCGCTGTCCGTGGGGGAGGCTCAGAATGAGTCCATTCCTTGTGTTTGCTGCTCTCTCTCCACCCCTCCCCTGGGGACTAGGAGAAGGAAAGCGGGCCTACTCGAAGGAATGAGCACTATTCTGTCTTTCAAATACTGCCACCAGGCTAGGGCTTAGCGGATGTACTGCTATCTGGCTAGAGCTATTTATTTTTATTTTTTATTTTTGTAAATGGAGATGCTTAAAATGGCAAGACATTATTGTTGGCTCCTGAATAGGGAAGGCTTCCAAATTGTTGGCCAACAGATGTATTTTGTTTGGGCTGCTTACATGTTTAAAAATATTAAAAACATTTGAGACAACATTTAAAAGTGGAGAGATTCAACATGAAAATCTGGATTTTTAGACTTCTCATAAATAACTGGAAGCTCTGATCATATTAGGTCTGTGTTCCCTCCCACAGAGAGACACATGGTGAGACCTGAGTGGCAGCTCCCTCCTTTAAAAGGGGGGGCCTGTTCTCCAGTTGCGGCATCTCCAAGCTGAGTGCCATTCTTTGCACACCCGATTCAGCTCCCTAATTTATATCACTTTCCTCCGCCCTGTAGATATTTGCGTTTGTGAGCCGTGGGCTGCTTAGAGCTTTTGTAGGAATTGTGTGAGACCAAGCAGGCTGCCTTAGAGCTTCTGATCTTCCAAAGAAAGCACTTGCCATTCTTTTTCTTTCTTTCTTTCTTTCTTTTTTTTTTTTTTTAAGATTTTATTTATTTATTTGACAGAGAGAGATCACAAGTAAGCAGAGAGGCAGGCAGAGAGAGAGAGGAAGGGAAGCAGGCTCCCTGCTGAGCAGAGAGCCCGACATGGGACTCGATCCCAGGACCCTGGGATCATGACCTGAGCCGAAGGCAGAGGCTTAACCCACTGAGCCACCCAGGTGCCCCAACACTTGCCATTCTTGAACTCTAAAACATCTCTGAGACCCCTTGGGCTTGCAAGATTTTCAATAAACCCGGTGAAAAATAATAGAAGTGGGACTTTTTTTTCCTCCCATGGGAGGGGCTGAGGGTATTTGGGAGAAAAAAAAATAAGCAGAATCTGGTATAAAGGCACCTCCCTAACTTTTCTAAGAATAACACTAAGGGGAAGGGGAGGCTGAGTAGCACGTACTAGCCACTGGCTTTGTGTTGTTAGAAAAGCCAGTTGGTGGTACGGGCTCCCCCCCGCCGCCCACAGAGAGGCTCTGTCTCAGCTTTCCTAGGCCTGGGCAGCCATTTTGTCTCATGGCTCCCGTGTGGATTCAAGGGAAGTACGAACCTCGCTCCTCCTCTCCTCTTATAGACGCTGGCCAGAGCAAGTGTCGCCTGGAGCGGGCTCAGGCCCTGGAGCAAGCCAAGAAGCCCCAGGAGGCGGTGTTTGTCCCGGAGTGCAGCGAGGATGGCTCCTTTACCCAGGTGAGGCCTTGGCCAAGTCTCTCAGGCCCATTTCCTGGACTATGGCCGAGGGGAGGTGCTTGCGAGTGGGAGGGCCCCTCAGAGCCTTTGCTTTCTGGGAAACTGTGGAGGGCTCTTTGACACCCCTCTGTGCTACCTTCTGGTGCCTGCATTCCCCCGCCGGGGCCCTCCGTGCCATCCCTCGCCAGCTGGCAGTGGCTCCTGAAAAGGGGCATGGAAGTCTGAGCCAGGAAACTGGCATTGCTTGGTCCCCGTCCTCCCTGCTGGCTGTCTCCATTTTTCTCTTCTGTCAAATGCGGGCTGATTATTTTTCTTATCCCTGCCAGTTTCCAAGGGCAACCCTAGTAATCCCTTCACTGTTTATTTCTACCCCTTCTGCAATCCCATTCTTCCCACCTTTAGTCCTTGAACAAAGCAGGGCTCCTTTTAAGTACACGTTGTACCATGATTCTTGGAGTGCGTGTGTGTGTGCACACGCACACACATCACACAGGAGTGTGCATGCACACGCTCAGATTTAAAAATTGCCTTCGGGCCGTCCCCCCATCTCATCCTGCATGGTCTTCTGGTTAGTGCTTTGTGTAGAATCGATGTTGGGTATTGGTGTTGGCACAACTCTTTCTAAAACACGGGCAGCACGGGACAATAGGGCGCTCCTTTATAAAGCTTTCCGACTGGATGGGGGATATAGTGTGCCGGGTGTGAGGCAGCTGGATGAAGGTGTGGTTTGGGTGAACGTAGGGAAGGTCACACTGGACCAGCGTGAATCAGTCATGTGGTTGGGGGTGGGCCTGGTGCCTGCTTCTCCCTGTGGGAAATAGAGCAGCATTTGGAGGAGTCCCACTGCCTCAGGGCTGGAAGAAGAGGCTTCCGAGGTTTAAAAGCTTTCCTGTAATTCTGAATCAAGGGGGCAGACGCTGCAGGCTGGCCTTTGGTTTCTTTCTGGGGCTGGGCCTGGGGATTGCTGATTTCGGATAGACCACTTGTTGGCGTGGAAATGCAGAGGGGTGGCGGGGAAGGGTTTGGGCATCGTACTTTTTTTTTTTTTTTAAATATTTATTTATTTGACAGACAGAGATCACAAGTAGGTAGAGAGGCAGGCAGAGAGAGAGGGGAAGCAGGCTCCCTGCTGAGCAGAGAGCCCGATGCGGGGCTCGATCCCAGGACCCTGGAATCACGACCTGAGCCGAAGGCAGAGGCTTTAACCCACTGAGCCACCCAGGTGCCCCTGGGCATCGTACTTTTTAAAGTTCCCAGCTGATTCAAATGTTCAGCCAGGATGGAGAGCCTCTGGGTTAAACTGGCCTTGGCTGCCGACAATTCAAGAAGCACTTTTTTTTTTTCTTTTTTAAAGATTTTATTTATTTATCCGACAGACAGAGATCACAAGCAGACAGAGAGGCAGGCAGAGAGAGAGAGGGAAGCAGGCTCCCTGCTGAGCAGAGAGCCCGATGTGGGACTCGATCCCAGGACCCTGAGATCATGACCTGAGCCGAAGGCAGCGGCTTAACCCACTGAGCCACCCAGGCGCCCCAAGAAGCACCTTTATTCCTTTTCTCACTAACGCCTCACCACAAGCCTGCGAGGTACGTGTTGTTATCCCCACATACAGGGACAGGGAGAGGCAGGGCTGGGCTTCAAAGTCAGACCCCTCCCGCTCCCAGGCCCTTAGTCATCCCTGTTCTGCTCTGCCCTGCCCTGGCAGCTTTCCAGATGGCTCTGAGGCGTGGACTGCCAGAAGGCAGTCTCCTGCTATGGTTTTCCCCGGGGTTCCTGAAGGCACCCAGCCCCGACCTCAGGCGAGTCATAGAGCTCTGGACCTCAGTGTCCTTATGTGAAAAATGGAGATTATGGTCACCACTATTATCATACATAATCATAGTCATTACGTTATGTATGTTATTATATGTTACTCTTGTTATGACTATTATTAATGAGTATCACGATAGCTTACCTCATGGGGCTGTGGTAAGGATTTACATATGCTCGTGCACGTCCAACCCTTGGAACGCATAGATGCTATTTAAATATCCTGCATTTTCCTCAGCGTCCTCTCCAGATCTACGCTGGCACTACTGCTCACGTCTTCCCAAGATGTTATGGACAATGTGACTTAAGGAAAGGAAAACCTTCTGTTGAACCTCTCCCTCTGCAATTTCTTATTTTTCATGTATTCTGGTGAAAAGAAGGCACGTGTTTGTGTCTGTCTCTGGAACCGCACTGCTGGGAATTCCCACGTAGGGGAGAAAATCAGACCTCTTTCGACTAGGTTTGGGACCGGGAACCAGGATGGAGGTCGTGAGGAGGAGGGCAAGTGGATGGTCGTCATTCTCCCCTTTCTCGAAGATTGTGTCACCTCCCGTGTGTTGCTCATGAGAAGGTTGACTCCTGCCCTCCTGGCTCTCAGGGCTTTGCTGCCTGGCGACAGAGAGCTGCTGGCCGGCTTTGGCTTTGGCGAGGTCGTTCCTGACCAGGTGGTGTTTGCCGGGAGAGGAATTGCTAAACACAGGGGCCCCTGAAGTTCAGCAAATGTTGGCTAGACAGTCAAGAACCCCTTCATTTGTCTGACACACTAAGCACTGCCATGTGTCCGCAGGCCCGAGGCCGGCTCACCACGGTGGGCAGCTGGTGACCCGACAGCCCGCTCGCCCCGTTACGGTGATTGAAACGGATGTGCTTTTTGCCTTGATCAAAGATGCTGCAGTAACTTCACGAAATGAGGCTGCCTCTTTGAGTGTGTTTCAGGAGCGGGGACAGGCTGCCCGATGGCTGTGAGACAGAGCGCTTTCTGCCTCCCCCAGTCCCCTCCGTCGCTTAGCCTGACTTTGTTGTTTTGTTTTGTGAGACCAGCATCCAGAGGGGGCTGTCACTTCGGTACTCCTTAAAATACCGATAGGCACGCATCCTGATGTTATTACCATATTTCAGCCCTGTGAATTATTACCAGTAATGGGCTCTTGAAGTTTATAGAGGGAGCAAGGGGACCCTAATAGGACTAGATTTGTTTGTCATGGGACACAGCTTGGGACCACATGAGTGGGCTGGTTTTAATGGGGTTCATGTGCGATGCAGTGGTCTCTGTTCTCTTCTTTGTTTGCCCTGTCCTCTTCCCAGCTCCCACCCCAGCCCCCACAGCAGGGGGGCTGTGCCTTAGGTCATGTGGGACTTTGAAAAACCTTGATACCCAGTCTACACCCCGCATGCTGGGAGGGGAGTGGGCCCCAGACGTTGTGTTATTTTCAGCTCCCTAGGTGATGACAGCGTTTGGTCAAATTTTTGAATGACCCGCTGTTGTCATCACTCTTGTTCTTGATTGCATCCTTGGAATGTGGAGTTCAGTTCTCTCTGGGGACCCGCTGAGTCAGGTTGGGAGTTAAGTGCTTTGTCCTTTCCTGCGGCCTTATCTGTTTTCTCTTCTGGGTGTCGGGAACATAATTCCTGACATCTGTTCTGCCTAGTCCTCTGCCAAGCGGTTGTCTGGTGCCCAAACCGATTAGCTGAAAGCTCAGCTGCAGTAGAAGGGGATTGGATTAACACCACCAGGAAATGCTGGCTGGAGCTTGTCAGGCTGGTGCATCACTGAGTCATGATGAAGGCTCCTCTGCTGAGTGCCGGTGGGTGCGAGGCACTGAGTTTTATACCCGTTAATCTTTGCCTGAACCCTTTGCGGTAGTTACTAGTGCCCTTCCTTATAAAGGAAAACTCAGTTTCAGAGAGGTTGAGAACTGGTTCAAGATCACTGACACTAGAAAGGGTTTGTACCCAGCCCTACCTAATTTTCAAGGCCTGGGCTTTTAACGTTTTTATGTTATAAAAAGTGGCCTTGATGTGTGTGTAGTTCATATTCAGCACTGTTGTTATTCTAGAAGGCCCCACTGTGAAGCTGGTGGCCAATCCATAAAGGGGGGGGGGGGAGAAAAAAATCCTTTTGATTACAGAAATCTTCAAATATACAACAAGAAGTAATGGTATAAAGAACCCCTTGCACCCCTTACCCAGCCAGAGTTAACAATTACTAACATGTGGCTGATTCTGTTTTGTTTCTGTCTTGTTTTCATCTCCCACCCTGAACTGGACTGTTTCAAAGCAAATCCCAGACACAGTGCTGTTTTCATCTCCAACATCTTGGAGTCCTGCTCTGGGCTGTGTGCTGGTTGCCGTGGAGGGTTCAAGAAATGTTGCAACATGTGTCTTCGAGTAGCTTTCCTTGAAAAGATATGAAAACCAATGATAAAGTAGCTAATATACAGGGTCGTATTTCAAATGGTTATATTTCACATCCCCATTTACAAATGAGTAATTTGGAATTCCAAGTGCATTTTGTTGTTGAAAAAATTTATACCAATGAAAAGTTTCTGAGCAGGAGCTCCTGAGTGGCTCAGTCGCTTAAGTGTCTGACTCTTGATTTCAGCTCAGGTCATGATTTCAGGGTGGTGAGATCGAGCCCCACAGCAGGCTCTGTGCTCAGTGAGGAGTTGGCTTGTGATACTCCCCCTTCCCTCCGCCCCTCCTCCATGCTCCTCCTCCCTACTTTCTCTCTATCTCTCTCTCTCTAAAGTAAGTAAATCTTTTTTTAAAAAGTTTCTGAACATTAAACTTAACCAAAACTAAAAGACAAATGACATTTATTAGCCTTAATGACAAAGAGCTGATAAATGAAGAATTCTTACACACCAGAAAAATGATCCTAGTAGAAAAGCAGACAAGAGATACCAACCAGCAAATCACACAACTAGCCGATAAATGAATACGGAACATCTCATTTGCCTTAGTAATTAAAGAAATACAAACTAAAAAAAAAAAAAAAGTCATTTTGCTTACCAAAGTGTTAAAAATTGGAGAAAAATTGTTAAAAATTGAGAATTACTAAAGGGAAAAAGCTACCCCCCCCATATTACAGTTTGGAAAGTAAATCAGCATTGACATTTTATGGAACAATTTCACAATGTGTGTCAAGAGTCCTTAGATGTGCCCACATCTTATGCCCACCCTTCCAATTCTAGGAATTTATTCTCAGGAAACATTAAGAATACATGCAAAGCGGTGCCTGGGTGGCTCAGTGGGTTAAGCCTTTGCCTTCGGCTCAGGTCATGATCTCAGGGTCCTGGGACTGAGCCCTGCATGGGGTTCCCTGCTCAGTGGGGAGCCTGCCACCTTTCCTCTCTCTCTGCCTGCCTCTCTGCCTACTTGTGACCTCTGTCAAATAAATAAAATCTTAAAAAAAAATATGTGCAAATACTTAGCCACATGGACTTTCATCTAAGTTCTGCTGATAGTAGCAAAAGTTTGGAAGCAATCTAAACATCCAGTAATGGAAAATCACTTAAACCAATTAGATATCATTTATACTCAATTCATAACTTCTGCACTCTGTAGCTAGTAAAACGATGTGTTACAGAGGCTCATTTTACGTAGTGGGTGTATGCAGGTATGTTAGGGACTCAATTCGTCAAATAGTTAAAAAGAGAACTATCTTCATTTTGTTCTAAATAGCAAAGTTATATATGCTTTGTAAAGAGAATTCTGATAAATGCAGAGGTGTGAAAGGTAGAAAGATAGAGTCAGTGATCTTACCTCCTTGAAAAAGCAGTTGGGGGTGCCTGGATGGCTCAGTTAGTTAAACGTCTGCCTTCGGCTCAGTTGCCATCGCAGGGTGCTGGGATGGAGACCCGCATGGGGCTCCCTGCTCTGCAGGGATCCTGTTTCTCCTTTTCCTTCTGCCTGTCGTTCCCCCTGCTTGAACACGTGCTCACACGCTTTCTCTCTCTCAAATAAATAATAAATAAAATTAAAAAAAAAAAAGAAAGAGCAACAGGTAAGTGTCTAACTCTCCAGTTTTTTCTCTTTACACATACTTATTATTTAGCACAAAAATGGTATAATATCTTATACCTTTTTATTTTTTTAAAAGATTTTTATTTATCAGGGCACCTGGGTGGCTCAGTGGGTTAAAGTCTCTGCCTTCGGCTCAGGTCATAGTCCCGGGGTCCTGGGATCGAGCCCCGCATCAGGCTCTCTACTCAGGAGGGAGCCTGCTTTCCCTCCTCTCTCTCTCTACCTGCGTCTCTGCTTACTTGTGATCTCTGTCTGTTAAATAAATAAATAAAATCTTTTTTTTTTTTAAAGATTTTATTCATTTACTTGACAGAGATCACAAGTAGGGAGAGACACAGGCAGAGAGAGAGAGGGGAAGCAGGCTCCCCACTGAACAGAGAGCCTGATGCGGGACTTGATCCCAGGACCTCGAGATCATGACCTGAGCCGAAGGCAGAGGCTTAACCCACTGAGCCACCCAGGTGCCCTAATATCTTACACTTTAAAATAACATTTTCTTTTAAAAAAATATTAATAACTAATACAATGCTTTAATTTATTTATTTTAAAGATTTTATTTATGTATTTGTCAGAGAGAGAGAGCAAGTGAGCACAAGCAGGGGGAATGGCTGGCAGAGGGAGAAGCAGGGTCCCCACTGAGCAGGGAGCCCAATGCAGGACTCAATCCCAGGATCCCAGTATCAACACCTGAGCCGAAGGCAGATGCTTAATTGAGCCACCCAGGCGCCCCTCTTTGAATAACATTTTCTTAAACTAATTACATTGTGGACTTATTTCCATCTTATATATAAATCTACCTAATTTTAAAATTTTTATTGACGTATAACTGACATACAATGTTATGTTAGTTTCGGGTGTACAACACAGTGATTCAATTTTTGTGTACAATGTGAAATGATCAGCTCAGTAAGTCTAGTTACCATCTGTCACCATACAAATGTAATACAATAACACTGATCACATTCTCTATGCTCTACATTACATCTCATGACTTACTTATTTTACAGCCAGAAGTTTGTACTTCTGGTTCCCTTAATCTTTTTCATACCTACCAACCCCTCTCCCCTCTGGCAGCTACCAGTCTGTTCTCTGTACCTGGGCTTTGTTTGTTTTGTTTTTTAGATTCTACATACAAGTGAAATCATGCAGTATTTGTCTTTCTCTGACTTATTTCACTTAACCTAACACGCAAGATCCATCTGTGTTATTACAAATGGCAAGATTTTATTCTTTTTATGGCTAATATTCCATTGCACACTCACACACACACGCACACACAGGCCATGTCTTCTTTTTCCATTCAACTATTGTTGGACACTTAGATTGTTTCCGTATCCTGGTTATTGTAAATAATGCTGCAGTGAACGTAGGAGTACTTCTGTCTCTATGAGTTAGTGTTTCCATTTTCTTTAAATCCAGAAGTGGAATTATTGGGTCATATGGTAGTTCTATTTTTAATTTTTTAAGGAGCCCCCATACTGTTTCTGTAGTCATGCCCCAATATACGTTACAGCCAACTGTCCATGAGGGTTCCACTTTCTTCACATCCTTTCTAACACTTGTTATTTCTTATCCTTTCGATACTAGCCATTCTGACAGGTGGAAGGTGATATCTCATTGCAGTTTTGATTTGCATTTCCCTGACAATTAGTGATACTGAACATCTTTTCATGTGCCTTTTGGCCGTCTGTGTGTGTTCTGTGGGAAAATGTCTATTCAGATCCTCTGCCCATTTTTAAACTGGATTGTTTTAAACTCATTTGTTTTTAAGTTGTTCTTTATATATTTGGATGTTAACTCCTTGTTGAATATATAGGTTGCCACTTCATTTGGTTGATGGTTTCTTTCTCTGTGCAGAAACTTTTGGGGTTGATGTAGTCCCATTTGTTTTGTTTATTTTTGCTTTTGTTCCCCTTGCCTTTGGTGGAATCTTTAGGGTTCTCTCCGTATAATATCATGTCATCTGCAAATAGTGAATGTTTTACTTCTTCTTTTCTTATTTAGATGAACTTTATTTCTTTTCCTTGCCTAATTGCTGTGGCTAGGATTTCCAATATTATGTTGACTAAAAGTGGGGAGGGTGGGGCTTCTTGTCTTGTTCCTGATCTTAGAGGAAAGGTTTTCAGCTTTCATCATTGAGAATAGTATTAGCATTGTGTCTGTCACACGTGGCCTTTATTATGTGGAAGTACATTCACTCTATATCCACTTTGTTGAGAAGTTTTAATCATAAATGGATGTTGAATTTGCCAAGTACTTTTTTGTATCTGTTGAGATGATCATATCATTTTTATCTTTCATTTCGCTAATGTGATATACCACTTGATTTGTGGATATTGAACCATCCTTGCATCCCTGGAGTAAATCCCAGTTGATCACAGTGTATGATCTTTTATTGTTGGGTTTGGCCTGCTGACATTTTGTTGAGGAGTTTTGTATCTATGTTCTTCAGGGGTATTGGCCTTTAAATTTTCTTTTGTTGTTGTTGTCCTTATCCAGTTTTTGTTCAGGGTGATGCTGGCTTCTTAAAATGAGTTTGCGAGTGTTCTCTCCTCTTCAACTTTTTGGAAGAGTTTAAGAAGGATAGGTATTAAATCTTCTTCGAATGTTTGATAGACTTTACCTGTGAAGCCATATGGACTTTTGCTTGTTGGGAAGATTTAGCCTCAGTATCCTTGCTAGAGATCACTCTATTCACATTTTCTATTTCTTCTTGATTCGGCTTTAGAAGATTGTATGTTTTTTGGAATTTATTCCTTTCTTCTAGTTTGCTCAATTTGTTGGTATGCAATTGTTCATAGACGTCTCTTATAATCATTTGTATTCCTATGGTATCTCTTGTAACTTCTCTTTCATTTTTTATTTTATTTCTTTGAGTTCTTTCTTTTTTATTTTCTTGGTGAGTCTAGCTGAAGGTTTGTCAATTTTATTTACCTTTTCAAAGAACCAGCTCTTAGTTTCATTGATCTTTTCTATTGTCTTTTTATTCTCTATTTTATTTATTTCTGCTCTAATCATTTTCTTTCTACTACCCTTGGGTTTCATTTGTTCTTCTTTTTCTAGTTCCTTTAGGTGTAAAATTAGATTTCTTATTTGAGATTTTTCTTGATTCTTGAGGTAGACCTGTATTACAATGAACTTTCCTCTTAGAACTGCTATAGTTACATTCACAGATTTTTTTATGCCATTTTTCTGTTTTAATTTGTCTCCTGGTATTTTCTTATTTCTTCTTTGATTTTGTTCTGATAGTTGTTCAGTAGCATGTTGTTTAATTTCCAAGTGTTTGTGGTTTTTCCAGTTTTCTCCTGTAATTAATTCTTAGTTTCATACCATTGTAGTCAGAAAAGATGCTTGAAATGAGTTTAATCTTCATCAGTTTATTGAGATTTGTTTTGTGGCCTAATATGATCTATCATGGGGAGTGTTCTGTGTGCACTTGAGAAGAATGTGTATTCTGCTGCTTTTGGATGGACAGTTCTGTATATATCTATTAAGTCCATATGGTCTAATGTCTCATTTAAGGCTGCTGTTTCCTTACTAATTTTCTGTCTGGATGATCTATCCATTGATGTAAGTAGGTGCTAAAGTCCCCTGCTATTATCATATTGCTGTTCATTTCCCCATTTATGTCTGTTAATATTTGCTCTATGTACTTTGGTACTCCAATGTTGGGTACTTATATATTTATAAATGCTGTATCTTTTTGCTGGATTAACCTCTTTATCATTACATAGTGGTTTTCTTTGACTTTTATTACAGTCTCTGTTTTAAAGACTATTTTGTTGGATATAAGTATTGCTACACAAGCTTTCTGTTGGTTTCCATTTGCATGGAATATATTTTTCCATTCCTTCACTTTCAGTCTGTTTGTGTTCTTACTTCTGAATTGAGTCTCTTCTATGTAGGCTGCATATATGAGTCTTGTTGTTGTTGTTGTTGTTGTTGTTGTGTGTGTGTGTGTGTGTGTATATGTGTGCATGTGTGTGTTTTAATCCATTCAGCCACTCTATGTCTTTTGATTGGAGAATTTAGTTCATTGACATTTTAAAGTACTTATCGATAGGTATGTAATCATTGCCATTTTGTTAATTGTTTTCTGGCTGTTTTTGTACTTTCTCTGTGCTCCTTTTTTGTCATTAGTGTTATGTTTGGATCCTTTTCTCATTTTCTTTTATGTATTACTATAAATTTTGCTTTATGGTTACCACAAGATTTACATAGAATATACTATGTATATATACCAGTCTCCTTTAGGTTGAATTTGAATTTGAAACTTGAATTTGAATACATTCCCAAACTCTACATTTTTACTCTCCCCCTCAAGGTTTTTATGTGCTTGACATTACACTTTACCTCTTTTTATTTTATATATCTTATAACTAATGTAGTTTTAGTTAATTCTACTACTTCTGTCTTTTAACCTTCACTCTGGCTTCATAAGTGATTTAACCACTACCTTTACTATATATATTTATCTTTTCCAATGAAATCTTTACTTTTGCATTTTGTTGTTGTTGTTGTTTTAATTAATTAATGCCATTTTTTTTTAAGTTTAGAAGAAGTACCTTTGACATTTTTTATAAAGCTGGTTTAGTGGTGATGAATTATTTTAGCTTTGGCTTATTTGGAAAACTTTGTCTCTTCTTCACTTCTGAATGATAACCTTGCCAGGTAGAATATTTGTGGTTGGAAGTTGCAGAAAAGTCTGCTCATAGTCTTGTGGGGTTTCTCTTGTACGTAACCAGTTGCTTTTCTCTTGATGCTTTTAAGATTTTCTCTTTAACTTATGACATTTTAATTATAATGTGCCTTGGTGTGGATCTTTTTGGGTTCATTTCATTTAGAACTCTTTGGGCTTCCTGTACCTTGATGTCTGTTTCCCCCCCAGGTTAGGGAGTTTTTGGCAAATAGGATTTCTGCCCCTTTCTTTTTCTCTTCTCCTTCTGGGACCCCTATACCTATAATGTGGATGTTATTCTGCCTGATGTTATCTTACAGGTCTCTTAAGTTAGTTCTATTTTTACAATTCTTTTTTCTTTTTAAGATTTTATTTATTTAGGGAGAAAGAGAGAAGAAGAGCAGAGGAACAGGTTGAGAATCTCAAGCAGATTCCCCACCGAGTCCACATGCATGGCTCAGCGCTGGGCTTGATGTGGAGCTCGATCTCACAACTGCTCAACCATGACCTGACCAAAATCAAGAGTTGGATGTCCAACCAACTGAGCTACCAGCTGCCTCTAAAATTCTTTTTTCTTTTTATTGCTCTGTCTGGGTGAATTCCAGGGCTTTGTTTTCCAGGTTGCTGATCCATTCTTCTGGTTCATCCAGCCTGCTGTTGAACCCCTCTCATATATTTTTCAGCTCAGTTTTTATATTCTTTAACACTGTGACTTCTGTTTGGTACTTTTATTTTTTTTTAAGATTTTATTTATTTATTTGACAGACAGAGATCACAAGGAGACAGAGAGGCAGTCAGAGAGAGAGGGGGAAGCAGGCTCCCCGCTGAGCAGAGAGCCCGATGCGGGGCTTGATCCTAGGACCCTGAGATCATGACCTGAGCCGAAGGCAGAGGCTTTAACCCACTGAGCCACCCAGGTGCCCCTTCTTTTTGGTACTTTAAAAATATTTCCTCTCTCTTTGGTTGAAGTTCTCACTGGGTTCTTCCATTTTTCTCCCAAATTCAGTGAACATCTTTATGATCATTTGAATTCTTCACCAGCTTGATTACATATCTCTGTATCATTACACAGGTCCTTTTCTGAGGTTTTGTCCTGTTCTTTCTTTTGGAACATAATTCTGTTTCCTCATTTTGATTGACTTCCTTTGTCTGTTTCAATGCATTAGGCAAAACAAGCTACCTCTCCCAGTTCTTAAAGCAGTGACCTTGTGCACGTAATGAACCTTACAGTTCAACTTTGCCCTAGTTCTTGGTTGTCTACTGAACTCTGGTGATTGTCCAAACAACCCGAGTTATTCTTGATATATCAGGGCATGTCGACATCTGTCCATATTACAAGGGAAAGGATCTCATTTAGCACCTAGTTTCAGACCAACTGGAAGCCAGACCCTCAGGCAGCAGTTTTTAAAAGCTTTTAAAGAATATGTATATGTTTCTATAGTTTTGTGGGGCTGCATTCGTCATCCCTGCCGGCCTCCAGGTCAAGAGATCTGGAGGTGTCCCCTGGGTGACAGTTGCAAAACTCCGGGCTTCAGATGAATATATAAACTCTTTTCTGGGGGGTCTTGTCAAGCCATAGCAAGACCAAAGGTCATGCAAGAATGGTGTCTCCCTGCTTATGTTCTCTGGGAGCGCCTCACTAGCTTCTAGCAGTGTGGGAAACCTGAAGCCTGTCCCCCAGGCTGTAGCTCTAGGATTAGTAAATAGGCCTTTTTCACAGGACTGGGTGTGTGTTTCAGTTGGCTGTCTGGACTGTGCCTGCACAAGGTGTTGGCTTGCCGGGAACTGTCTTAGAATTTATAACTGTCTGTTATAGTCCCTGGGAGCTCAGGAAAGTCAGCCCCCTTGGCCACCAGGGCCAGGCAAACAAGGGGTTTCCCCTGTGCAGTCTGTGTGTGCTGACTTTAGCAGGGCAGCTGGAGAGAGCAGGGGTGGGGCCCACTGTCTGGCTTCAGAAATGCAGTGGGATAATGCTGCGACTGTGCACACTCAAGGACTTCAGCTGTCCCACTAGAGAGTGCCTTGCCTGCACTGGGCTCGCTGGCCCCAGATTGGGTGCTGCAGAAAGCCACGACCACTCAAAGTCACCAGCCCCAGTGAGGGTGTGGGAGAGTGTGATAACCACTTGTGCTGCTGACTTTAGCAAAGGAGTGGGAGAATGCCATGGGCATCGGTGACTATCTACCCCAGCTAGGGAGCAGGGTGGCTCTGTGACCGCCTCTGGCTTCAACAGGGCAAGGGGACCGTGTCAGGACCATTGCCTCCCCACCCTTCCTCCTGCCTCCCAGTGGGGCAGGGGAGGGTGCTGTGTCTGAATGGGCCTGCCTGCCCCAGTAAGTGGAGAGGACCCAGATAGCATCTGCTGGCACTGATGTCTCTAGAGAGAACCCCACTGTCCACTGCCGCTCCAGCAGAAGCCCCCAGACCAGGAAATGAATCTCCTTTACATACGGTCCAGGTGCTTTTCAAATTGCTTTTGGACTGGATCATTCAGTGATCCAGTGAATAAGTGAATAGGGTGAACAGGACTGCCTGCGAGACCTCTAAAGAGGGAAATCTCAGTTTCTTACAGCATTTTGGGTGTCTTGCACATCATCCCCTTGCTTTTCCAGGACAGGTGTTTTGGGGGGGGCTCATCTCCCTGGTGCAAATCCCAGGAGCTCTCAGACAGATGCTGGACTGGGGAGAGCCTTCCCTGTTGTGGGTCAGCAAGTGGCTGGGTTGAGAGTGTGAGGTTTTGCCAAGACTGCGTCTCTGCCTCTCCCACCCATTTTGATGGGGTCCTTTTATCCTTCCTTGTAGAGAAGCAGTTTGTCACGCTTTGAGATCTTTTTCAAAGAGAAATGATCCTTATGCAGCTGTAGACCCAATGTGGCACGAGCAGAGGTGAGCTCAGGTTCTTCCTGGGCTGCCATCTTGGATCCTCCTGCCCTGCTACCTGGTTTTTAACAGCTGCAATGTGTTCCACTGAGTGGACTACACAGTGAATCCCAGAAGTTTGGGGATTCAATTTCTGGAAGTCAAATATTGGGTCAAGAGGACACGTACTTTTTAAGGCATCTGATGCATACCACCAAATAGCCTTGCACAGCATCGAGGGCAACATGGCTGATTCATGGCTATTATCAAATACATTCCCAAGCCACTTCAATTTTGGGGGGCTGCTGGATGGTTCTAACAGTGCTAGAGACTATAAGACACCATTTGTGATGTTACTTCTCTGTGACAGAATGTATTCTGTTTCCCATCTTTGATTTCATGTTCCAGGAACAGTCTTCCTTAATAAAGATTTATCTGGCACTAACACTTCCTCATTTTTACTTGTTCTAATCACTGCTCCCCACACGAATGCACACTTACACATGCTTTTTTATTTCCTGAGGGGTTTTTTTTTTTTTTTTTTGCCTTTAGGGACTTGGGGAGCTGTCATTATTTTTTCCTTCGATGATGCTTTGTTCTGAAGTTGGAAGTGCAAAGAAAAAGTTCTGTGGTTTTTGGGCAAAGATGGTGGGCTCCCCTTGTCAGCATTGCTGTAGTTCTTACTGATATATTTCCAAAAACCTAGGGAACTATTATTTCCTTAGTGCCTGGGTCAAGCTAGGAAGCAGGTGTGGATGTTCCTTTTTTTTTTTTTTTAAGGGAATTTTTTTTTTTTTAAGATTTTATTTATTTATTTATTTGTTAGAGAGAGAGAGAGCAAGCACAGGCAGACAGAGTGGCAGGCAGGGGCAGAGGGAGAAGCAGCTTCCCTGCCGAGCAAGGAGCCCGAGGTGGGACTCCATCCCATGACCTGGGATCATGACCTGACCTGAAGGCAGCCGCTTAACCCACTGAGCCACCCAGATGTCCCTGATGTTCCTTTTTGAACTCCTCCCCCTCCCCACCCTGTCGTGTAGAACTGCTGTTCCTGAAGTTGCCCCTGTGGGCCTGAGATGTGACTAGCTTGCCCCGGGATCACCAGGGCTTACCAGCTGGACCTTCCTCTTCCAGGTCCCCCGCAAGTATGGAGGGTATCCGTGCCGTGCTGACCAAGGTAGATTGAACATCAGCAGGCGGGAATGCCGAGCACTGTCCTAGGGGAAGGGTCCGTCCTATCTTTGATGAGTCTAGGAGCTATGTCTTTTTGTCTTCGTGGGGAACTGTCTTACCTAGAGCAGCCATGTGGGTCTCTGCTCATGGCAGAGTCCTCTCTAGGTAAAGTACTAAAACTCTGGCTGCATCCAGAAGCTAGAGTATTCGGAGTTTCTCTAGCTATAAATGGCTCCTTTGGATGCCCCCAGACAAAGCCAGTTCTGTATGTTTTAGTGCATGGTGGCCTGCTCTAGGCTCCCCAAGCCTTCTGTGGCGTGTACAATGCCAACTTTTTTTTTTTTTTTAAGCAGTTACACTGTGAAGAAAAAAAAAATCAAGCCCATCCTTTATGTCTAAGTGGCATAATGGTAAATAGACCCACTGTCGGTCAAGTTGTTGCATCTCTTATTCCTTTTTGGTTAAATAAGCAACAAACACATTATTATTGTTACAGTTTGAACATCTACCATGCCCAAGGCAGCCTATTCCTATTTTTACATATGTTTTTATTATGTATCTGATACATATGAAGCCAGATACTGCATATGATAATTCATATGAAAATACCCACTATTTAGCACAAAATAGTAGTTTTCTTAGATGTTAGTTTTTTTTCCTCTTCCTCAGTCTGCTCATCTATAAAATGGGAGAGCTGGTTGAGCTGTTTCAGAGGTCAGCACACTATGACCTGGGAGCTGGCCGCCTGGTTTCGTTCTTTAAAATAACAGCTTGAGGGGCACCAGATATCGATCTATAGCTGCATATGGTTAAGCTAAGTCAAGTCCAGTCTCAGATCGTGAGTTCAAGCCCCTCATTGGGCTCCATGCTGGGTGTGGAGCCTACCTAAAAAAAATTAAAATAACAGCTTTAGTGATGTAATCCATATTCCATGACATTTATCCTTTCAAGTGTATAATTCAGTGGCTTTTAACATTGACAGAGCGGTATGCAGCCATCTTCATGATCTTGTACCAAAGCATTTTCATCAAATCCTATACCCAATTGTTGGCCGTCCTGTGAAAGTGAATTTTTAGTTTTGTGGATGATGGCAGGGATAGGGCCTGCTCCTTCTGTGTGCAGGAAGGACTCGTCTAGCAAGGGGTTCATCTACGCTCTTGTACACAGTGGGGGCAACCACTTTCCTCTTTTCAGAGAAAGAACCGGTCACCCCCGGAGTCACCCGTCCAATGCAGAGGAGTGCAAGACGGTGTGGGTGGATGGAGCCTGTTTTATGCTCAAACACTGTATCCATTAAGTTCTGTGGCGACCTGGCAGCCCAGCCACTGCTCTGTCCTGCTCTTTGATGCTGAGCGGCCATAGAGCATCCTCTCCCAGATTGGCCAGCATCATTCGTTTTGCAAGCTAAGCATGCATCTCAGGCCTGCAGCAGTGACTTGAGGAAACACAGTTCTGGAGTGTGGAGGGGGAGAGGAGGAAGAGCTAAAAAGGAACATCCAGACCAGCTTCTTAGCTCCAGCCCAGGCACTGAAAAAGAGAACAGCAGAGAGGGTGATCAAAGCCCCCCACCTCTGAGCCTCCCTTTCCCCATGGGCTGCAGGAAGGCTGGAGAAGCAGGCCTCTGCCCTTCCCTCCTTCCCAAGTACACCCTCCTGCAGCAGCAGCAGACACTGCCCAGAGCTGGCACCTTTCATTTCCATGATAGACAAATGTAGGGACAGACTTACCAGGGGCCATGGGGAGTTCAGACACCCAGCTGGGAGCACCCAGACCCTGCATGCTTGCCCAGGAGCCAGACATGTTTGATTTGCAGGTGGAAGAACCAACAGATGGGATGGGGGGCAGGGAGGAGATGACCAGGGGGATACAGAGAACCATCTTCCAACCTTTGTGGATGACAATAGCTTTTTACTGAATAGTCCCAGGGAGCTGACTCAGGATCACTGAGTAAACTCTATAGTGACTCAGATTCTGACTCAGAACAGGGAGAACTTTTTACAAGTAGAGCAATCCACAGATGGAATGTCTGACTCAGAGAGAACTTACCTTCCCATCCTGGGAACTGAATTGGCATCTAACAGGGCTGCTGCTGGGGAGAGGAGGGAGTGCTTCTGCCCTGGGAGGGAGGTTCACTCAATGGCCTCTGGGAGGTGACCTCCACACTTTTTTTTTGGATTTTACAAGACTGTAGCTAATGTTCAGTTGGGTGGGGAGGCACAAGTTGGTGTGCAGCACACACTTAGGAACCTTCCAGCTTAGCCGTTAATCTACACGCACTTAGGACTTCTGCCGCTCTCCTGTGGTTGCACACGACATGCCAGGAGGTGACCCTGCAGGTCATTTAGCTAAGTGATTCTGCAAAATTAAAGGGGTAGGATTTTTTTTCCCCATCAAAGTAGGGAAAGGCAATAAATAAGAACACAGGAGGGAGGTATGAAGGTGGAAAGGTTTCATTAAACGTGAAGTCCGTTGGAGAAAGAGCACCCACTCCTGCAGACCATCCCTGTCCCTCCCTAGCTTCACCCCGGGCCAGACTTGCCCGGTTCTGCTCTGAATACAGCTCCTACCCACAAGCAGCTTTATTACCGGGTACCTTTCTTTAAAAAACAAAAAAAGCATATTTGATTCAACTATACTAAAATTAAAAAATTTAAAAAAGAAAAAAAGCATATTTGATATTGCACACACCCCCCCACCCACCCCAAAAGGAAATAAAAGCGAGTAAACAAGAAGTGCTCTATTTTCTACTTACAAAGCCTGGGCCATTCTAGGCATCAGACAGAGGGAATGGGGTTAAGGAAAGAAGGTCCTCTGGGTCCCTGAGATTCTAACACTCAGGTTTTTAAAACATCCCTTATGTGTGTGTTGAGGGGATGGTGTTTATATTTTTTGAAAAAATACAAAAAAATGTTCATCAGCTACTTGGAAGCGTGGTCCTAACTGATCATTAGGGGCCAGTTAGTAGATTCTCACCGTACTCCTGGGTAGCAGACGTTCAACTTAGAGCAAGGTGTAGAATCACAGAGCTTTTGGGTAGAAGGAGAACTCAGAGGTATCTAGATATTCATCTTCCCCTTCCGCTCCCTACCCTGTCTTAATTGAGGGCTCAGGACCCAGTCATCTACCTCCTTCTTGATTGCCACCAGGGACAGGAAGCTTATTACCACCAGAGACAACAGACATAATGTATTTCAGGACAATTTATTAGGAAAGTCCTTCTCTACCTTGACTGGAGAGCTGTCACTGGCAACAGATGACCCCTGTCCCAGCTATGGGACTTACTGGATCCGCAGAAATCTCACATTCCTCAGGAAAGTCTGAAGATAGACATCATTATGTCCTTGTGAAATTCTATCTTTTAGCCAACAAATCATTCCTTTTTGCCCTGGCAAAAATCCTTATTTCTATCAGTCATTCCCATATCATAGGGATTTATGTCTCTTTTCCCCCTGAATTCAATTTACCAAGATGTCTCTTACAGAGTGTTCTTCCCAAAACTGGGGTGTGGTCATAAAAAGCCTAGGAAAGAGAAACTCTGGCTCTCTTTCTGAATTCGCCTCTTCTAACAAATATCATGCCTGTAGCTCCATTACACCATCAACACATAAAAATGTGTCAACAAAGACTCCCATATTGAGGAGGATATTTCATATTTGAAGTTGTAAGATCACCTTCCTTTCCCACATCTCCTCCATTAAACTCTAGAGGTTGAGGTAAATATTCCTAAAGGAAAGGCCCTCATTCCCCAACATACAGGCTTCCCTAACCTGGCAGAAGGCAAGAGACAATGTCTACAGCTAATAAGAAGATGGCGCTCTGAAGCGATGACCTCCATCTTGCCTGCCAAGGGAAGGGGAAAAGGACAAGTTCAGCTTGCGCTGAGTGCATATGCTACAGCCCACAGCATTTTAGATGCTTTATCTATCTCCTCTCATTTTGTCTTCTCAGTAACCTTCAAAGTGGGCGCCAGTAGCTCAGTATCCCAGACAGTTCAGAGAGGTTAAGTGACTTGGCCAAAGTCACACAGCTTATGGCAGAGATTGGTATTCAAGCCCCTGTCATTTTGACTCCAAAGCTGTGTTTTTCCTTCTGCATCTTGTTGCTTCTGAGCCAAACCTGGCTAAAGATGAGGGGGCCGTTTGCGGGATAAGCTTTCCTAAACCGAGGGGAAAAAACAGCTCCTGCTAGCCAAACCAAAAGAATTACACTATCCCTTCCCTCTTTCCCCTTTCTTCTTACCACAAGCAAACTCTTTCCCATGTGTAAAATCACCCAGATGATTTAATGCTGCAATCACTAGACCCATGAATCAGAAGACCGCGGATGTTATCAAAACAACAGGAACATAAAAACTTGGGAGGGAAGTATGGTCATAGGCTCCTTGTTCCCAAATTCTCACCTGGAAAAGGACTTGTTTCTCGAGGAGCTCATGGTAAATGCCAGAAAGGGCAGTTTGGGGGAAGTTTCCTTTAAAGCGGTGACTCTTGAACTATGGGGTTCCTGCAGCAACAGCACCTGGGAACTTGTTAGAAATGCAGATTCTCCAACTGATCCCAGACCTAAGGAATCCCGAAACTGTACGTGTGGGGAACACACCCGATAAAGCACGTTCTCCGGCAGCTTCAGATGGAGAGAGATGTTCTAGGGCAACAAGTGGCTGTCTCAGATGGCCTGGGGCCTCATCATTCTTCCAGCTAGGGCCTGTGGCACCCATGGAGGCACACGGTTTCTCCGAGGTCCCGTAGGGAATGCGGACAAAGGGAAAGTGGGGCCGCCGGAAATACTGCCCCGAAACAAAGTTATCAGTTGGACCAATAGCAAGTTGCTGAACTCTCACTGTGCATTAACTTAAGCAAGAGTACCTGCTAACTGATCTGGGGCAACTGGCAGATAAGAGAGAAAAAAAAAAGTCTCTTACTCCCACTGCCAAAAGAGAGTCAGACAAATATCTGCATGCCTTCTGCTTCGTGGTTTCCCTTTTTCCCACTGGGAAGTGTTCGTGTGCATGATAGGAGTTATTTCATGACGGGTTTGGGGGTTGCTGCGAAGAAGGCTGCCTCAAGCCCGACCCTTTGCATATGACTCACGTTTTCTATTTTACAAAAGAGGCACAAAGCAAAGGGCGGGGGGAGAAGAAACCACGGGGTGAGAAGGTGCTGTGCTTTGGAGGGGATCCAGTTGTCCGTGAAGGTCCAAGGCTACTCAAGATGGATTTCGTTAACAGATACAGAGCTTGAGAAAGTGTTACAAAAAGGCAGTGGGGGGTTGCCGGAGGGAAATTATTTCAGGAAGATTGAGCTAAAATGAGAACCCGATCTGGGGCTCTAAGAAGGACGGACTGGGAAAAGCAAGGAAACGCAGCAAAGCCTTGCAGCTCATTACGTTGTCTTTTTCTAAAAGCACGTTTCAGAGACCACCAGTCCCACAAAATGCTCCCCACACAAAATTAAGGGAGGCTCCCCCCGTTAAATAAGTTTAGGAGTTGCTGCAAACATTATCTTCCTCTTTGAGCTTAATCATGATCTGACTTCTCAGAGTCTTAAGTCAGATAATCAAGAAATCTTTTGATTTTATTTAACCCAATGTTTCCAAAGTTATTCGGCTAGAGAGCTTCACCCCCGGTAATTCCTGGTCACACCTTCTGGAACACCTGCGGTCTTCATAAGCATCTCAGTGTGGCAGGAGTTAGAAGCAGGGGAGACTGGCCTAGGGCATCTGGGGGCCCTTGGCAACAAGGAGAGCAAATGCCTAACAACAGAGGAGCTACTCTGGGACGTAGGGTCCTGCCCTTGTCACAGAAGCCCCCCAGGAACAGCCAGGGGCCACAGTGGAGCACCCCCCCCACCACCAATACTGTCACCTGAACCACACCGGAAGCATCCTTTTACCCAGCTGGAGCAAGAGACTTTTCCAGCCGCCTCCTTGATTCGAGTATTTATCCCATTTCCATCTCCACCCCTCCCTTCATCTCCCCCCAAAGAGTTCCATATGCCAGAGAGTTATAAGGCACAAAGAGACCCTGTCAGTTCCCTCAAATGCCGGCACAAGGGGCCATGCCTTTCTCCTTCTCCCTTTCAGTTCTGGGGGACATCCAGCTGCCAGAACTCAGGCTGTGTCCGAGGACTCAGACTCGGACCTGTTTCCTCCTTTGTGAAATGTTTGCATTAGACTGGTGATCATTACGGTTTGTTTTTTCTTTTTTCCCCAGCTCTGTCAATTCTGAAATTTTATGGCAGTTTGAATCCAGGGATCCAGATTCTTCTTTTTTTTTTTTTCTTCTTTGGAAGTTTATTTTATTTTATTTTATTATTTGAGAAAAAGAGAGAGAACAAGCGGGGCTGGGGGGAGGGGGGCGGGGCTGAGGGAGAGGGAGAAGCAGACTCTCCGCTGAGCAGGGAGCCTGATGCAGGGCTCGATCCCAGGACACTGGGATCATGATCTGAGCCGAACCCAGATGCTTAACCAACTGAGCCATCCAGGCACCCCAGGGATCCAAATTCTCAAGCTGTTAAGAACTAGCTGTGACATTTAAACACATAACCTCTGCTACGCCAACCTGTCCTATAAAGGACTTGCATACAGCATGACTGGGAAGGTCCGGTGGGATCATCGTTGGTGAATGAAAAGCCGCTGTGAAGTAGAAGAGGTGTTTTCCATTTGGGGCATGGAAGCAGTGGGGGGCAGTTGTCTATATGCGTTGTCTGGGAGTCTCCTTTGTTTTTCCCACTTCAGTCCTTGCCTTCAGTCCCTGATCTGCTTTATCCTGGGAGCTGGTGTTTGCTCTGCTCCCCGCACTCGAGAGTTACTCACTGTGTTTGTTTGTTGAGAGTGCTGGCCTCCCACATTCTTCCAGATGTCTGGGAGTTGGGCTAATGTTGAACAGGCTTAAAGTAACTTCACATTTGTCTTAATTTGGACAGAGGTTGACCTGAAATATACCATTGGGCTGTTGATGCAAAGGGCTTCTTGCCAAAAATATTTAAGTGTATGAGTCAGAGATGAAATTTGCTTACCTAAAAACACACTGTTTTAAAGTACGTTTAGTGATTTTTCTGCCTGGATGGTCTCCCCTCTGATGCAAGTAGGGTGTTAAAGTCCCCTACTATTATTAAGTTACTATCAATTTCTCTCTTTATGTTCGTCAGTATTTGCTTTCTGTGTTTAGACGCTCCAATGGTGGGTACATAGATATTTGCAATTTTTATATCTTCTTGTTGGGTTGATCCCTTTATCATTATGTAAGGCCTTTCTTTGTCTCTCGTTATAGTCTTTGTTTTATAGTCTGTTTTGTCTGCTGTTAGTGTTGCTACCCCGGCTTCTTTTTTCACTTCCGTTTGCGTAGTAAATATCTTTTCATCCCCTCATTTTCAGTCTGTTTGTATCTTTAGGTCTGAGAGAAGTCTCTTTGTAGGCAGCATTTAGATGGGTTTTGGTTTTTTAATCCATTCTGCCAGGCTATGTCTTTTGATTGGAGCATTTAGGCCATTTACATTTAAAATAATCATTGAGGGGTGCCTGGGTGGCTCAGTGGGTTAAAGCCTCTGCCTTCGGCTCAGGTCTTGATCTCAGGGTCCTGGGATCGAGTCCCCGCATCGGGCTCTCTGCTCAGCGGGGAGCCTGCTTCTCCCCTTCTCTCTGCCTGCCTCTCTGCCTACTTGTGATCTCTGTCAAATAAATAAATAAAATCTTTAAAAAAATAAATAAAATAATCATTGATATGTAAGGATTTATTGACATGTTGTTAATTGTTTTCTCATTGTTTTGTTGTTGTTCTCTGTTCCTTTCTCCCTTTGTTCTCTTTCTTTATGATGGTTGAGTTCCTGTAGTGTTATGTTTGGCTTTTTTTCTCTTTCATGTGTGTGTCTGTGTGTGTGTATCAATCCTAGGTTTTGGATTTATGGTTACTGTGAGGTTCACATACAATGTCCTCGGTGTATAAAAGCCTATATTAAGTATGCCAGTCATATTCAACAGTATAGTTAAGCAATGAGTAATTTCACTTAGGTTGATATATAAACACTTTTGTCTCTGAAGGAAGACCCATCAGTTGACATTTCAGCTTTCCCAACATGCTCCAGAGAGAATAGGAGCAAACTCCATGGTTTGTATCTATACTCGGTCAGCCCTGAGCTTTGAGAGCTGCACAGTGAGATCCTAGAAATGGCTCATTACCTTTGCAATTCCTCATAGACCATGACTTTCCCATTAAATGTGAAAGTTGATTAATTTGAGGCTGGGGTTGCGGGAGGTAGAACAAAAGGGATTACTTATTAATTTAAAATGTTAAATAAGTTGTCAAAGTACGAATTTGCACTTCGATTATGTGTATGTAAACCACCAATTCTATAGAATTTATAGCCTGACTGCTTTTTTGCAAGAAACCTTACTTCTCTCCTCTGAGAGTAATTGAACTACTTCTGTATGAAAACACAATTTCCCTTCTCCCACTAACTTTTTCAAACTGTTTGTTGAACTTAGACTACCCCTTCCCCTGGGACTGGTCAGGATAGTATGTTCTTTGGTTTCCATCAGGGAATGTGGCTGTGCCCTTCTTGAGTGTACAGATAGGTTGCTGAAAAATAACATGATAATAAAAATAAATAGCTAAGCTTAACTGGGCACTTACTGTGTGAGTTCAGTGCTTTATTTACATTATCTAATTTAATCCTTTCAACAACTGAGTGAGGTAAGTATAATTATCTCCTGTTATTTTTCTAAAGATGTTATTTATTTTTAAAGAGATATAGAGAGCACGAGCTGAGGAAGGGGCAGAGGCAGAGGGAGAGAATCTCAAGCAGAGTCCACACCGAGCACAGAGCCTGATGCAGGGCCTGATCTCACAACCCTGAGATCATGACCTGAGCCAAAACCAAGAATTGGATGCTTGATTGGTTGAGCCACCCAGGCGCCCCATAATTATCTCCAGTTTTTAAGTAGACAGGGGCAGTCTGAGGCTTGGTTTGATTAAGAACATTTCCAAGGCGGCAGAGGGTTGAAAGGTAAGTGGCTAACTTAACTACAGTGGTGGAACTAGTTAGTTAAGTGGGCCGCAGTCTGACTCCATGACCCTTGCTTTCTTTCTCCACCTAACTTCTTTTTCCTTTAGAATAGTTCTTGGAAACCCCCCCGCAAAACAGCTTACAAACAACCTCTTGGTCGAGAATCAGGGGCGAATAACATGGGGCTCCTTTGGCAAAGGGAAGTGCTTGCTGGTCACCTGCTGGGTTCCTGCAGCCCAAGACCTTACCCGGGTCCTCTGTGAGCCCATTACTGCATGCCCAAGGAGCATGGCAATAATTCCTCCATTCAATTCTAGTTCTCTAGGATTCAGAAGCACCTCCCAGCCAGAGGATTTTGTAATCTGGAGTCTATTCCTTGGAGCCTGGTCCGAGGAAAATGCTGAGAGCCCTGGGGAAAATGGGGCTGTGTTTGGGCCTGTGGGCCTGGCTGGGGGCTGGGAGGCAGCATCCACATGCCTGTAGGGATACAATGGGCACACTCAGTGAGCTTGTGGCCCCAGGGACCTGCTTAGCCCAGAGGTCAGATTATAGCCCCTAAAACGAAGCGTTGGGTTTAGCCTCGTACTCGTGCATTTAATTCACTCTTCAGTAGCTTTGGCTGGGACTCTGCGTGCCTGGGTGGAGGAGGCTTTTGTCCAGCCGTTCCCGCGCAGCCTGCGTGACCACAGCACCCAGCCCCAGCAGGCAGCACTGGGCCAGAGGACTGCACCAGTGTTGGACTTGGGGGGGGGGAGGTAGAGTCCTCATGGAGAGGGAAGCTGGCTCTGGCCATGGGAGCCAGGGGGCCTGGGATTGAGTCAGTGTGGCCCCCCAGCCCCGGGGACTGGTTTCCCCACAGGTGATTACTGGCTGGGGAGGAGAAAGCAGCCAGCCAGGCTCCATTAAAATGCTGCCACTGGCGAGGAATCATCTAGCAACTATCCCCTGCAGGGCTGACAAAATCTGAAGGGGGAAACTCCCAAGTTTCCAGGAGCGTTTCCCACCCAAACCTCTGGAGGTTACCAGGGAGCTCTGGCCCGGAACGGGGCCGGCTTGTCAGGTGTCTGTGACACAGCTGGGAGCAATCATCACTGTGGTCACCTTGTACCCAGCCCTCTCCTGTGCCAGGCACTGGACTCACCCTGTCTGTTTCCCTTGCCAGGGCCCTCCAGGTTTGGCGGTGTTCTCCCTATTTTATAGATGGGGCTCAGAGAGCTAAGTAACATGCCTAATTTGTAACTGGCTGGATCCAGATTCAAACCCAGGTCTATCTGGGTTTCTTCCACTCCGTCATTAGGCTTTCTCAAAAGGTAGCGCTGACTCAACCCAAGATACTGATCTTGGGTGAGCATCTGTGGCAGCAACTATAGCCATTGGGTTTACAGATGTCTCCATGAGATGAAGTGGGACAAAAATATGGTACTGGAACAAGGGCACTGAATGTAGTTTCTTTACATGGAGCAGTGGAGGTAAATGCCTCGTTTATATCCAGTTATCATATTGGTAAGATGCCCCCATCTTGTTCTTGTCCTGATTTCTATGGGTAGGTCTGTAGTACAACACCTTGTCTTGGGGAAAACTATAGCTTTTGGTACCCATAGAAGAGCAGAAGCCACTGTGGAGCTTTACCGATAATTTCTGGATTTCACCCAGACCATCAGATCTCTCTTGTCTTACCCCTATGTACTTTACTAGCCAGTTTGTATGCTGTTACTGTCTATCCTTGATTCCAAAATGTCCTTGATCCCAAGAAGCACTTTTTTTTTCACATGTTAATGTCTTTGCACTGGCACTCATCCTGTCATTGAGGTCCATGTTTAATGTGGTGGGGCTGTTTAAATGGATGCTACATTTTTAGAATTGATGGGGACCAAGAATTGAGAAAATATGATAATGAAGCACTTATTCAACTCATCAAATGCCTACAGTAAATGTCAGGCATTCTGCTAGATGCTTAGGAGGTAGAAAATAACCAGCATGCAGTCCCTTGCCTTAAGAATGTCACAGTCTTGGTGGGGGAGATAAGGGCTCTGAATTTAGAGAGCCAGGGTATGTGGAGGGTCAGGAGAAGAGAAGGCGGGGAAGCTGGGATTGCTTTGCAGAGAAAGTGTATCACAAAGTGGGCGGGAACACAAAGGGACAAGGAGGGGGTTGGGGATGTGTTGGGGAATGGTATCCCGGACCACTGGATATTTGGAGCAAACAAATGTTCAGAATCATAAAATCCTAGCATGTGTTTGCAGGCTTGGAAAGGTTCAGTGTGGTTCCATTGGAGGGTATATGTGCAGACATGGGTGTAAAATGAGGCTGTGGGGGATAGGCAGGGGGCAGATCATGGGGGATTAAGCTCCACATACAGGAGCTTAATCTCTATCCTAATCCAGTGCCAAATCACGGAGTGGTTTTCTGCAGGGGAGTGATGCCTTGATTTGTGTTTAGGAACTCCGTGTTGCAAAGTGGGTGGGAAAGAGGGGCGCTAGGGTGAGAGGAGGTGAACAGAGTGATAGCTGTTGGGAGAGAGAGAATAGTTACCCAAATGAAGCAAAAGCCTCATTTTTATTTACTATTCCCAGACGGGGTGGACCCAAGTATGGAGGCTTGAGGATGATTACACAGAGGGGCAGCAGGGCATCTCGAACTAGAAGCTGCAGAGTCAAGTGACGTTGTTCTTACCTTACCCCCGTCATCTCATGGGCAACTGCTAGTGTGTGCCCTGGTCTTGCGAGAGCCACCTGGGTAGTAGGCAGGCCGACTGTCTGACCAGATGCTGGGAGAAGCTAGAAGAAGAAGAGCCCACTACTTGTACTGCTAGTTAAGGAAGGGTCATTTCAGCCCCCCATGGTGACATCCCAACTTACACTTGCCAGATTAGTTCACCAAACCAAATTTATTACAGATGGATGGGAGTGTATATGCCAATGCTTGGCGGGGGGGAATGTTCAGGTCTTGGTGAGAACCCTCACAGGAAAGACAAAGTGGACCTGTTGATAGGATATAAGATACTCAGCATTAAAAGTCATAAGGAAGACGTAGGTAGGTTGCTGTGATTGGGCCTGGGGGCTCCCACAGAAGACACATATCCATGTTGTCGACTGACCGACCCACCTGCAGGAGGTAGTTGGGACAGGTGTTGGGTGAGAGATGGAAGGAGCTCCTTCACCACGGTGGCAAGGCTTTGGAAGGGGTGGGAGCTGACTGTTGATATGGTGACCCACAACTTACGGTTCTCTTCCTCCTCCCCGCTTCCCTGAACAGGTGCAGTGCCATACTTACACAGGATACTGCTGGTGTGTCACCACAGATGGGAAGCCCATCAGTGGCTCTTCTGTGCAGAATAAAACTCCTGTATGTTCAGGTACCGTAGGGAGGGGCGGGAAGAAAGAAAAGAGTTGGAGAGAGACCCCTCCGCTAGTCTCCTGCATCTCGTGGGGGAACCTTGGAAACTTGGTGGAAAGATGGCGGGTGGTCATGAGCCCTCTTCCAGGTCAGAGAGCGTTCCACGCTGACACACCTGCTCTGCGGTCCACTGGGCTACGGCTCAGTATATGCCTATGGGTATATATTTCCTTATTTTGAGTTGAGATTTCTGGTTCAACGCTCTCTTCCCAAGCATTGGCTGGAATTCCTAGAGAATGGCATCTAAGCTTTCAGCCGGGGCGCTCTGGCTGCTAGTGGTCTTGGGAGCACTTTATTGAGACAGACTTTTAAAACCGAATAGGAGTTCGGCATCAAAGACTGGAGGATCAACAAGTGATGTCCGTCACGGGCACAGGATGAGGACATGGTGGCCTGGGTGCCATATATTTGCTCCTCCTCCCCCCAACAATGTAATGTAGAGGAATGGAAACTTTCATCCCAGTGGCCCTCCAGGCTGGCTGTTAGCAGCAGCGCCTGGGGAATTAAAAAGAGCCCAGGTGTCGAGGCTCCCCAGAACAATCCGATCCAGCAGGTCTAGAGTGAGACCCGGAGTCCACCTCTCTGCGAAGCTTCTGAGGTGGTTTTGATAACTGGACGAGGGAGGGGATCATTGCTTCATAGCGACCCACTACACTAGTCCACTGAGACAATTAGTCCTTTCTCTTGCCGACTCTACGAGCATAGAGAAATTCTGCTCTTAGGTCAACCCACGGGATCATGGATTTTGGATTTACACAAGCCCCACACTTCCTACTTCCATTCAGATGGTAAAGGACTTGGGGGTCCCTCCCTTAATTCATGGAGTGGCTCAGCCCTCACTCAAGAAAGCCCGTCCATGGGGCGCCTGGGTGGCTCAGTGGGTTAAGCTGCTGCATTCGGCTCAGGTCATGATCCCAGGTCCTGGGTTCGAGCCCCACATTGGGCTTTCTGCTCAGCAGGGAGCCTGCTTCCTCCTCTCGCTCTGCCTGCCTCTCTGCCTACTTGTGATTTCTCTCTGTCAAATAAATAAATAAAATCTTAAAAAAAAAAAAAGAAAGCCCGTCCAGCCACCAGCCACTTCATATTTCTTCGTATCTGTGTGTTACGAGGTTTTATTTATTTACTTATCTTTAATTTTTAAGTGCAAACAAAGGATAAAGCATTGTTCTAAAGGCTATGGGAAATGCCAAGGGCCAACAGCCCTGCTATCCTAACATTTTTCTTTTTTCACAAGCTTTATTCATTTTTCTACCAGCCCTGCTATATAAGGAATGGTAAGAAAGGCAGTAAGCATCTACATTAGGAAACCAAGATTTGCAGGCCAAAATGGAAAGTTTACTTTATTTGTGGTTTATGTGGAAACTGGAAACCTTAATTGGGGTTGGTGTCGGGAGAAGCAGGAATGAGCCCTCCTTGCAAATGTCCTGGAAAGTTTCATGTAAAGCAAACAAATGCACTAGAAACAAGACATGCAGAGTAATATAATTGAATTCTCACAAAACTAATATATGGAGAAAAAGGTATGGTACAGAATGAGAAAAGAGGGAATCCTTTTTTTTTTCCCTCTTCATGGCCAGACCTCCGCAGATGTCCTTACGTGGGTGTGCTGACTCTGGCCTGCATGTGTGGGCTTCAGGGAGAAGACAGGTGCCACAGGGCCCGGACCGCAGGATGGGTGCACATGGCGTCCTAGCAGACGCAGGGCAAAGCGTTTGGCCAAACACACACACTGTACCCTCTTTGAGGAATAGGCTGCGTCTAGAAAATTGTTTCCATGCCTCAGACTATTTTGGCCCACTCAATACAATTGGGCCAACAATTTTCTACTTAATGCAGATGGAAAATCGCCGATTTCCTGCCCTAACCAGCGAGGGATGTCAATCATTGCATTTTCAGTAAGAGGGGCTTCTTTTCAGTTGGCCCTACTGACTGGATATGGCTCAGAGCACGGCAGTGGCGGGATGTAGGGGAGATGGGGAGTGGAGGTGAGGGGCAGTGACTGGAACCTTCACCAAGGGAGTTCTGTGGAGGGAAGTTTTGTAAAAATCTGGTCAGGATTATTGCCGGGAGATCATGGTTCATCTCACTGATACTGCGATATCAGTGACATTGACGTGAAGCAAACACCACTGGACGTGTATGTCCGTTCTTTGTATATAATGTCCCCAGACATGTATACAGTACATGTATATACATAACCATATGGTTACAGCTGCAGGCTTTGCCAGCTCTTTGAAAGAAACCAACCACGATACGTTCTGAATGTCTGTGTTTTGTGTTTCCCTTTTACCCAAGGTTCAGTCACCGACAAGCCCTTGAGCCAGGGTAACTCAGGAAGGAAAGGTGAGTAGAGTTTTATGCTCTATCCAAATGTTTGCTTCTAAAGCCAGTCCAAGAAGAGTTCTAGACAAGATGGAAGGAGCCTGGGTGTAGGCTAAAAGTCCCCCCACAGAAAATCTCCATTCCTATTCTAGGTTTCTTCCTAGAAGGCCTGGGAGGAGGTAAGTATGGCTCATACGGCGGTGGGGGTCCACGCTTCCAGAATTTCTGAGGGAGGTGAGTGAGCGCAGCATACAGAGCTGGCAGGGACCCTGAGAACCTTGGTTCCTGGGCCGTTCAGGCAGTCAGCTACCAGGTAGGCAGCAGGCAACCGAAAAGGATGCCAAGGCAGTCATGTCCAAGTCTGCCCCGACTCTCTTGTTTTGAACACTGGTTTGAACATCTTTGGTCCCTCGCTGATTCTCCCTAATAACTGTTCTGGTACATCAGATTTTCTTCACTAAGAGGAAACTGGCTTCACAGGCTTGCAACCCGTGCTGCTGTTGTTTTGGAATTCTTAATCATCCTGTCTTCGAACTTGTGTTCTGTTACGGAAAGCCCAGCGGGACCGGGAGCCGCGCGTGTGCGCGGCCTCGTCACCCCGTCGGCGTATCGCTTTTGTGGTGCGGGCTGTGGGGCTTCCGCTGGACGCTGCAGATTTTAATCCTTCTTACGTAGAACAACATTAAATGGAAAAATTTAAAACAAGTCAGGAGAGAGACCATGGAAGAGAGGATCAAACTGTGCAGTTCAGTGTCCTTCGTGGCACTGTTTTCCTGCTTTTTGAACAAAGGGCCTTGCGTTTTGATTCTGCATCGGGCCCTACAAATTATGCGGCTAACCTCAATTAAGGCATTTGTCTGAGTGCTGCTTAGTGGAGCAGCCAACATGAGGACTAGGTCCCTGGGCTGTGCTGACCACATTTCCAGTGTGAGACACACTGGGCTTCACCACCGGGATAACAGAGAGGGAAAGAGAGGGGGAAAGAGCGAGCGTGCTCTAGCAGCTGCAGGCAGAACCAATGCCAACGTCATTGCGTGTGTAAGCGCTCCGGGACCGCTGTTTCGGGCTTTTGGGTAAAAGCCCAGCCAGGAGATGGTAGCTGAGTTTGAGGCTTCGCACCTGTGTCTGGGCCTTGGGGACTTCATGTTCTTAAATGTCCACATGGAGCGTTGGGCCTGGGTAGGATCAGCGTGAGGTACATGGGCTTGACCTGCACCCGTGGTCGCAGGGAGACTGAGGCGAGGCTTTGGAGCCCGCCCTACATGCTTATCCCATGGGAATGGGAAGAGGAGGCAAAACCACCCTCCCTGAATGCAGGAAATGAGACTCTGGAGAATCTGCTGGGCTGAGTGCAGGTGTTCCAAGAGGACATGGAAATGGAGCATCAGAATCCCACTAGAAAACACGGACCAGTGGGCCTTCCTGCCAGCAGGAATGCCTATGGAGGTAAAAAGATGCCTTTCCAGGTCCTTCCCAGAACAGGGAGAGGCAGCCGTGCCTGTTGGCAGTTCCCTTCTAGGTGGCAAAGTGGGAGAAGGGTGTGAATGTTTCTTCCTGCAAAGATCTGAACTCCTCAACACTGTGCATGGCTTGTGTGTCTGTCTGCAATTTATTGGAGTTGCGATGGGGAGCTGCCTTCAATTTGATTTGTTGCAACTGAAGACTTCAGGAACATCGCCTCTGCTCTGGGGCACGAGATCGAGGCAAAGTAAAAGGCAATTGGCAATCGTGCAAAACCGACAGCCCAGATTTCCCCCACCAAAGGGAGCTGAAGGCGTGATGCTGAATGGAGCTCCCACGCCGAGAAGGGTGGACCGTGGGGTCTGGGATCTTAAACTGTACAGAGGAGTACTTCCCAGGTTGCTGTGGCTTTGCACCCTGTGGACAACAAAAGAAACAGACCCGTAGCCATTGCGGGCTCCTGCTGATCCAGCTGGGAGAGGACAGGGACACCTGATTCCTCCAGGGACAGTGCACGGAATAGGGGCATAGAGTCTGAAGCCTCATCGCAGAGATAAGTTGCTTAGTTTCCAGCAGCTTGCTCCCTTACACTGGATGGGCTCCTCCCTCCCAGATGGTTCTGCAGAGCCTCTCTTTGGTGCAGAGGCCCAGTGGGGGATGCTAGGGCGCCCTCGCCCCTGGAGACTTGACTTTTGCCCAGAGCCTCTCCTTCCTTTTACTTTGGAAAGGATCACCTTAGGTGCTAATCCTCTCCTCTTTGTCTGCCATGGGCAGCGCGGAGAAAAGCAGGCTCAGGCCACCTGTAGGAAGGGCCACCTGAAGCCACACCTGTCCAGGAAGCTGGAGCTGGAAGGGGGACAGGGTGCGAGAGGGCTTTTGTAATATCCTGTGTCGGCCGCCGAGGTCCCTCTCTCAGCTGCCACTTAAGAATGGAATGTGCTCCGGAGGGCAGCAGGTGGGAAGACACAAAGGCCCCTTGTCTGAGCTGGTGCCCACACGTGGGGTTTCCTAGACGGGATCTCCCTAGAGCCGGGGCTCACAGCCCTGAGGCCTGCTGCGGCCCTGGCCCTCGAGCAGGGTGAGAGGCACACCCAGCAAGGACGCCCCGGGTCTGGGTGTGAGAGTGGTGGGGGCCGCCAGGGGTGGCCGGGGGGGGGGGGGGGAGCGGGCCCAGGCCTTCCTCTCCCCACCTTCTTGTCTCAGAGCCCGCTCCACTGACAGGGCTCAGAAGGATCCGTTCTCCCTGCCTGCAAGGAATGAAAAGGTGTATTGTGCGGAGACGGAGGGTCTGGTTGCCATCCAGGAATTAGGCCTGCGGAGGAGAGGAGGAGAAGGCTGAGCAGAGGAGGCTGGGGGAGGAGGCTCCGAGAGATAGCAGGAGGAAGGGAGGAGGGAGAGAAGCCAGGCAGTAGCAGGTCACAGGCGGCTGGCCCAGACAGGAGGCCTGGCTTGAGGCTCGGGGTCCACAGGTGTGCGGCCCAAGGGGAGAAGTGGGGGAAGGAGGGAGGGAGGCGCTGTTATCTTACCCAGATGCACGTGCTCTGGGAGGGGAGGAGGGTCAGAACTTCAGACTATTTACTTAATCCCTTGGAATGTCCTTTCCTCGCTCTGTTCTTTGGGCCCCTTGTGTTTAACGGACCCCTTTATGGGAACATGTGTGGTAATTAACACGTGCAGCGTAGGTCCCGGGCCATGTGTTTGAGTTTCAAATATCCATTGATCTGGGGCACTCCCATCCTGGCTCCCCTCCCCTTCTTTTCCTTTGGTCCTTGCCCTTGAAGAGAGATGCAAGGGGGTGGTGTATTTGGGGAGCTGGGGGGCACACGTGCCTCCACATGTGTTTTATTGATGCTTCAGAGGACGATCAGAGGAGAGGAAGAGGGCTGCCAGCAGCCCCTTGAGCTCTGCCTATCTGCTGCTAAGAACAGTAGAAGGCTGCAGAAGCTGAGGTAGAGATGGATTGGACAGCTGGGACATGGCTGGGGAGCAAAATGTGTTTCGAGATCGTGAATTTACCCTGAGTGGATTTTCCTGAGGTGCCTGTTTTTGTGGTCTTGATGAGAAGGAACGTGGATGATTTGGGGAGCGTAGGAGCAAAGTCGGGGGCAGCTCCTGGGCAGGATTGCTTGTGAGGTGCGGGAGGGGAGTTCTCAGCCTCCTGGGGAAGACCTTGGGGTGTAGAACAATGAAGTGGGAGAATGGGTGGAGAGCACTTGTGAAATTCTTTCCTGGCCCTTCTCTGGGAGCTTGCTTCTTCTGAGCACCCAGGACCCTGGAGATTCCCGGCTGATGCTTCAGTAATCTGCGAGGGAAGGTTGAGGACCATGAGGGGTTTTCTGCAGTTTGCATATTTCCTACTTGTAAGATGTCTGGGATTTAGCCGTTTAAGGAAAGTGAGAGAAAAAAAGAAACCTTAGCAGACTCTGCTTGCATTTTCTGCATGGACTTCTGTATTCGTCGAGCCAGTGGTAGAGAGGGGCAGAGCTCCCCAAACCCAGCCCACCTTGAATCCCCCAAGAGCTGCTCTGTACCCTGTGCTCTTAAGTAAAGAGTGAGTCATAGTTATTTGTCTCAGGGTCTCTTTCTCTGTCTCCATTTTTAGACTCTCTTGGAGTCTGGTCTACAGGTTGGTGTCAGCTTGGACAACCTGTCACTCAGGTGATGGGTTCAGCAGCACGCTTACTGAGGGCTGAGGGATGTGCTTCGGGCAGGGGTGATGGGCCGCAGGCATCCCAGACGGCGGGGACGGCGTGGCTCCCAGCCCTCCTGTGGTCAGCACACCCGAATGAGGTTCGCCTCACTGCCCTGAGCTGCACATCTCGGGCTGTCTCAGGATCTTCTAAACGTGGAGCGGCCCTCCTGCTCAAATGACTCTACCCTAGTCTCAGATTCCCCTCTTTTCATCTCACCCAGCACAGAGGGAGAGGCAAGCTCAATAGCTGACTTGTCAGCGTGGTTGTCAGATGGCAACAGTCTGATTCCCTACCATCTGGGGTTGGACGTAGTGGGGATGGGCAGCTGATGACCTCAATGGGTTGGCCTCTGCTCACACTGGATTTCCCCAGGGAGATGCGGTCATTTGAATACAGCACCTGCTGAGACAGAAGCGGGCCTAGGCAGCTCCAGACCCATGGGAGGCAGCCTTTTGCTGTCTGTGTGTGTGTGGCTGCTGCCTGCTGGGGCCCTGAGCCATGCTGACCAAGCCCGGCATGTCAGGGTACCAGCTTTGCAGTGTAGACAGGTGTGCGTGGGTATGCTCGAGCGCACGTGCATGTGCCCTGTCTCCTTCCTTCCTCACTCCCCAGCTTGGCTGCATGTGCTCAAGCCCTGTCCTCCACCCAGTCCCCATGCTGGGGTCTCTGAAAGAAAGTTATGCGTGGAGGATTCCAAATGAAGAGTTTGAATCCCATCCAAGGACTGGAGAGGAAAGGGGTTTTAGGGATCTGGAAAAGCCTCCTAGTCGTGGATTCTTTTGCGTCCCTGGTGTTATGTGTAACCTCTGGTGTTTCTACTTGGTTTCTCATTCTTTCATTCAACAAATATTTACTGAAAGTTTCCTAAGTGCCAGGCTTGTTACGATCACTGAGGACCCAACAACAAGGAACATGATAAGAGCTCGGCCTTGTGGAACTCCCGTTCTAATGGCCCTTAGCCTCTTTCTTAGAGAGGTTCCCTTCAGGGGGAGGGAAAGCCTCCCCAGGAGGCACAGGCTTCTAGGTGCTGGGAAGCTGTCACCTCTGCTGGGAGGCAAACCAGGTGGCCCCTCCACACAGCCTTGCTTGGTAGTTCCCAAGGCCAGAGCCTCGAAGGAAAGACCCTTGGCAAAGGTGCCTGGGATGAGCATGGCCCATTGGCAAGTTCTTTTTTTATTTTTAATCTAAATTAAATTAGCCAACATATAGTACATCATTAGATTCGGATATAGAGTTCAATGATTCATCAGTTGTGTATCAGTTGTGCTTATCATATCACGTGCCCTCCTTAATGCCCATCACCCCGTTGTCCCATCCCCCACCCACCTCAGCAACCCTCGGTTTGTTTTCTGTACTTAAGAGTCTCTTGTGGTTTGTCTCCCTCTCTGATGACTTGCCATTCACATTCTTGATCCCACTGCCTGGTACCTTTGTGGGGTCCCCCACGTCCAGGTGAGGACTCAGAGATTGTCAGGCCATTGAGAATTTGTTCATTGGCTCGCTGTCCCTTGATTGAGTTCAGTTCCAGGCCTGACCCAGGAACGCAGATGGAAGCAGAGATTTCTGCGTGTGCACACAAAAGTCTCTGGGCCACATCTGAGCCCCTGTCTCCAGCTCAGAGCACCACGCAGCTCCTGGGGGAGAGGCTGACGAATCACCACTCTCGGGTCCTGCTGTACCAATTCTGTGCCAGCTGAAAGAAAACAGAGACCCAGAAGCTGCTTATTTGAAAGTCTACATGGAAAGGCAATGGAGATAGAAGAGCTAAAACATTTTTAAAATGAAAAATTAAGTGGGAGGTATCACTCTGATTTCTTTTAAAAACAAAGAAATCTTTCATGCTTTATTCCCCCATGACCCTTGATAAAGTTTCAATTCATGCTTCCCTGTATTCTTCTGAACAAATGCTATGACCTCTCCCTTTTTAAAAATGTTTGTCTCATTTCCTTTTTCTTAAAAAAAAAAAACTTCTTTTTTTTTTTAGAGTAGTTTTAGCTTCACAGAAGAATTAAGAGGAAAGTACACAGATTTCCCATACAGCCCCTGCCCCCACACAGGCAGAGGCGCCCCACTATCAACGTGTACGCCAGAGTGACACATTCGTTATAATCAGTGAATCTTCACTGACCTGTTATCATCATCCAGGACCCATGGTTTACATTAGTGCCCACTCTCGGTGTTGTCATTTCTGTGGAAATGGACAGGTGTATAATGGCACGTGTCCACCATTTCAATATCACACAGAGTATTTTCGCTGTCCTAAAAATCCTCCATGCTCTCCAGTCCTGGCAAACCCTGCTCTTTTTACTGTCTCCATAATTTTACCTTTTCCAGAATGTGACGAAGTTGAAATCATAATACCCTGGTGAAGACCTACAGTCTCTAGTAATCAGTACAGTGTGGTGTCGGCCAAGGGATAGACACATAGATCAGTGGAGCAGAGCAAGGAACACAGAGAAAGGCCTTCACAAGGCTGGCAAACTGATGGGACAGAGACAGAAAGCAGTTCTGAGGAAGATGGCGTTGTAGCGACTGGACATCTGTAGGCAAAAACAAAAACAAGAAACCCTAAGCCCTCAACCCAAACCCCATTTTCTTACACAAAAATGAATTCAAAGTGGATCTTGGACTTAAATGTAAAATGTAAAACTATTAAAACTTTTAAAAGAAAACATAGGAGGAGATTCTCAGAAACCATAGGTAGATGAGTCTAAGCTTTTTTGTCTTAGAACTATGATTATAGTTTATAATTTAAAATTTGTGAAATCTGACCTCATCAAAATTAAGAACTTGCTCTGAAAGATCTTGTTAAGAGAACAAAAAAAGTATAGACTGGGAGGAAATACTTACCAACCACATATCCAGTGTAGGACTTCTATCTGGAACATGTAATGAGCTCTCAGAAACTCAACCTGTTGAAAAGCAGTTCCATTTAAAAATGGACAAAATCCATGAATAGACATTTTACCAGAGCTCAGATGCAGAAGGCAAATACACACATCAAAAAGATGTTCAACATCATTAGCCATAAAGAAATGCCAATTAAGATCATGAGAGTATATCACTACACACCCACTAGAATAGCTAAAATTAAGAAAAAAAAAATAGTGACAATACCAAATGGTGGTAAGGCTGTGGAGAAACTGGATGATTCACACATCATTGGTAAAAATGTAAAACGATACACACTCTGGGAGATATACTTTGGAAGTTTGTTTACAGAGTGAACAACAAAACAAACACTTATCCTATAATCTAGCAATGGCACTCCCGAGCCTTTATTCCAGACAAATGAAAACTTGTGTGTACTCTAGAACCCAAATGTGGATGATCACAGTAGCCTTATCTGTGGTAGCCGAAGAGGAAAACCACTCAGATGTCCTTCTGTGGGTGAAACACAGCTCGGTGCCTCCACCCCGTGGAACATGATCTAGCGGTAAGAGGGCACAACCCGTCCGTGTGTGCAAACCACGACTTGGATAGACCTCAAAGGCATTATGCAGAGTGAGAGAAGCTGGTTTCAAAAGGTAACTTCCTGCATGATTCCATTTAAATAACATTCTAGAAAAAGACAAGATTGTAAAGATGGGGAAAGGATCAGTGGTGGCCAGGGGTGAGAGATGGGGTGGAAGAGGGCACGTGTGATGATCAAGGGGCCGTAGAGGGAGATCTTCATGGTGATGGAATAGTTCTGTCTTTTAATTGTGGCACACGAATTAGCACGTGGATAGAATTGCATAGAAATACCCCCCTCCCCGACACACATACACACATGAGTACACGTAAAACTGGCGGAATGTGGATGAGGTCCATGGATGACCCCCCCCGTCAATGTTCTGACTCTGATATTGTCCAATGAGGTAACCTACATATTTGTAGGTTGCCTATATATTTAGGTTCGCTATGACAATGTTACCATCGAGGGAAACTGGGCAAGATGTACATGGAACTTCCCTGTATTATTTTTGAAGTTTCCTGGAAATCTATCATTTTTTTCAAAATAAAGAGTTTAAAAAAACCTAGCCCAGTTCTCTTTGTGAACCCAGCTCGGAACTGACTCTGCTGCTGGTGGTTCCTCCTCTCCCTTCCTCCCCCCTTCTCCCCCCTCCTCTCCCTCCTCCTCCTCTTTCTTCTCTTCTTCTTCCATGTCTGGTCTATTTTTTTCACCAGCATCATGTTTTTGCTCTTATTCAGGGGAATGTGGAGCTTGAGGATGTAGGGAATTGTTTGCAAAAAAACCCAAAAAAACAAAAAAAAAACAACCCAGCTTTGAGCTTGTTTCTACTTCTTTTGGGAGGGAGTGTGCAGGTGGGTAGACGGAATGTAAAACACTGATCTCTTGCTCTGGAAAGGACCCAAGGTGCCCAGATAGCCCCTGTTCTCAAAGGTCAGGATTAGGAAAGCTCATAGTACATTTCTGAGCCTCATTTTTCCTGGGACATGCATCTCAGGAAATGTTGACTAAAATTCCATCCTCCTCCTCACATGATTTGGGCCAGGGTCTTTTTTTTTTTTTTAAGTTTTTATTTATTTATCCGACAGACAGAGATCACAAGTAGGCAGAGAGGCAGGCAGAGAGAGAGGAGGAAGCAGGCTCCCTGCTGAGCAGAGAGCCCGATGTGGGGCTCGATCCCAGGACCCTGGGATCATGACCTGGGCCGAATGGGCCAGGGTCTTAAGGGACTTTTGCAAAAGGCACCTGTGTCTCCCTGTGATGCCCAGAATACATCATTCCGATTTCCACACTGGGTCCCTGAGTCACAAGCTGAGGCGGCTGGTGGCTCTGGCATAAATGTGGTCCCGTCAAAAGCAAGAACCTTCCAGTACTTCCGCCAGGCTGAAGTTTCTCTCCATGTCTTTGTAAAAGACGACCAATGGCGGTCTAAAAGAATTCACAAGGGAGGGTGGCCGGTGATGGACATGGCTTGGGCAGAGCCCAAGATTCGAAGGGGGCTTGGGATCGTGGAGAGACCTTCCGAATCTCGGGGAGGGGGGGCAATTTCTTTTTTCCTCATTCTCCAAGGCTCCTCAGTCTCAGAGACCCCAAGAGCTGCCATTAATACAGATTCCTCCTCTGGCCCCTTTGACACATTTGCTTTTGAAGGACCTGGAAGAGAAAGCTCTTTGTATGTGGTCAGAATAAACTCATTGTACACCCGAACAATTAACTCCTCGGCGGACTCGCCAGCCCCTTGAAAGGCCGGGCCCTGCTTCCCTGGACCTCTTGGGCTCTATTCAGTCCCTTAAGCACACCAATGTTTTAGAGTTTTTGTTTTGTTTTGTTTGTTATTCTGAAAAGTCTTTCGCTGAGAATAGTCAGAGCAGATCAACATTTGTCCTCAGCCTGCATTTATCTCTACTTGCCAGAGAATGTCAATCAGGAATCAAAAAGCCAAACAGAGGAGGCTTTGAACGGTGTCATCGGGGGTCGAAGTGACTTCCAGCTGTCTGTGCGTGGGCCAGACCTTCTCACAGGGCAAGGAATTGTGCTGTCACACAAACCCACTGTCCGGACAGGCTCGCGGAACCCGTGCTGGGGGTACGGCTTTGTGGGGCTGCACCTTAAGAAAGAGACAGGGTTGGGGGTTGGAGAAACTGGAAGGCCAAACTCCAGGACCCTGAGCCTGGGCAGTTTCCAGAGCTGCTCCCTGCCTCTGGGCCCAGAACAAATCACTTTCTTCCTCTGCGACGCCATCTCTTTTTATCTGCCCGGTGACCTCCTCTGTGCTGGCCATTGGTGAGACTAGATGAGGAAAGCCACCTGCCAGAAAGGGAGTCTTGCAAAACGTGGTCTCATTATTGCAGATCTTGACATCATCCTTGAGAAATTCTGTCAGCTTTGCCTCATCCATTTAGTCATAAATGTAAGCTTGCCTTTTTTTAAAAAAAATTTTTGTTTTATTTTTTATTTTGCTTTTTATCCCCTCCCCACTGTTTCTGAATTTACATTTTTCTCTCTGTAAGAAAAACGATAATCTTCGAATTGGCGTTTGCAGTGTCCTCTCCTCTTCTTGTTCTGGAAGAGTGTACTGGTGTTAAAGAGGACTAACGGCCTACTATGTGAGGTCCAAAAGCACCACCAACGATGAGCACGAGATATCACATCACCATGAACTTATGTGCTGAGATTGAGATACATTTTTCTTTAAAATATGTGGGAGTCTCCCTGCCAATTAAGGATCACTGAAATAATTCAGTGGCTGCTGCCTGAGGTTGAATCTGAGATGACATTGGTACTCTAACAGCTTTACTGAAGCATGATTATATACCATAAAATTCACCCATCATAAACATACAGTTCAATGAGTTTAGCGCATTTAGAGCATCGTGTAGCCATTACCAGTGAACATTTCCATCACTCCAAAAGGAAACCGTGGACCGACTTCTGGTTACACCCCACTGCCTCCTCCAGCCCTGGGCACCTGCAGATCTGGACTCTATAGACTTATCTTTACTAAGCTTTTCATCTAAGTGGAATCCTACAATATGAGCATTTGTACATGGCTTCTTTCATTTAGTCTAATGTTTTTGAAGTTTATCGATAGCGTCACTTGTATTCAGACTTCATTCTTTTTCGTCACTGCGTAGTATTCCATGATAGGGCCCTATCACCATCTGTGGCCTATTCACCAGTTGACAAACATTTGGGTTGTTTCCAGTTTTGAGGCTCTCATAAGTGGTGGTGTTATGGACCTCTGCACACATGTCTCTGGGTGGACATGTTTTTCTTTTTCTTG
Organism: Lutra lutra; assembly: GCF_902655055.1. Taxonomy (NCBI): domain Eukaryota; kingdom Metazoa; phylum Chordata; class Mammalia; order Carnivora; family Mustelidae; genus Lutra; species Lutra lutra. The sequence continues at coordinate 116,151,122 of NC_062284.1, forward strand.
GACAGATTCCCAAGAGCGGAATTTCTGGGTCGGCTGGTAAGTTTATGTTTCACATTTCAAACAAATTGCCAAACTGTTCTCCAGCATGGCTACTCCATTTTCTATTCCCACAGCAAGGAATGAGGGTTTTCGTCTCTCTACACCCTGGCCAACATTTGGTATTAACTATTTTTAAAATCTTAGCTATTCTAGTAGGTACATAGTGGTTTTAATCTGTATTTTCTTAATAACTAATCGTGTTGAGCATCTTTTCAGGCATCCTTCAGCTGTCCGTGCATCTTCTTTGGTGAAATGTCTACTGCAGTATTTTGTTCATTTTAAAATCAGGTTGTTCATCTTCTTACTGAGTTGAAAGGTTTACTTTTATTTTTTTTTAATTTAAAAACTTTGATAGGATTTTAATTTTGTAAATCCAATTTGAAGAGTAAGCAGTTGGTTAAGATGGTTTATACTCATAGCATTCATACCTTTAAAGTCCTTGCTCCTGAGCCTTTAAATCTTTAGTCCTGCACATTGTCCCAAGACTGGGGAGGCAGGCACCCTTCATTTCAGAAGAAGCTGTCACTACCCAGAGAAGAAAGGTGAGGGGCTCAGGTTACCCATTTTTTGGATGTAAAGCCAGGATATGGAGTGTGCCCCCACTGGAGACAGGGAGAATAAGGGGAAGATTTCTCTCTCCCCAGGGCTCAGTGTGGGGCCTGGTATTGTCCCAAGGCCTGCCAGGAAGCCGAACTGATGTGGACCTTGGACCCAGGCCTTGGACCTGTGTTTGGTCGAAGGGTGTGCTTGTTTGCTGGGTTGGGAGCCAGGGGCCCAGGTGCCCGGAGATGATGGTCAGAGGGTCCTGTTGGCTTTGGCTAGGCTTCTCATCCTTTGGGCAGCTGAAATTCACAGGTGGTTCTCCTGGCAGTGGGGCACCTTGTCTTTTCTCACTTCATAAAGATTTCTGTCTAGGGCCTCCACTGTGGCGGTCCAGCTGTACCTCCTCACCCTTGGTGACCCCGCCCGGCAGGAAGATTCACTGCCCACACGTGCCTTCAGGCGCTTTGGGCTCTGGGCCTGCGTCTGGGCAACCGTGGAGGTCCTGGGCCTGTACAAGTGCCAAACTTTCCCGGGAGACTGGAAACACTCCTTCCTCCCCTGGGGCAATGGACCTTTGCTGATCGATACACCAGATGGGCAGCCCCAGACTCTCATCGGATTGGTGGGAGGAAGCTGCAGAATGTTCTCTGTTACCCTGCTCCAGAGAGAGCTACGGCTCTTGGAATATGGGGGGATTTTTAGTTGAATATTAAAATCTCGCAGGAGCCATTTTTCACTTGGGTTCTCACCATTGTCCCTCCGGGAATGTTTGATTTCTCCCTTTCCCTTTGTGGCCCTGGAGGCCTCTAAAGTGAAGCCACCCTGGATGGAGGGCCTGAGCCCATGGGGCCGGGCTCCTTAGACTGTGAATTCTGTATCCCGAGGAGCAACCAAATGTGCCTTGCAGCTGCCACAAGCCTTCTTTCAGTGGCTCATTGAATTCAGTGGAAAGAGGTGTTAATAGAGTCAGGGGAAGTGATGCTATTAAAAAAAGCGACATTGTGTGGTTCTGCTCTGTGTTTATTCTCCTTCAATGACTTCCAGATCAAACTTACACGGTTGTGCATCAAAAGATGCCTGTTCTGGACTCCGGTTGGAGGCAAACAAGCTATCCAGCAAGTTCACTCCTCTCCCCCTGCCCGCATCTTGTTCCTAAGGATAATTGCCAGCTGGTGCAGGGTCGCCTCAGCCCCGGTAGGAGCTGGGTCTTGGTGTAAGCAGAGGAGAATAATAGCAGGGTCATGTGTCACCCGACGGTGGGGCTGCTGGCCTCAGCCTCTGGCCATGATTAGGGTTTCTCTAGAGCTCCAGTCTGAAGATCCCAAGGGTGGGGTGTGAGTCTGATGCTCAAGAAAGGGATCAGAACTCTGTGTTTTTCCTCCCTCCCTGATAAGATGCAGGGAAGTCGGCCAAAGGTTTTGGGAGCTCCAAATGGCAGCGGGTGGTGGGGGGTTTGTTATTAAGGCTGATCTGACTGGCGTCGCAGAGACTCTCTGAGAACTTGCTTTCTCCATAGTTAATGAACTCGGTGGAGGAGATTAAGAGGTATAACCTTCCAGCTATAAAATAAATAAGACATGGGGATGTAGTGTGCAACACAGGGACTATATCCAGTAATACTGTGACACCTTGGTGCTGTGAGAGAGGGAACTAGACTTACTGGGGTGATCATTTTGTAACGAACATGAACACCAACTCACTATGTTATACACCTGAAACTAATACAATAGTGTATGTTGATTATTCTTCCATTAAAATAAATAAATACCAGTTATTATACCAGTTATAATAACTGGTATTTATTCTTCTTAAAAATAAGAACTATTGGCAAAACAAACAAATATAAATAAATACATAGCAGTTAAATGAATAAAATGACCAAAAAATAGTTAGTGCTTGGAGAATGTAGTGTTCAGTTGTACAAGATCTCTGGGGGATGGTGTAATCATCCCACTGCCTGAGACCACCGGGGCTCTTCTCCCCCCACCCCACCCCACCCCCGCCCCTGTCCAGGGAGAACACAGAGAAATCTCTAAACTATGCAATCTCAATGGAGGCAGAGATATCAAGAAGGGGAAGTTGGTTGGGGGTGGGAGGAGGCAGGGGGACAAAAGAACTCTTGTTCTTTTTTCATATAAAGCACAGATACACATATAGTACAGAAGCAGATATACATTCAGTGTCTGTGTTATGAATATTTCATTAGGAAGGCGATTAGGAAGAAAAAGTCTAAAAATGCTCTTTAGCTGGGCAGTAATGAAAACAAGTTGAGAGACACTGACCTGCACTGAGGCTTTGGGGGCTCTTGATGGAAGTAACCCAGAGTCCTGAAGGGCGGCAAAGTCTACACTCACTCCTGCCCTGCAGACAGTCTTGCTCTGCAGAGCCGCCGACTCTGCTGGGACCCGGTGCGTTAGGACCTTGTTTCTGGGAACTTCGTGCTCCCGTCCTCTACTGTAGAAATTTCAAAGCCAGTCGAGGCTTCAGTTTCTCACATCCCCTTCTATCTTGCTTGCCCCCCACCTCTCCCTGGGAATGGGTGGGCACGGTGTTTCGTACTTAGAAGTATTCTAGGGATTCCTGATTCTCTCCAGTTCAGCATACTGGAGAGAGGATGGTCCTTCCTGCCTTTTCTTCCTTTTTAGGGGAAGATAGAGAAATAGCTAGGTGTTTGGGAGGGAATACAGCACAGCCTCTTGTTTTCCGGAAGCTCTTCAATGAGGGCCACTAGGTACTCGGCTGGTACCTTTCACAAAAGGGCAGGAAGGAACTGGGGACACCAGGATTTGAGGCCACAATGTATGCCAGCCTTACCCTGACATGCCTGGCCCAAAGCTCAGGGCTGCTGGGGAAGGTACACACCCACCCCCACACCCCAGCTTTCTTGTGGGGAGGACCACGGCTGATAGTCATCATGCCGGGTCATGCGGGTTGATGAGGAAGGGCCTTCCAAGACCATGACAGTTGAGTTCCCTTTTGTCCCACCGCTGGGATGGTGAACATACACCTGGATTTGTCTTACTGTTGGTGTCTCTCTGTGGTTCTTTTTTTTCTTCCTTTCTTTCTTTCTTTCTTTCTTTCTTCCTTCCTTCCTTTCTTTCTTTCCTTTCTCTTTGGTCTCTTCATTGGGACTTGGCCGGGCCATGTGCAAACCCCAACCATTCAACAGTGCTGGAGAGTAGATAGTATTTACCTCAATAATGGTAGTCTCTTTTCGATTCTTTTTAACCCTCAATTCAGATGACGGGTCGAAGCCGACACCCACGATGGAGACTCAGCCCGTGTTCGACGGAGATGGTAAGCTCTTGTATCACTTCCGACTCGTATACTCCCACCCATTTTTAGATTTGAGGAACATCTTTTCTTTGGATGTTTGTATAAACTTTATTATTGTTTTTTTTTTTTCTTTTTTAATTTCAGTTTTTCCCAGGTTAGGCTGGGTTGTTTTAACCTTTAAAAAAAAAATGCAGATCCTCCCAGGAACTGGTACACTCTCTACTTCTAGAAAGGCCCTCTGTTCTAGCCAGGCTTCCTGCCTGGCTGCTGATGTCCAACAATAACACAGCCTAGATGGACCCTTTGAGCTGCCAAGACCAAAGAGCCATGGCTAAGAAAGACAGGCCAGCACTGTCCCTTCAGTAGATGAACCAACACTTACAAGTCCCTTCTCTGTGCCCACCATTGTGGTAGGCCTCTGGGGGACCAAGAAGGAGTAGTTGAGATGAAGTCTTTGCTCTCAAGACAATGGCAACTACTGGAGAGCTTTAGATGTTAAATTATATGGTCTTAGTTTTTATTGTAGTGGACGTTTTTGGGAGAAAAGAGATCACAGTGGTCTGGGGGAAGACTATGTGAAGAGATGGGACCCGGGCTGGATCGTGAAAGGGGAAGGGAAAAATCAGGGCAGTGGGGGAACTGGTAGGGACAGAGAGGGAGAGTATGGTGAGGCTGGGGTATAGTAGGACAGTAGGAGGAAAGAGATTGGTTAGTGGACCTAGTTTGACAAAGTTGGACCTTGAGAGCATTTGAGAGGGAATTCTAGGGCAAGAGACATAGTATTGCTGGTAGGAAGATAGAGGCTGAATGTCCCTGGGGGTATGAGGGCTAGATAGGAGGAGTGTGGGGGGCAGAAGGCTGGCCTCTATTTGAGTTTGAGCTGCTCATGGCCTACATTCTTCAGGGCACTTTGCCATATACTCCAGGCTCCCATGAGGGGAAGTAGGAAGCTTGGCAAAATGCAGTTTCTAGAAAGTCTGACACCGGGGTTCGGCTATCAGTGCAATACACAGCAAACTTTGAGCAGCTTTCAGCTGAGTGTATCCAGACCTGGATCATGAGACTGGATTGGGAGACAGGAATAAAAAGAAATTATGCCACTGGTCAGTACTGTGCCTACGGATGTCCCAAGCAGAGGCCCACCTCTAGGTAGAAGGACTGACATGTGAGCTCTCCTTTACAACTGGTCATTTAGTGGAACATACATACGTATGTTTATGCCTAGAAATTCAGATGTTTCTGTGATCCACAAATCTCCTGGATTTTTGGCAAGTTGGGGATCTCGAGGGATCAGATGGGAAATGGAGACCATGTTACCTTGGGAGATCACCCCAGCAATCTCACTGAAGGACTCATCACTCTTGAGTTCAGGGTCCTCCCGATTCTCATACCACTTGTCCATCGTGTGACCCAAGCCCCAAAGGGCTAGAGATCTCCCCCAAGCTCTCTGGATGGAGGAGTCAGCCTGTGTCCCTGAGAAACCATTAGGAAGGATATTAACGCACACATTGGACTCACCACTTTCCTTCCATGTGGAACAGAGTCTCAGCAAGCTGAAATCTGCTGTGGCTCAGCCGTTTCCTCCAAAATGGTCTCTGTGGTTTGCTTGGCATTCATTTGTTGATTTATCCCCTTTAAATCTTCTTCCAGGGAAGCAGCTGAGAGAGACTTGGCTTGGCCCATGCTCCTCACCTCCTGGGATAATATTTTTATTCCTGGATGGAGCAGCTCAGCGCCTCTGGACTTAGACCACTCTGCCTCTGAGCAGGGGAGGCCCTGGTTGGCTCCTATGAGCTGGCGGGGAGAGGAGCTTCCGTAGTGAGAAGGGAGAGGTGTTGGGACAAAGTGGATGTGAAATGAGGAAGAAAGCTCAAAGCCTTGATGCCTTAGGCTTTAGAAAAAGTTCCTGAAGCCTGGGGGCTACCCTCTAAGTTAACCACTCCCTTTGCCCAGATTTTCTCACTTCTTCTTCTTCTTTTTTTTTCCTGCCCCAGAAATTACAGCTCCTACTCTGTGGATTAAGCACTTGGTAATCAAGGACTCCAAACTGAACAACACCAATGTAAGGAATTCAGGTAAATAATCTGCCTGGGATTGTGTATGTGCCCGAATCGCCTGCAGTTGTCCCACGGTTGCTCTGTGACTACCCACTGTATGGGCTTGGGCAAGTCATCTAACGTGTCTTGTCTTCAACTTCTATAGCTATAAAGTAAGATTAGATGAGTGAATCCCTTCCAACTTTAATTTTCTTCAATTAGTAGCTCAGGTATCATCTTTCATGAGGAGCTGATCTTTTAGCAAAAAATCTTTTAACTATATGTTTTTCTGTTTTAATTGACTCTCTACATGCCATGCAGAAGAATTTGAAAAAAATTGACCTGGCATGGAAATGTTGGACCTCAAGGCTTAGGAGACTTGGTTCTATGTATTTTTTTTTAAAGATTTTCTTTTTAAGATTTTATTTATTTATTTGAGAGAGAGAGAGAGAGCATGAGAGGAGAGGTCAGTGGGAAGAGCAGACTCTCTGCCGAGCAGGGAACCTGATGTGGGACTCTGTCCCGGGACTCCAGGATCATGACCTGAGCCGAAGGCAGTTGCTTAACCAACTGAGCCACCCAGGAGCCCCGGTTCTATGTATTTTTTAAGGCTCCAAATAATTGCTTACAGTCATGTTGTTTCTGATCTCATCTTTTGAGGGTTTTATGAGTGGTCAGGTTTGGTACTGGCTGAGCTCCTTGTAGAAGGGTGACGAGTTTTGGAGGGTGATCAGATTCATAGGACTCTTTCATAGATTTCGTTTATCATCAATGAAGACCAAAGTCAATAAAGTTCATTTCACCATCAGTAAAGACCAGATGTCCACCGACAGGAAAGTGTGTTAACAAAGCCAATGTGTATCTCCATCGTGGGGAAATCACCCTTCTTTTCGCCTAGGACTTCATTGTGAGAAATGCCCCTCTGCATAATTTATGCCTGCATAAATTTGGTGAATTTCATTTCAGCCATATCATTTTCTCCCTATGGATATCAAGGTCTATAAACAAACGATCCATCCCTTTGAACTGATGGGTAGTTTTAGAAGACCTTTAATTAGTGAGTGGGCTCTCATTGAGCCCCTTTAGGTGTATCCGTCTGCCAGCTCTAGCCTAAAGGTGGGAGTGGAGGAACTCAAGTGTACGAAGGAAGTTACCCATTTTGGTGACCCCGTACAGCATCGCTGGATTTTCTCTGTGATATGGGCAGGTCAGTACCTCTGCATGTGTCTGGTTCCCTGGTTGACAAAAGGTGGAGGTAGGGGATGATGGGGTGGGAAGAAGACCAGGTGAGTCCCATGGGCCAGGGTCTTGGACAGAACAGTGCCGTGGTTAAAGCACTGGTGTTGGAATCAGCAAACCTGCATTTGCTTTCAGGCTCCTGTACTTAGCGAGAGATCCAAGCAAGTGTAATAATCCTTCCAGTGCCTCAATTCTCATCTGGGGTCATGATCTTTCCCTTGAAGGACTTTGGGTAAAGGTTAACCGAGATACTGTCTATCTGGTACTTAACCAGTGCCTGGCTAAGTGGTAAACAGTAAGGACAAGAGAAGCTGAAAGTACATTAGTTATTGCGATCATCGTTGCAATAGGAAAAATGGGCATGTTAATGATACCACTTACAGTGAGAATTCTTCAATTCAAATTTCTTTGTAGAACCTTCTTCCACCTCCCCTCTTGCTGTTAGACAAATGTGATAAGTCAAAGCGACATGGTTTTGGTGCCAGTGGTCCCCCTATCCCTGGTCCCCACCTACTCCCAGCAGGTCTGCAAAGCCTTTATTTAGCGGCTTTATTGTCACTCTGTGACCAGAGGCAGCTATGACAGTCAGCGCTCTCTGAAATCCTGCAGCACCGTTTGCCTGGAACACTCACTCGACATTTAGCAGTTGCTTCCAGAAATTCCTTTCATCTACCAGTGGCTAATTTCTGTACCAAGGCTCTAAACTCTGTGAGGGCAAGGGCTTTGTTGCCTGCCTATTATATCTATTATAGAATCTAGCTCACTGTGTTTGAATGCTCTGGGGGAGGACAGAAAAGACCATCATCACCATCATCATCATCATCATCAAAATCGGAATCATCTTTTCGGATCCTGCACACCTTATGTGTGTTATCTCCTTGAAGCTTCACCACAACCCAATGAGATTAAGTGTTGTTATCACCTCCATCTGACAGGTGAAGAAATGGAGGCTGAGAGAGAGGAAGTAACTTATCCTGGGTCCCAGCTAGTAAGGGGTGGGGCTGGGGAAAGTGATTTCTCTTTGTGAACAGAGTGCTTGTGTTCTTGGGCTCTTCTCTCCAAGTGAAGTAAAGTGGTGATATGAAGCTATTTGATGTTTACTTCCGCTTGAGTTCTTCAGCTTTCCATTCCTACCTGCCCTGGATAGTTGCCAACTGGATGACTATTGGGTCTTCATGGAGTAATGGTATCCAGCCAGGTACAACCGCCTTCCTTTTATTGGTGTGACCCAGCCATCTTCATTTTTTCCTGGTTGGCTCCAGTTATGTCTGGAAGGTTAGTGTGTAGAACAGGAAAGTTCAGGGAGAGCTAAAGCTTCCCTGGGAGAAATTGAGGCCAGCAATAATTATCAGAGATCCAGACCTTAGGCATTTTCTGGTAAACTGAGGACTTTCTCCATCATGATCGAGTGGTAATACTGAGTACCTGTCGATCCTTTTGACAGAATTATATATAAAAAAGCATGGTGTCACAAAGGCATTTAGGCAGGGACTGGCAAATGGCCAGCTGCCTTTTCATGCAAATAAAGTTTTATTGGAACACAGCCACACCCACTTGTTTACATATCACCTATGGCTGTTTGGAGGCTGCAACAGCAGAGCTGAATAGTTGTGACAGAGACCGTCTGGCCTGCAAAACCTAAAATGCTTTCTATCTGACCCCTTACAGAAAGCAGTTTGTTGGCCCCTGGTCTGTGGGTCGGAATTAGAAGCATCTGGACGGGAATGTGTGCATGGGGGTGTCTTTCTCCTGGTGACTGGCCCCTCTCATAGACCAGGCAGAAGTAGGGGCCGTGCCTCGGGAGATGTTTCCCGACATGCCCAGGGAAGCCTGCATCGTCAGCTCAGGGACCTGGGGCAGCCCACGTGGCCCTGCCCTGTCCAACGTGAACCTTTACAGAGCTTCAGCATTCTGTCCTGGTGTATTCTCTCACAAATGGGATGCCGGGGAGGCTTCCTGACGTCTGGCTTTTGTGGGCAGAGCTAGGGGTCATTTTTATACAGAAGTGGTAAACCTCGTAATGGCATCAGCATGGGCTTCGGTATCAGACAAACCAGCAGACCTGGCTTCCCGTGCTGGCTTCCGGTGAGAGGCTGAGTGACCTTAAGAAAGTTCATTAGCTGTGAAACAAGGTTCTGAGTGCCTTGCAGGGTTTTTCTGAGGATTCAACAATATATGTGAAATGCCTAACACAGAGTTAGGTATATCATGAATGATTTAAAAAATAATGGCTACTCTTGGCGGAATATCTTTGAATCTTGCGCCAAGCGCTCTTCATGTTATCTCGTTTGGGTTGATGAGAAGTCAGATAACACGTTAGTGATACTCCTGTCTGGGCAGCTGGCTCTGGTACAGAGTGGAGCCTCTGGGTCAAGCCCCCGAGGCAGTTTCCCATTGGAGTTTGCCAGAAGATTCTGGGTTAGAAGAGCGTCAGCCCCCACCCATGGAAAGGGTGAAGCAGGACTCAGAAGCCAGTCTAGGTGAGCGCTCTTCCCACTCTCTCTTAGAGGCAGGAAGGCCATCCTAGTCCCTTCTACCACCCCAAACATCCTTCTTTCACACTCAGACCCTGTGACGCCAGGTTTGTTTTCTGGCCTGGGGACTGTTGATGTTGGAAAGGTTCCACTGGGCAGCTGAAGCTTTCCAATAACATGACACATATGCCTGCAGACTTATCCTGTCTCCTTCTCTCCTCCCGGGGGTGTCGATCCTTGTTTTTAAGGCTTTGTCTTATGTTCCCCGTGGTCAGTATTGTCTTTTGAGGACTTAGCAGCCTCAGCGTCGATGGGTTTGCCCCTCTGGGCTCCTGTCTCTGATTCTGGTCTCTGTTGCACCAAGAGCTCTCTTGCATTCGGGAAGACGGGATACCTGGCCAGCCGACACCCTAGAACTTGACACTAGCCATCCTCTCACATACGAGTGTTGGCCAGAGACTGTGTTCTGCTTTTAGGACCAAAGATGAACTCTTGCTGAGCTTTTGGTATCAGAAGCTGGCTACCAAAGCATTTCTTAATATAGCTAGAGTATAAGAATCTTTTTAATCATCTGCATTTTATAGAAGAGAGCAAAGAGATTAAAGAAATGATGAAAACTAGGCTTTGTCTCATTCTTCATCCCATATTTCATGTCCCACTGCTTCTAATTTTACTATGTGCAGACACTTTCCTATAGCTATGATTTATAAAAGTCTCTCTCTTTCTGTATGACAGAATTCTGTGCTTTCTTGTCTGGGAAAATACTCTCAGGAAATATGGTCGTGTGAGCCTTACCTCTTCTCTTGGAGCAGCACAGTGACGCCCTCATGGCACACAGGCCCTTTCCCTCTGCTCCCACATAGCTGGCTACCTCTTGGAGCCACTGGTGGGGTCCTTAGACTTCTCTTCTTCCTTCCCCATCCCTTTCCTTTCCTTTCCTTTCCTTTCCTTTCCTTTCCTTTCCTTTCCTTTCCTTTCCTTTCCTGCCACCTTTCCTCATTAACTTCTTTCATGATCTGATCTGGGATTTTGAGAAGGCCCTAGAACTTGACCCTGGGGGTGAAATCCAAAAGCACTTGCTTTTCCTCCCTTGCCTCTTTGCCCGATAGAGCTTCCTTCCAGACATCCCTGAATGTGGGAGCGTGTGGGAACTCTGCTTCCCTGAGACAGAGCCGTCAGCAGGGTTACAAGGTGAAAATCATTTCTTGTAAGTTTTGCCACGAACACAGCCCCGTCTCCTCACACGTGGGAGCGTTTGCCTACCTCACCGTCCGCATGGCCGGTCAGATGTTCAAAGCACCCTTGCTCCTTCCTACCTGCTGGCGTCAGAGCCCTGCTCCTCTCGGCCCGCTGTGGGCCCCTGGGCTGGATTTGGACCTCTCCTTCCTCACCAGGGAAGCTCCTGCCGGGACAACTGCGATGACTGGGATGCGGGGTCACTGAGGCAACGACACCTCCTGGCCGGATCCCCCATCCCCCAAAACGGCACTCTTGGCCTGCCCAGAAACCGCGGGGTGATGTAATGACCTGAGGCCTGGAAAAATAAACAGCTCTCAGGGAAACCAGTGGTAGCCGTTGTAAGCAAATACCCCGCAGCCACCTGGAACCTCACACATGACGTGATTGGAAGGAAGAATGAGTAATCCGCTAACGTTAGCAGCCGAGGACAGGTCTAGGCTTGTGAGCATTTAAAATGTCTGTATAAAAACAAACCCTTGATGTTTATTTCTATAACTGGCCTTCTGGACGCCTGCCCATCTATCTGCTGCAGGTGTCTTGGTCCGTCATGGCCAGAGAATAGAGCTGGGGACAGGGAAGTGTGGTCATGCCTTTGTCCCTCTCCGTAGCAGCAAAGGCCTTTCTCAAGTTTTCCCTCTGCAGACAGGACCTGTACACACATTTAGAGGCCCCAGAGAGCCCAGCCCCACATCCATTTTTCCTCGTTTTTTTTTTTTTTTTAAGATTTTACTTATTTATTTGACAGAGAGAGATCACAGTACACAGAGAGGCAGGCAGAGAGAGAGAGAGGGAAGCAGGCTCCCCGCTGAGCAGAGAGCCCGATGCAGAACTCGATCCCAAGACCCTGAGATCATGACTTGATCCGAAGGCAGAGGCTTAACCCTCTGAGCCACCCAGGCGCCCTTTCCTCGTTTTTTAAAATTAGTTTTCCCAGTTGTCTTGCTCCTTCGCCTCACTGCATCTGCTTTGGACACAGGGGTGCGGTGATGGGCCAAGGTGAGGTGAGAGTGTGATCGGCCTTTGGGCCTTGCTTGAACAGCAAAAGTTTTGTTTTGTTTTGTTTTGTTTTAGTAGGTGAGTTTGTGCAGGTTTTGGTGCTGATAGCAAAACCATGTGCCCTAGCATTTTCTTTTGGCCTCTGCTACTAAAAACCTGAAACTACAGATCCCTCTAAGGTATTGTAATTGGCTCCTTCCCATTTGCTAGACATCAACTCTGGTCTCCGCTCTGAGGATCCTCATTCTGTGTTTATTTGTAAAATGGCTTTGCGAGAAGGCGGAGTATATGTCTTATAAACACACTCCCACGTAAGTGTTTTTGGGAGATGAAGAGTGAAGTTAGACACTTTTTATGACAAATTAAAAACTCTCTCTTCCTCCCACCGGCCCCTGCTCCAGCATGTGCCCCCTCCTTCCTTCTTGCCTAAATGTGTATTTGCTAGCTCTTGTCCTTAAAGGACAGAGCTTGTCAGATCAAGGTCAATGAAGTTACTGAGCAAAATAGAAACAAGACTGCTTGCCACTTCTCAGTACTTGTCATTGCAAAACCACTGGGAAACATTTCACATGCTTGTTGGTGGAAGGGTCACATGAGCTCACTTAATAGTATGAGGCAGGAGAGATGGAGCCTTTTCTAAAATTTGAGGGGATGTGAGTCAGTGATGTTTTGGGGGAAAAGTTAAAAAAAAGTGCCTATATTCTATATTGGGACGATCCATCCTCCAAGAACTATCTGCTGTAGAATTTATATCTTGTTTTCCTCCACTCCTCAGTTTCTTCTGTGTGGGAAGGCAGAGGTCGGTGCATCCAACAATGGTGAACCATGCCTGGTCATTTTAGGTTCCACAGAGAGAAATCATTTAGACAGGCCGGTTGGTTTGTAATTTTCCCTTCCACGTCCTCACCCACGACGTTTTGTCCCAGCAGCATGCCCTATTTACAGAGCCAACTGCAAACACCCCTGTGAGTAGGTGCCCTGAGCCAGCGTCGGGGATGTGGGGTGGGCATGGTGACTTTTGTTCTGGGGATCTGGCCTCTGAGCCACAGGATGCCTCTGAAGGGGTTGAGAGGAACAAGGGAGAACCCGGAACCAATGCAATAGCCTTGCTTAACCCCTTCCTAGTGCTTGGGTTCCTAGGGGACGTGGGAGGCGGAGTTTGGGTCATGGAGGTGGAGTTTGGGTCCAGCCCCAGAGCGGGGGGCGGGGGGAGTGCTCCCAAAACTGCCTAATTGTAAGGCTGTGGGCTTTGAGACCGCCTCGTATCGTACCACCACTTCATTTTCAGTGACCGAATAGAGCCCAGGCTAGTCACAGGCCCATCCACCTGGTGCGAAAGGGAAGAAATGCGAGGCATGTCTAAGCAAGGAGCTGGCTGTTGGGCTGGGGCATGCCAAAGGGAGGGGGCAGCGGTGCCGTCCACTCCAGTGCAGAGAGATGTTCTATCACTGATCTTGTTTGGTGTTGCCGGCACAGCGGTCATAAAGATCTTAGTTCCATTATTATCTGTTTAGTTGGCCTACCGCCAGTGTGCCCCTGTATCACCTGAACCTGCGTGGACTGTGGCCACTGCCCATCTGTGGTCCATCCCTGCAGTCCAACTGAGGAGACCAGTTATTCACCGGGATGGGTCAGGAAGCCCAGGTTCTTTCCACATTTGCTGAGAACACTGCCACCTTAGACCGGCTAAGACTCTGGGGCCAGGAGAAATTCTTGGCCTCTACTTCTTCATTTAATCCCCCAGGGACCCTAAAGTGTGTGTGCTGTCATTACCCTGCTTTCACAGGTAAGGAGCCTGGGACTTACAGAGCTGAAGGAGACTGCCCAAGGTCACAGAGCTAACACATGGTGGAGGCAGATCCATCTGACCCCATGTTCTTGGCCACCACCCTGTGTGGCCTCCAGCTGTTGTTGACTTCCATGAAACAGCCACAGAGCCTTCCCTGTGCCAGGCCCAGGGGTGGAGTATGCAAACTGGGAGTGCTAGGCTCTTACTCTTGCTTTCAGCCTTGCCAAGGAAGCCCAGGTGTCCCCCATGCCACTCCCACTCCTGCTCCTCTGACTGCCCTGAGTTCCCTCTGGTGTTTGGGACCAGCCAGCTCCCTGAGCCTTGCTGCCATCCTCACCTGTTCTGGGCCGGGGGGAAGAGCATCTTTTGGCCAGTTCGTCCATCAGAAGGGGTCACCTCCTCCAGAGACCAACCTCCTCCAATGGCCCAAAGTCCATCTGTAGGTTAAGATTGGGTGATGGTACCATTTTCACTTCATTTGGCTGCCCAAATGAATGAAATGGCCTTTAGATTAAAGAGATGGGAGAACCCATCCCAGTGGAAGGGCAACCATTTTAAATGTGTGCATTTTCTGTCTCTGTTCTCCCTCCCTCCCCCCATCCCCCCACTACCTGCTGCACCCCTGAGCACATTTTCAGGGCTTGACTCTGTTCTCTTTGTCGGTGAGGCTGCTTCTCCTCTGACCTGGCAGGGCCTCTCCTCTGGGCCTTTCCTTTTCTAGGCCTGTTGTCTGTCTTCAGATCTGAAGGTAGGCCTGAGCAATGGTTCTGTGCATTCCCCTCTTCTCTTGGGGGCTCTTGAAGCCCTAGAAGAGTATGCCTCGGGAGTCGGCACTGGCCTAGGGGCTGCTCAGTGCTGGATATTACAGAGGGCCCACGGTGACGGGGCAGAGCCAGCCCAGCACATGGTGCTTGGAACTGTCCTCCGGGGGCCACTTGGCCCATCCTGTGAAAAAGTGCAAAGTCCACAAGTGAGAAAAATAACCTCTTCACACAGTTGGCTTGAAACCATAGGTGCTAAAACCCTGTGTGGCCAAGTAAACAAAAAGGGCCTGCTTGGCAAAGTTCCATTAATCATTCCCGAAGACGGTGGGTTCCAGCAGCTTGTCCTCCCCTGGAGACCGCACCTCCCGCCCTTCAAAACCCGGAAAGTCATTGCCTTCCGACCTGGTCCTACCTGTCCCTCCTCCTGCCTCTGCCGTGCCTCTGCGGCTGGATTCTCCACGCCAAGCCTGTGGCCCGCGGTGTAGGTGACTGCCACCCTCACTCGCTGACTCAGGGAACCCGGAGGCAGGGGCCGCGGGAGTTCTTCCGCCTCTGGAATTTCAAGTTGTGATTTAGGAAAGGTTGTTTTTAACACACGGTTTGTTATTTTGGGTTATTGGGCAGCATTGCATTCATTTTTGATAAGAGGCAAGGTGGGCGTGTGGTATTGGAAGAGGTTTTGGGTGAATTGTGGGCCATACAACACTAGTGTTTTCCTTAATGTTCTTGGCCTGCTGGGCAATTCCATTCACAGTGAAACATAAATAAGCTCCTCTCGCTTTCCAGGCGGGTCACCTTTTACGGGTTTTTTCCCCCTAAGAAAATCCAGTGGTTGATAGTCTGAGGGTGGAGTGTAGCATTTTCCAGGATTAATCAAGGGGATAGATATTCTTATCTTGGTCTCTGCAGTCTCAGCCGCCCGTTGGGTATTTACTTCGCGGTGCGGGGCCCCATGTATAAAATGCCAGGCTAGAACAGAATTCTGCTGCTGGAGATGGCACATAGCAGGGGTTCAAGCAATAGAGGGGTTCTTGGGCTAAACACTCTTTCTGTATCCTTTAAATAGAGACTCCACGGTTGTGCTATGAATAAGGAGCTGGGGGCTAGGGGTGGGGGTGGGGAGGATAAGGAAGGGAGCCATAGAGTCTTCGCTCTCGGGAACCTCCAGTCCAGACAAGTCATGGTCCCCAGTCTCCTCGAGGGGAGCAGATCCTCAGTCCTAGACTCAGGAGAGGGAGGCTCACTAAGATTGCGGCCCTCAGGGAAAGCTTCAGGGACGGAGGAAGGCCTGACGTGAGGATAGGTTAAGACCTCAGGGCTAGTTCTTTCATCTTACTATGTCTCCCAGAACTTCCATGACCTCTCCAGAGGCCGACTCAGTGCCAACCCATGCCCAGTACCAGACCGTGTGATAACGTGTGTCCACCAAGGCCCCTGACCTCCTCTGCATCCTGTGAGCCCTCATCTCGTGGGTCACTTAGGATCCGTGTCAGGTCCAGCGCTCTGGGGACACCCTCCTCTCTTGGCCCACTGTCCTCTATTCCATCATCTTCCCACTTCCTTTCCTCTCATGGAAGCAACTCTTGGTCAGGATGGCCTGGGCACCTGCCCTTTGTTACCAACCGTGCCTCCACTGGGAGGAGAGCCTCTGGTTCTTTCTCCAAGAATATTGCCTCAGTCATCAAGACACCTTCCCAGTGCACATTTCTATGGCCCGTGACTCTTCTTGCTTCTTCTGAGTATGGTTTTCTGTAAGACTGGGGGTTTTTTTGCTCTCATTTTTCATATGGACCTTGTGACGTTGGTGTGTGAACTTGGCTAGGGTACAGTGCCCGGTTTCTAGACCAATAGACTGTTTCTGCACTAGTCTAGACATTGCTGCCAAGGTTTTTTTTTTTTTTTTTTTTTTTTAAAGAAAAGATCAACATTTGTAATCAGTTGACTTTAAGTAAAGCAGATGACCCTCCATAACGTGGGAAGGCGTCATCCAGTCCATTGAAAGTCTTCAAAGCAAAATCTGAGATTTCCTGAAGAAGGAATTCTGCCTCCAGCCTGCAGCATAGAAATCCTGCCTGAGTTTCCAGCCTGCTGACCTGACCTATTGATTTTGGACTCAGGATTGCAGGATCATTCCTACTTGAATTTCTAGCCTGCTGGCCTACCCGGCAAACTTCCCACTTGCCAGCCCCATGATCATGTGAGCCAATTCCTTAAAATAAATACCTCTCTCTCTCTTTCTCTCCCTCTCTCTCTCTCTCTCTATATATATATATATAGATTGATAGATAATATATTCATATATATATTATCTCTATATATAAATCCATATATATGTGAACTTGGCTAGGCTATAGTGCCTATACACACACACACACACACATACACACACATATGCATATATGTATGTATATGGATCTATATAGAAAGATAATATATATATGAATATAAATAGAGAGAGGGGTCTAGATACAGACAGATCTAGATATCTGGGTATAGATGTAGATGTAGGTCTTTTATTGGTTTTCTTACTCTGGAGAACCCTGATTGCTACTGCCCTGCCCTGACTAACTGCCTTCTTCCCCCCTGCTTCCATCTCTATGAGGCTCCCCTGCTCTTTCTCCAAAGAGTTCACGACGTGACTGGCTCTCGGATACCTGCAGGCCTGGGTTATGCAGTGTCTCAGCTTTTCTCTCTGCTCCTTCCTTTACCAGCTCCTCTTCTGGAAGGCAGCAGCCAGAAAGAAAGAGCAGCCCAAGAACCTGAAACTCGAATCCTCTAATGTTTATGTTTGTTGGCTATTTTTGTTTTAAAAAGAAAAAAAGTAAAGAAGAAAAAAAAGGAAAAAATGATAAAGGAGAAAAAGTTCCCAGGACAAAAGGGTAAACTCTGGGCTAAAATCAGGATTGGGGATTAACTGAGGATTTAGGTTGTCCACGCTCTCCTTTGCTCCTAATTACCACAAGTAATTGAGAGGCGCAGAGGCAGGGGCTAGCCACAGCAGACAGAGCTGTTCTCCATGCTTATCCTGTCTTGGCGGGACACGCGAGAACCCGTGCCCTGGGCCTGCAGAAGGGGTTTAGGTTTGTCTGGTTCAGCCTCGTCTTTCCCTCCCCTGTCCCCCTCCCTGCCCCTCCCGCCCTGCTTCAGGCCTGCTTTTCCCTGGTGCTAGAGTAAGTGATGGCAGAGAAGGCCGTGTTTTCTGGGGACCAGGGCTGGGCCATGTCCTCATTTCTTCCACGGGACAGTGTTCTGTCGTATTTCTTCTCTCAGGCAGACAGATGTGTGTTGATGGAACTCAAAGACCCCACTGCCGGGTGAGGAGTGACGTGGCTCTCGTCTCTCTTCGGTACCATCCTGGCACTGGATCGTGGGGCGGCGGGGGGTGCGTGAGTATGTGAGAATGTGTCTTCCTGTCTCCGCTCGCCCCCTGGCCGGCCCCGACTGCTCCCCTCTCTGTCAAGCGTTTGCAGATGGGCCTGGCCCTTCTCCTCACCATCAGGCCAAACCTTCTGATGTTGTCATCCTTCCCTGACGTTTCTGAAGCAGGGACAGAATGTTATAAAGCAGGGGCATCCCCTTCTGGGCAACTCCCTCTCTGAACCAGAGGTCAGGAAGAGACCCTTGAAGGAGACTACTAGTGTTGCGTGATTCCAAGGTGACTTCTTGGTACTTGGGAAAATGGATAGTTGTGAATTTTAAGGTTCCTTTGGGAGGTGACCCAGAAGGGCAGAGGGTGACAGCAGCCCTACGGAGGGGGCTGGCTTCTGTCTCCTCAGATACAGAATGAGTTTTGCCCCTTGGTACATTCTGATTTATATTTGCATGACCTCTGGGGAAGCACTGGAGGAATAACCCATTGAGCTATTATTAATCAATTGACTGAAGGGTGTGAGAGGCTACAAAAGTCCTTGTATAAGGAGTAAATTGATCAATGTGGAGTTGAGCAAGTCAAGGTGTTTCACATGCTACTGCTGTGTAACAATCCACCCCAAAACTTAAATGGCAGACGGCAAAAATAATTTTTCCTTTAATTTATCATGTTTCTGTGGATTTGCTGCGTGTTTCCCCGACTGGCTCTGTCTGAACTCACTCCTGGACTCATCCAGCTGGAGGGTCCATGGGATTGGGTGGCCAAGATGGCCAAGGGCACACCTCTGGCGGTTGGGCTGGCTGCAGACCGAGTGACTCCTGTTTTCTTCTGTGCCTTTCATCTTCCGGTGGGCTGGCCTGGCTTCCTTCTGTGCTGTTCTCAGGGCAGCTTCTAAGAAGGTGGAAGGTGAGGCTGCAAGGCCCCTAAAGGCCTAGGCCTGGAAGGGACATGCTGTACCCCCGCCTCCCCTTTCTCTTGGTCCAGTCATCATCTGGGTGAAGGGGTCTGAGGTGCGATTCACCGGAGCCCCTTTCTAACTATTTGCCACACCAAGGAAAAGAAGAATTGGGAATCGAATGAAGATCAGACTAGCATCTGGCAGTGAGAGATGGTGTTGAAGACGGGTAGTAGCGAGCAAAGCCTGGGAGCAGACTCCCGGGGGGGGGGGGGGTGGCGGGGCCGCTCTGCTACTCCCTAGTTGTATGACCTTGAAGAAACCCTGCAGCCAGCTTGCGGTCCTGGGTCCTTCTCTGCTCCCTGAGGATAATAATAGCACCTATCTTGAGGCTTGTGGTGAGCTTAAAGTGAGTTAATACAAACCAAGTGCCTAGTTCCAAGCTTGGCCCACGGTAAACCCTGAAACAGGTGTGAGCTCTTCGTCTTCATTTTGTGTTCTTTGATGGCAGGTGAGTGACAAATGTGGCTTTAGGTTTTCAGTTCCACAGCAAAGAGGCAAAAATACTCGGGTACAAGATGTGTGGTGTGTTCAGGCTGAGAAAAATCATTGGTTCAGAAGAAGCTGTGCTGTGTTAATGGGCAAATGCGTGCGTTTACACACTTGATTTGGAATGTGGCAGATTTGGGGAGTCTGCAGAGTGACTGACCCAAGAGAACGTCACGCTAAAGACAAATTCATTTTTCTCCCAGAGCAAATGATTAGAGGCACCAACCTGTGTCTAAAATTTAGCAAGACAGGCTCAACTGTCAGAAGCCCTTGACTGGGGTCCCAGCTCTCTCCTCTCTCCTCTCTGGCTGAGTACACTTGGGAAAATTCATGAATCCCCTCAAAGCTCAGCTCAGTCTACAAAATGAACATAGTCCTCGTGCCCCGCTCAGATGGATGAAGAGAGTAAGCAAGCAAAGCCCTTTGTCTATCACCGGGCACGTACTACTCAATGAATATTTGCTTTGACTGTTATTCATATAAAGATGGTCTTGGGGCACCTGGGTGGCTCATTGGGTTAAAGCCTCTGCCTTCAGCTCAGGTCATGATCCCAGGGTCCTGGAATCGAGCCCCGCATCGGGCTCTCTGTGTGGTGGGGAGCCTGCTTCCCCCTCTCTCTCTGCCTGCCTCTCTGCCTACTTGTGATCTCTGTCTGTCAAATAAATAAATAAAATCTTAAAAAAAAAAAAAGATGGTCTTAAAGGAGATCTCTTTTGGAAGATAAATTTTCTGGGTACTCTTCAGAAATGGTTAAGTGATTATTATCATAAACTTCTCCTGTCTCTTTCTTAGAGGGGCATCTGGAATTTTCAGGGCCTGTCCTAAAGCAGCAAGCGAATGTGCCAACAGGCCATCACCCCTAGACATAGCCTTCTCTCTAATTCCACGCCAGGCCCATGTTTCCAAATTAGCAAGATGTGTCCCTTGTGCGGTTTTTATTCTCCATCGAACTCCATGAAGCTTCTGTGGAGGCTGGCAGCTCACGGTTCAGGGCAGCCTTCAAGGACTTCCAGAAGTCTGTCGACAGCCCCCAAACCATGGGATGCCGCCTCCTCTTAGATGGCTTCTCTCCTCATTTCTGCAGTTTCGGGATCCTCAATGGTGTGAAGTCAGGGGATCGTTCTCCCTGCCTCTCGGGAAGCTTCCCCCCCACTCCCACTCTCTCTGCCTCTCGCTTTTGGGCTGATTTATGGCTTTAGAATGTTGGCCCAGAGGATCTTAATTTAAAGCCTCTGTCGGGGTTGTCGCATGAACATGGTGCCAGTAAAAAGCTGTTTTCCTTTGGTTTTGCTCCTCCGTCGCCTTTCTCAGGGCATGAAATATGAGGTCGGGAAGTAAGGTAACCAAACTGGGATTGTGGGAGCTCTTGAAAAACTCTTACGTCATCCAAGGCAGGGGCCCAAGGCAGGATTCTGGGCCGTTAAGCCAACTTCATGTCTCCGGTAAACCCATCAATTTCTGTCTCTTACTCATCAATCTCTGTCTCTTATTTGAGCTGCCTCTAGAGTCTCTTCCGCTGGTAGTTCTAATTAGGTTCAGAATCCCTCCTCTGGAGTCTGTCCGCTCTTACGGACTCCTGTCCCTCTAGCCATGGGAGTTCTGTTTAGTTGTGCTGTATTTACTTTATAAGAACAGTAGTATTTTTTTTCATTTTCCAAATTCAAAGTTATATTTTAATTGTGAATGTGTTCTGCTCACCTGCTTCCTCACCCTGAGATGTCTTTATGGCACTAAGCAGACATTCCCTCCCCCACCCCCGCAACAACGAGAATCAAGGGGCTGTCGCTTTTCCACGTTTTTTTCTGGGAGCGGAATCTTTTGCCCATTGTGTGACTTTTCCCGGAGACCGCGTGGGACTGCTTTGCGGCACCGTGTGCACCTGCTTTGTTGAAACACCTGCGCCGCTCGTCCGTGGGTCACTGATGGAGCTGCGGTTCAAAGGTTTGGCTCCTGTCGAGTTCAGCGGCTGTGACTTGGACCGTTTGGGCTCTTCAGTGAGTTCCGTGAGCCTCCAGGCTGCTGATACCGGCTTCCTGGCTCGAAGAACTGTATTTTTATTAACACACTGTTAACATTTCACGGGATGCCCAAGACTATTCCTGTCATCTTCAAGAGGAAAGCTGTGGCATCACGTTCGTGAAAGAAAGAAAGATATAATAAAGAAATAGACAAAAGAGAGTAATAGTTCAGGTTTATGATGTGACCCCTTTTATTATTTAAAAAAAAAAACAAGTGAATGTGGGCATATGCATTTTTTCATGTCGTAGGTGCAAGACAGAAGGTCTAGGGCAGGCAGTGTTTAATTTCCGTGGGATTCTGGGGTTTTCACAATTTTTTTTTATACCAAGAAAAGAAACCCAATGCTATTTATTTTTTAATAACAACAAGACAAATGAAAACACAAGAACCACCCAACAGGAACAGGACATCAGGCAGGTCATTAGTGGACTGGTGGGTGGGGTTTTCAGGCCAGGGACCTGGCTCAGGGTGCCACACACAGCCTTGGGCCCTGCTCGGGGAATCCAGGTTTGGCTGTACAGACGTGTTCACCGGCTGCCCGCCGCCGCTGAGCACAGACACTTCCTGTGGGCGTCTTTCTCTCCCACTGGATAGAGCAGCACCTTGTCATGGCCTCGGGCCTGTCGAGCCTACTTTGCCCAGCCCTGTTGGAACCTGGGAAGGAGTGGGCTTGGGCTGTGTTTCTAATCCTGTTGGGCGCTGAGCATCGCTCCCCTGAGGCTGGCGGCCGTGGCTCAGTCCTGCTGGGTCTGGGCTTGGGAGAGTGTCTGCAGGCACAGGCATTCCTGCGTCCGCTCCTCATCTCTCAGGGGTTAGGCTTCTGTACCTCCGCCTCTCCCAGAGCTAGGAGAGGAGCCTCATCCGGAACCACTCTGAAAACAGTCAGGAATTCCACCCCCAGGGCAAACTGCTGTTCAGATAAGGAGCGGCCTTGCAGCCCCCAGCTGGCTTGTGGCCCTGCTAGAAGGAACTTCTCCAACTTCGTGTGAATGCTAACGAACCCTGGCAGTGGAGAGGCTTTGGGGAGGTTCTGGGCCTCCAAACCCCCACTCCCATCCCCACCCTCACCATGGGGGCCGGTGCAAGGCCGGTACGGGAGCCACAGCTCTCTGCTGGGTGATTCCCCAGCCATTTGTTGCTTGGGGCCAGGCCGGATCCTTGCTGGGAAAGCAGCAATGATAAGCTGCAAGAGTGCAAGTCACCACAGGCTGCCTCTTCTCTTGCAGAGAGAGTCCATTCATGTGACCAGGAGAGGCAGAGCGCCCTGGAAGAGGCCAGGCAGAATCCCCGGGAGGGCATTGTCATCCCCGAGTGCGCCCCCGGGGGGCTCTACAAGCCTGTGCAATGCCACCAGTCCACTGGCTACTGCTGGTGTGTGTTGGTGGACACGGGGCGCCCGCTGCCCGGGACCTCCACGCGGTAAGCCCTCCCCACCCCACACACCCGGAGCCTGTCCAGTCCCTGAGATGGACCCCGGGGGGAGGAGCAGCAGCTTGCTGTTAGGCTAGCTTCACATTTCCCTGCTTGCCTGACCCGGTGGGAATCAAGGCACTAGGAGAATGTTTCTGCACTGTGTCCTGGGTTCTGGTCACAGTTCTATTCCTTCCTAGCTGGGTGACCTTGGAAAAGCAGGTTGGAACCTCAGTGCACTGGTGAGGAGGTTAAGGCCCTGCCTGAGTCCCTAGGTTCTGTAGATCCCAAAAGTCCTGCATGCAGACACAAGGTGACATCGCTCTGCTTGAGTGACAACTGGGGACATGCCTCAACATGTCTCTGTGGGAACATTGCTACCGGGATTGGGCAGCTGCTGGACAGCACAGGAGATGATCCGCAGCCTGCCCTGGGAGTTTTAGACTTAGTGGCAACAGGATGGTTGTGGCTAGCCGTGGCTCCAGCGGGCTCAGTTCCTGGCCCCTCCTCACCCCTCCCCCCACTCCCGTGTCTCTCTTCCCAGCTACGTGATGCCCAGTTGTGAGAGCGATGCCAGGGCCAAGAGTGCGGAGGTGGACGATCCCTTCAAGGACAGGGAGCTGCCAGGTGGGAGACAAGGCTGCCCCTTGCTGAAGCCCTCCCCTCTTCCTATTCCTGCACCTCCCATCATGCCCAAGCATCTCCTTCCTCTGCTCTGGCTCTGTCTCCCCTTTTGTAGGATGGCGTGGGGGGAGGGGTGTGGGGCGAAGCCTCCCAGGAGCCCTGGGACCTGCATCCAGGCTGGGATTTGTCCCTAAGGATGCCGGTGCCCTTGAGCAATTTGTTCCTCCTCCTTGCTCTTAGCTTTTATCTTCATAACGTAGCCATTGGGTTAAAATCGTGTCCTTGCCATCCTGCAATTCTTTGTCCGTCGGGGGGTGATTGGGACAGTGTTCCAGGGGCTGAGAGGAGAACTTTCAGGGAGGGGCTGTCCTGAGGGGCATGGGCAGTGTCCGTGGCCATCCCAGTGGCACAGGACTGTCACTGGGATGTGACCCAAGACGTGTGGGCAGGGGCCCAGAGCCTCCAGCTGGCCGCTGTGAGGGGTTTTTCATATTTAACAGTGTGCTCTGCCAGCGGGTGACAGGAAGATCACTAAATATTGGTGGCTTGGAACAGGGTAGTCTTTAGCAAGCACGGACTCGGACCTACGCCGAGGGGAGCTGGGCCCCCTCCCCACTCCCTGTCAGGACTCCACGTTGAGAACTGAAAGCAGAGGCTCCTGAAAGTCCTGTTGTGAAAACCAGCCTGTCCCGAGAGATTGGAGTCATAGAGGCAGAGTACCCGCTTCGGGTCCCCGCCTCAACAGTGTGAACTGAGATTCCGCCATGTGCCGGGCATGAGGGTGAGATCAAGGGCTCTGAACAGCACAGGGCTCCCACAGCTGAGGAAACAGATACAAATAAATGAATACAAGCTGGTATAAAGATCCGTGGCAGGTGCTCTGAAGGGGAAGAGCAGCGAGCCATGAGATGTGAAGGGAGACTGTGGTTCTGGGCCCGGGGCTTCTCTGAGAAGGTGGTGGTTCACCAGAGACTGGGTGGGTTGCCGGAGGGAAGACAGAGCTGTCACTGCAGAGAGGAGGGTTGTGGGAATGATCGTAGGGCCCAGTGGGGGCCAGCAGTCATGAATATACAGGGACACCCACCTATCTGGTTGTTCACACCAGCAGAGCTAATGCATGGGGGAGAGACTGGGGTTTTGCCAAAACCAAGCAATGGAACAAACAAGAAACAAAGGAAGGGAGGTTTTATCATCATCTAAGCTGGATGAGACAGAAGTGAAGAAAGGAGATGATTCTTGGACAGATAAACTGATAGGGCTACTTGAGTCACCTCCGACCACTGGGGGACATCTCCGTCCCTTGTGCCCCCTCAGCACTGCTCGTCCTCAGGAGAGCAGTGTTTCTGACGCTCTAGCGTGACCACCTGGTCAGACTCTCCCCGAGCTAGCTGGCGTTCCCAGCAGACTCTGAACTTGGGCGGATAGGGACCCTGTGTACCCAATCCCTAACATTTGACATAGCGCCTCAGCTGATACTCAGCAAAAATTTGTGGAATGGAAGAAAAGTGAAAGCATGATTTTCCATTTGTTCCGCTGGTCCCTTGTAGGTGGCGTGTAGAGGAACTGTGGGGGTTTATGAAACTCATCTGAGCCTTAAATAGTTCCCAGAGTGGATTTGGCTGGGCAAGAAGACCTGGAGAGGTTTGGGAAATGGTGGCAGTTGAAGAAACTGTTTGCTTGATTACTCACCTGGCAGCTGCCTTCACATCTCACTCAATCTTTCAGGCTGTCCAGAAGGGAAGAAGATGGAATTTATCACCAGCCTCCTGGATGCTCTCACCACTGACATGGTGCAGGCCATTAACTCAGCAGCGCCTACTGGAGGTGGGAGGTGAGAATGTGAGCAGGACTCAGGCCCCACGGGGCAGGTGTGTCCCTGACTTTTCAGAAGCGGGGAGGTGCTAGGCAGGGCAGGGGCCTGTCCCACCTTCTGCCAAAGATCTTGGGATCCTCTCTCCTCCCGGTTCTTCGGGACTTGCTTGCTTCTGCCTTTTAGTTACCTGATGACAGGCAAGCTCAGGGTGTCTGGAGACTTCCAGCACCTTAGTCTCAGGAGTGGATGCATTGGGGTGAGAGTCCTCAGTCGCAGGAAGGAGGAGGGGTATGTAACGGGAGCAGAAAGGAAGGACAGAGCACTTAGTGAGTTTCTTCTCTTCCGAGAAGGCAGGAATCATGAGCTTTTTTGACTTCCTGAAAATCCCAAGGGCTCCAGCTGGGAGGTTGGACATTGCATACCCAAATCCAGCCTAGTTCAGAAGACGATATGTAGGTGGAGGCAGTCCTAAATGAGGCTGAAATGCACACATGCACCGTGACCAGCATCCCAGCACTCACTCATTAGCCCATTAGGCCAGTGGTTGGAGTACACATCCATCCATCCATCCATCCATCCATCCATCCATCCATCCATCCACCTATCCATCCAACCACCCATCCATCCACCCATCCATCCACTCATGCATCCATCCACCCACCCACCCATCCATCCATATCCACCCACCCATCCATCCATCCATCCATCTATCCACCCACCCATCCATCCACCCATCCATCCATCCACCCATCCATCCACCCATCTATCATCCATCCATCCATCCACCTATCCATCCATCCATCCACCCATCCATCCATCCATCCATCCATCCATCATCCACCCACCCACCCATCCATCCACTCACCCATCCACTCACCCATCCATCCACCTATCCATCCATCCATCCATCCATCTATCCACCCACCCATCCATCCACCCATCCATCCACCCATCTATGCATCTATCCATCCGTCCACCCACCCACCCACCCATCCATCCACCCATCCATCCACCCACCCACCCACCCATCCGTCCACCCATCTACCCACCCATCTATCCATCTATCCATCCATCCACCTACCCATCTATCCATCTATCCATCCATCCACCTATCCATCCATCCATCCACCCATCTATCCATCCATCCATCCATCCACCAACCCATCCATCCATCCATCCATCCATCCACCCATCCACCCATCTATCCATTCAGCACCTGGTGAACGTACACAGCATGCCAAGCACTGGTCTAAGGCCTGGGAATGCAGGATGTGAGGCATGTTCCTGTCTTTAAAGTTTGCAGCTTGGTGGGCACCCTAGGCTGTAGATAGATATTTGCAAATTGCATCCTAAGTATGAGAAATGAGGTGGAAGAACAGAGAAGGATTTGCCAACTCAGTCTGGAAGAATCAGAAAGGCTTCCTGGAGGAGGTGATAGCTGGGCTGAATTTTGATGGACAAGTAGGACTGAGCCAGCAAAAGAAGGAGAGTCATCCCAGGAAAAAGGAAAGAATAATGGGGCTCCAAGAAAGAGAGTATCCATAGTCCAGGAGGCCTGGGCCAGGGAGAACAGGGTGAGGAGGAGAGGAGAGTGGCAACAGATGAGACAGAAGGGACAGTCAGGAGCTAGGAAGCCAGAGAGGAGGCACAACAGGGGATGAATGTGGAGAGGGTTCAACAGTGGAAGAAGTAGCCAGGCTCGGCAGGGATGGGCAGCCTGCCTCTGGGCTCTGAGGCTCACCGAGGGGGGGCGGGGCGAGTCCCTCCACGTCTGCCCAGAGGCAGAGCTGTCGTCAGCAAGGCAAGGAGTGCCCGCATGGAGACAGGCCCAAAAAGGCCCTGGCATGGCTGCCTGGCCAGCGAGCCACAGAACCACAGGGCATGTGTCTGGCGCAGGGAAACAGGGCTGTCAGTGATGCTGCCACCTGAGGCAGGTGTGGGCGGCTGTCCAGGAAGCCCAAGGTTAGGTCATGTCCAAATGAATGCAGAGCTTGCCACCTCCTGGGTGCCTCTCTGAAGCTGCCAGTCCAGCGCACTCATTCTCAGCAGCCCCACGGGCCTATGAGCTCTCGGGTTGGTTTCTGGTTTAACACACCCTGTGGATGGGATCAGCCTCCCCAGGAGGCCCAGCCCTATGTCTGAGACGATGGAGAGGGGCTGACAGGCTGGCGGATGGGGGCTGCTTGGGGGCAACTGCAGGCGCTCGACCATTGAGCAGCTATGGTGGAGAGAACTATAGCCAGACTTCGAGAAGAGTCGGTGGGAGGAGATGGTGAAAACTTATTTAGTAGCCCATGCCGTGGTGATTTATGCTTGGAATACCTGTTGTTTCAGGCAAGAATTGGGATGAGATACTTGTGTTTATTAGAAGAGAGTGGAAAAAGTACCCAGGAGGGGGCATGGGCTCAGAAGTCCAGGTCTAGGCGCTTCGCCCCCACAGCCCCCTGGAGCTGGCGGCGCTGCCCAGCCACTTGGGGAGCCTGCCTGTGTTTCCACAGCGCTCCCGAGGAGGCAAGATTTCAAGTGCGTCCCACTTGCTTCTTGGGAGCCTGCCCCTTGAGCATGGTCTGGCCTGGGCCCCAGGCAGACTGAGGGCACTAGGGAAGTACCAGAACTGAACGGTTCCTGGGCCAGCGGGTAAGGGACCCACAAGGGGCTGAGGGCACAGGCTGGGGCCCCTGGCCAGGGGACATCAGGACTTGATGCCTTGCCCTCAAATTGCAGGCCAAAGGGATCTTTGCAGAAAATAAAAACTAAGAAGTGTATGATGTTTTTAATCACAGTTTTTAATATCCATGTGTCTTTAGGGAATAGATTTTCTTTTTTCTTTTGAAAAACTCTCTCTTTAAGGTGTAATACAGATACAGACTTGGGAAAAGATTAAAAAAACATTCTTTCCTAAACATGTTTTCCATTTTAAGCTCCTATTACGCCAGACCGTGTTTGGTTTTGATGGGTTTTGAAAGGTTTGAACCACATGGGGAATTGTGTTACTTAGAGGCTGTATTCATAATCAAAATATGGGCAAGGGGAACCAAGAAATAGTCTAGAAATCTAGGCAGGGGCAGGGGGATGCAGGATGAAGAAGAGAGAAGCACTTGTACAGGAGGCCACTTCCTGGGTTTCAAGTCCTCCAAGGTCTCTTACTATATTTTGGGCGAGTTCTAGCTCTGACCTGAACTGGCCCTGCAGGAGGGTCTCACTGGCCATGTCCTCCCTCCCTTCATTGTGCTCCAGCCGCTGTCCTTCTCAGTACCTCCAATAGACCTTGAACCTGAACCCTCAGGGTTCCTGCCTGCCCCCCGGGCTGCCATGCCAGCTACTGCTTCAGCCTGGAATATCAGGCCCCATCTTTCTGTGACCAGCCCCGACTATCCATTTAAATGTCACCTTCTTAGCAACCAGCCAGTCTAAAGGGGCTGTCGGTCACCTTCTATCTCCACACCTCTGTTTAATTTCTCAGCCGAGCATGTACACTAGCTGACATTTTGCTGGTTTATTTATTGTCTGTCTCACCCCTACTGAATGAAAATCTAAGTTCTGTGGAGAAGGAACATGGGCTGCATTCTTCCCTGCTGTGTTCCTAGCACTCGGAATAGTCCTTGGCACATAGTAGATGCCCAATAAAATATCTGTTGAACGAATAAGCAGCTGAAGGTACCCTTTTTATCCTACACATCAGAGGGTTCACCACCTGCTGCAAGACTCATCACGAGGCCAACCGTAGCCATCATTCACCATGGCCCTCCTTTGTTACCAGGGCCCTATGGCACCCTGCGCAGGCCCCAGAGACTTGGGGTCACTGTATGGATGGACCCTAGATAGGCACCCTCGTATGAAGAAAGCACCAAGGCACAGAGCAGCTGAAGGTTGGGCGGCACATCTGGAAGAGGACTATGGAAGAGAAGCTGGGAATCCAGGCTGCCTGGGTTCTGGCCTTGGCCCTGAGTTTGGGCAACATTGGGTCTGTAGGCATAGGAGACTGAAGTCAAGGAAGACACATCTGATCCCTCCTCCCTCCTCTCAGGGTCTGGTAATTAAGGCTGGACATTTGCTGGGGTCAGTGGAAAGAGGGGACAGAGAAGTCCTATCTTCTCCCCAACCTACCACCTGTTGGGTCTAGAGATTCGGGCTTTGTACGAACCATGACATCTCTGCCCTTCCCTGGTGTAAGCTCTGTGTGGGATTCTATGGGCAAACAGGGACAGAGGCAAAGTCCGTGGCCTGGAGGAGCTTTGGTCTGGTTGAGAGAAGAGGTATGCAATCCCGTCATTGCGCTATGAACTCAGCTATGAACTCAGCGGGGCAACAGAGGACGGGAAAGTGCCTCAGGGACTTGGGGGTGGGAGGACCTGTGAGGGGAGGCTTCAGAGAGATGACATTTGAGCCACATCCTCAGTGTGAAGGGGAAAGGCCCAACCTAGAGGGACTGGGGCAGAGGGGCCTTAAGAGCCATGAGGTGGGGCCTGTGCAGGGAACCGTGAGAAGTATGGCTTACATCTGGGAGGCAGGCAAAAGGTGAGGCTGTAGATTTGGGCAGAGGCCAGATCATGCCGGGCCTTGGGATTCATGCCAAGGGCAGCACGACGCCCATGATTTAGGTGAGCATGTTGGAAGAATCATCCTGAAGGCTCTGGGGACGCTGGATGGGAAGGGAGCAAGATGGAGTGGGGAAGGTTACAGCCGTCATTGGGAGGGACAGCTGAGGAGAGGCCACACTACAGCTCTGGGGGAGGGGATGGTTCACTGAAGCTTTAGCAGCGAAATTAATCTGATTTCAAGATGATTTGTTAGTTATAGGACACGGCAGGGAGGGGAGATAGCTGCTTCCTTTTCTGGCCTTCCAGACCGATTTTGGGTGGGGGAGTGCTACTGCCCAAATCTGAGAATAGGCAGAGTGGAATGGGGTGTCCACGGAACCAGTGCTGGGAGTGCTGGGAGGGGTGGCTGACAGTCAGTCAGTCAGACAGACAGCCCGTCAGTGCTGGGAGGGGTGGCTGACAAGTGTCATTGGAGGCTGGCAGTTCTCAGTGAAGGTTTGGGGATGATTGAATTATCCTCATGGTCCTTCCCACTGGCGCTCCAGAGGGAGAGCTGCCCCTTAGATCGGCCCTCCCATGGTGCCCATTAACATTTATCAGACCCCAAGGAAGAGTTCTGAGATCCCAGCTGGCAGAATCTTCTCGAGCAGGGAAACCCTCCCCTTTCTCCATCACACCCTAGAGAAAGTCAACTTTGAGGGGAGGTGGGATGGGCTGTGTGAGCCTTCTGGTGGTCCCCCAAGGAGAGACCCTGCGTACAGTGGCTCCCTCCTTCCTGCCCAGTGCAGCTACTTGTCAATGGCCTTGCAAGGAAGAGGCTGGAATGTGGCTGACTTGGCATTTCCCAGCCCAACCCGCCCACACAGCTGGCAGGGTCCAGACCCCTCTCCAGATGGGGATCAGTTGGTCTGCTTGGCTTGGCTAGTGCTTCCAAGCCGTCCCGCCTCACCTTCTTTAAAACTGCTTGGGACAGCAGAGCAAGGCCCGAGATGTTGGCCAAAGCAAGTTTTCTCGGGCGAATGGGGCTGGCTCTCCAGCTGTGCGTTGCTGCCAAGGCAGGCCTGGCAGGGTGAGGCTGCAGAAGCAAAACTGAAAGCATTGCAGGACAAGGGCAGCACCTGTCCCCTCTCCATTTGGGGGATAACTCAATGGGGCCAGACCAGGGAGGAGCCTGGCTCGAGTGGGTTCCCTCATCCATGGAGGTGGGAGTCAACAGGACAGCCACCCAAACAGCTCAGAGACAGAGCTGCCACCAGTCTTAGGATTTGTTTTTCCAAAATCTGGAATTTGGTATCCTGTGGGTGACTTTCCATACCATATCCAAGGAAGCTTGGATAACTCTACACACGCAATGAACCCTTTCAGTAGAGTAGAGCCTCCCCTGCAGGGAGGCCAGTGGCACGGACCACCAATGTGGAGTGATGTAAGGAACCATCTCGCCCTCTGATGCAGGGTCCCCAGCCCTCACCTGATGAGCAGATTTGAAATCCAGCAACTCTGATCTCTAGGGGCGGCTGTGTGCACATAGGGAGAGAATGGTTGGAGGTTTGGTGCCAGTGTAAGTCAGCCTGGAGCTAGGAGCGCAAGCTGCCAGTGTTTTCAGAGGATATTTCTGGAAGGCTGCAAGAACCGGAGGGATCAGTGGGGTATGGCTCTGAGGTCAATGATAAGTTTGGGGGAATCTTAACTGTGATGGAAGGGACTCTAATAAGACTGAGACATTTCTGGAAACTCAAGGGGAGGCCCTTTTGCCCCACCCAGCCACCACTCCCCTGGGAAAATCTCAGCTTCTCCTTAGCTAACTGAGGCCTCTCTTTGGCT
This sequence comes from Lutra lutra, assembly GCF_902655055.1. Lineage (NCBI taxonomy): Eukaryota > Metazoa > Chordata > Mammalia > Carnivora > Mustelidae > Lutra > Lutra lutra. The sequence continues at coordinate 116,182,559 of NC_062284.1, forward strand.
CTTTTGCACATGCATGCCCACTGCCGGTTTGACCAAACCCGGACTCCTGACCCATCTCAGTCTTGACTTGATTTTGTATGACGCATGGTATGGACTTAAAGCTGTTGTAAACCCAGAAACCTGGTTTTCAGAGTTGTAGACTAAATGCCATCAGTAGTTTTCCATTATGTTTTGTTGGAAATATTTGTTGGAAACAGCTTCCAAACCCGTCCAGCCACTGTCCTTTGTCTCGCCCCATCTTCTTCCAGAAGACTTATGGTTAAACATTCTTCCAGGGCCATGGCTGCAGTCTCCTTCCCTCTAGATTAAGGGTTCTTCAGCTGAGTCCATGAGCTTGGATGAGGTTTAGGGAGTCCAGTCAGCAGAGTGCTACGTGCAGATGCATTTTTCCAGAGAAGACCATAGCTTTGTTTAGGTTCTCGAAAGGGTCCGTGATCTCTCAAAGCTAAGAAATTCTTGCTTTAAATACACTTGGAGTTTGGCCAGGGTAAAGCACTGGGTTCCAAAGTAGGACCCTAAAGCTGTCAGTGTCACACGTAGAGCTGGGCTCTGTGATCAGCAGTGAGGATAGGATGTGGGTTTCTGGAAGTCAGAGGAGTTCAGAAGCAGGGAGCCCTAGGCAAGCTGGAATGAGGAAGAGGGGTGCCCCTCGGGGCCTACAGGACAGGCTGAGGTTGTGACAGGGTCAAGGGACCCAGAGGCACTGCTTGAAGGGGCCTCAAAGGACTTCCTCCTGGGAAGCGAGCATCCGCAGAGCCTCCAGGGCCAGGTCAGGCCAGGGGTCATGGCTGCAAGATGCTGGGGGAGTGAGGAGGGCAGGACCAAGCCGACAAGGGTGACAGGACAGGGAGAGAGAGTCAGAAGAAAAGGAAAGAAGAGGGAGCAGGAGCCAAAGGATTATCACTCCGTGTGGGGGGAAACTCCCAGAGGTTGTAAAGTGGGGCGAAGAGCTGCTTCTTGTGGTGGACCGGCCCAAAGGAAGGTGGGGGAGCTCCCTCAGTGCAGTCCCTGAGAAGCAGACAGGCGGGAGCCCCAGCAACATGTGTTGGAGGCAGCGGGCCTCTCCTGGCAGGGCAGCTGGGCAGGATGACCTCATCCCTTCCCGGCTCAGCGACTGAGGCTTTATTATTCCAGCCTCTAGGTAGACATGACGCTATGCGCTATGCAGAGCCTAAAGGTTAAAGAAAGAGCTGCGTTTGCTGCCACAGGGCTCCCATGGCCCCTGGCTGGAGGGGCCCACAGAGAGCGCTCCGTGGGAATGCAGGAGTGCCTCACTTGGGGCTCGTCCTGGCTCTCCTCCGCAGCCAGCCCGGGTGCCTCCCTCACATTTCGGGGAACACAGGCATGCAGGGTGCTCAAGAGGGAGCTAGCCACCCTCCCTCCTGTGCCTTGAACATCTTGAGAGAGAATTTTCCACTGCTCACCTGGTCTGCCCTGCAGGCTTGAGAGTGAATATGGTGGGTAAAGTAAAGGAAGTTTTAAAACACCAAAATACCACATGCCAACAGAAACAAAAATCTGAGTTCCACAACGAGGGGGCCTCGCACCTTCCCAGGTACTCCCTGCATTAAACCCATGGGGGTGACATTCCACTGGCAGATGCGATAATTGCGCTGTCTGGGAATCAGCCCAGGATGCCCAGGGGTGCCGGCCCGGGACTGCAATCCAGTTAATTAGCAACGGGCATTTAGCAGGAATGCCTGGCTTTTTGTGGTAATGAAACTTCTTTTCCCCTAAATGTTGAGGTCACCTGGGGGTGGGAAAGGGAAAGAGTTTGCTGGCTCGTTTGTAAGGGTGTGGTCAGAGATGGTCTCCTCCCTTCTGGAAAACTCAGGAAACCCCAGGGAAGAACCCCAAGGTATTGGCAAGTGCCTTGGATATTTTTCTTGCCAGATATGGTTTCAGAATGTGCTGGCAGCCCAGAGCCCCTGGTCTGGGATCCCTGTGTGACAGTGACCCCCGCTGCCTCCATTTCTGATCCACGGCAGAGCTGTAGTTCCTCTCAGGGCTCTGCAGACAACTTGAAGGTATTGGCCTCCCAACCTGAGCCTTCCTCCCCGCTACAAAGGGAAAGGTGCCCAGGATTTTGAACACAAGGGCCTGAGCCATATTTACTCAGTGCCAAGCCCTGGGAGCAGAAGCTACAGTCACCCCCCTCTGGAACAGGCTTGTCATTGGCTCTAAAAGTTTTAACTATTAGCTGGCATCCTGAATGGCATAAGTAAATCACATGGATGGGTAGGGCGTGTGAACTGTTACACATAAAAACACTGGTCTTTCCACTTTATGTGCTGTGTAGACAGGACGGTGTTATGTGTGTGGTCATTACTGTGCACCTTGACCTCAGGAAGCCTTCTTGGTTCTTATTGTCTAGTACTCCTAAGCAAAATCTCCAGGGGTTCTAGTATACCTTTGGTTTCCCAGGTCCATCTCAGACCTCCAGTCTTAAAAACTCTGCATGGAGAGACACACCCCTAGCAGGTCTGGGACTTGCCAGGTTCAGAACCTCTGTCTGTGTCCATCATAACTGCCTTCTCTCCAGTTCCTACCATACTTGGTGCCTGACAGGATCGGGCCCTGGGAGCTTTACACCTAATTGTCACTGCCCAGTGTCAGCATATTGGGTTCTGTCCCAACAAGATGCTGAGGAGTTTGAGGCCAGGGTCATTTGTCCCAGAACCTGGCCTGGTGTTGGGTGTGTGCGCATGCTCAATCATAGTCCCGATTACTGAGTGTTCATGTTCCTATGGGAACAGCAGGTTGTCCTGCAGAGAACCCCAGGCCAGGAGGACAGCTTGGATGCCAGCTGCATTTTACTTGGGTGAATTAAATCTAACTAGTGTATCCGGAGCCCCCATCTTGTACAGGAACACTCCTGGCTATGGTAGAGGGTGAGACAGGCTGATGTAATAAGAGGGACGTGCTTGGGGACCCTGGAAAAATAAAGTGTCCAGTCTTGAGAGTCAAGCAGGAGAGGACAGCTCCATCCTGCTGCTGGCTGAGTGGGGCTGGGGGGGTCTTTGGCTCGGGGGAGCCATTTCTCCCCGGCCGCAGGCAGCGCAGCACAAGGACCCCGGCATCTGACCTTGTGGGAGACACCTGTGGCAGGGCGGGTGGCTCCAGCAGGATGCTGAGCAGGGATCTCGGGCGGGGCGGGGGTCTGCCTGTGGCCCAGGTTTGCAGAACCGGACCCCAGCCACACCCTGGAGGAGCGAGTGGTGCACTGGTACTTCAGCCAGCTGGACAGCAACAGCAGCAACGACATCAACAAGCGCGAGATGAAGCCCTTCAAGCGCTACGTGAAGAAGAAAGCCAAGCCCAAGAAGTGCGCCCGGCGTTTCACTGACTACTGCGACCTGAACAAGGACAAGGTCATCTCGCTGCCCGAGCTGAAGGGCTGCCTGGGTGTTAGCAAAGAAGGTGAGTGCTTGCTTCTGGGCTCCTGGCCTTCCAGAACTTGGCCCACGGGGGCAAAGGGACCGGGGGCTCCCCCCATAGAGGGGGCTCCGGGGAGATGCCTGGGGAAGTAAAGGAGTCCACAGGCAAAATCCTTGTCCTCCCACGGTCTACCAAGAAGATAGATAGGAACGTATTTACAGACATTGTGCTGAGTGCTGGGAGAATGCGTTCGGATAAGCCAGGCATGCATGTAATGGTTCAACACAGGAGAAACTTGTCCATCTTGCCCATGCGATAGTTCAGCATGTGATTCTGGGTCATGGGGTGTGTGTGTGTGTGTGTGTGTGTGTGTGTGTGTTTCCAGGAGGACAGATAGGAATGAAGACTGCTCTGTGCACTCACTCTGAGATCTTGGCCGAGAATGATTCGTCATTTTTATTATGGGCTTCCAGGTCACCGTGGGGGGTCATTTCCATTCCCAGTCGGCCAGAGGGAGTCAAGCACAGAGCAGTGCACGTGCCCGTGGGGGAGTTTTATGGGCCAGTCCTGAAGTGACACATCCCCTCTCCTATCCCCGGGGTTGGAACGGCTACCAGGCCACACCCCACAGTAAGGAAGGCTGGGAGCCCAGGAAGAGGAGGAGAACACGGATTTGGGTGGAAACCTAATCATCTCTGTCATGATAGAACAAGTGTGGAGTATTGTAGGAACACGTGTAAGAGCACTTAAATTAGCCCAGGGGCGGACAGCCTTGGAAAACCTGGTGCCAGAAGTGATGTCCAAACCAGCCATGGCCCTGGGGCCCCATCTAGCCCGTGGCCTATTTTTATATGGCCTGCGAGCTAAGGGTGGTTTTTATATTTTTAAAGGGATGTAATTTTCAACAAAGAAGAACAAATGACAGCCTCCACTTGGCCCACGAAGCCTAAAATATCTACTACCTAGTCCGTGACAGATAAGTTTGCTGAGCCCTGGTCTAGACCGATACCGGAGCCACGGGTACAAGATGGCCGAGCCAGCGCGTCAGTGGGGGGCGGGGCTTCTCAGCTACGGCAATTGAAGGGTGCAGGCGTGGAGGCGAGGACTGTCGTAGAGGAAGATGTTAGTGGGGCTGAAATGCGTATTTGAACGTGGCAGCAGCCAAGGGCTGAAAGGAGGCAAGCGGGGAGTCTCGACTTCATAAGGTCCACGGAGAGCTGTCACAGGGGCTCGGGCAGAGAAATGACTGGATGGGTTTTGCTTTAAAAAATTATTCAGGGGCACCTGGGTGGCTCAGTGGGTTAAAGCCTCTGCCTTCGGCTCAGATCATGATCTCAGGGTCCTAGGATCAAGCCCCGCATCGGGCTCTCTGCTCTGCAGGGAGCCCGCTTCCTCTTCCTCTCTCTTTCTGCCTGCATCTCTGCCTACTTGTGATTTCTGTCTGTCAAGTAAATAAATAAAATCTTTAAAAAAAAATAAAAGGAAAATAAAAAATCATTCAGGCTGCAGTGCAGGAAATGGGTTTGCAGACGAGCAAGGCACCCACTGGAGGCTGTGGCGGGAGATGACAGAGGCACAGCAGGGGTGAAGCGAGTGGATTCGAGATAGCTCGAGCTGTGGTTCTGGTGACCAAGTGGATAGAGGGATGGAGGTGGGCTCGGGCAACTGGAGGGGGTGTCTGTTCACGGAGTTGGGCGACATGGAAGGAGGAGCAGAGCACGTGGGGCAGGGGGGAGACAACCAGTATGGTCTGGACATGTCAAGTTGGATGCACCTGAAGGATGGGTGGTTCTCTAGTGCAGGTGAGGGGTCTGGGCGGGTCATACCAATTTATTTGAAGTTGAAGCTTTGATAAAGCTGAGCTTGCCCAGGGAGGAAACATAAGGGCTTTCCCTGGCAGTTGATCCCTCAGTTGACATTGAACCCAATGGGTAGCCCAGGAAGTGGATGAATGACCACTAGGGACCCTGTCTCGGGACCTCCCCACTCCACAGCTGGTTCTGGCCCTGCCTCTGGGGTCTATGACCCTGGAGGAGTGAGCTTGTTGCTCCGGCCGCTCCTGTGTGATCGAGGAGGCTCTGTGTGTTCCCCCAGGACGCAGGGCAATGTCATGGCTCAAACCCTGCCTCAGCTACAGACTCGCTCCTTCACCATATACAAACCACACAACTGTTCTGGCTTTGAGTTTCTTCATCTGTACAATGGGTATAACCAGGGTATTTACCCCATAGGATTATTGTGCTGATTCAGTGGGACAGTGAGTGGAAGCATTTATCCAGCCCCTGGGACAGTGAAGGAACTGGATACAAGTTCAACATTCCTGTTCTTACCATTATTGCCTGGGGAAGCCGCATCCCCTCCCTGTAGCACGGTCTTCCCAGTGTCCCCGCTAGCACCAGGCGTGGCATCGTTCCATTCCTATCTGCCCAATGACCTCATGGGTGAGGGGGCCACCTGCTCTAGCAAAGCTTGTAGTCTGCGCTCATCTCCCAGAGCACGGGCAGGGGTCAGTACTGGAGGAACCCACCCAGTGTTAGTGTGGAGCCCAGCCCCAGGAGCATGGAGGGACCGAGGGGGTACGGACTCACAGGAGTCTGTAATGACTCTGCCCTCAGTACCCTCTAGTCTACGCACCACACAGAAACCAAGGAGAGGCCGAGGGAGGGGACCTCTTGTCCGCAAAGCAGAGCGGGGCTTCTGGGCCTTTCTCGGAAGCCTTGCCAGATGCCAGGGTCTGCCAACGCTGGCTGCTGCTTAGGACCTGAGGGGAGCACCCAGGAGAACTGTCCCCTGGGATGTGATACTTAGGGAGCCCTGCTCCTCCTCACCCAAACTCGGCCGAGGCTTTCGTGTCAAGTTGCCCAGGGAGGCCCCCAGAGTGCTTTCTCCTGCCAGAGAAAGGGCCATTAATGGGAGGCATAGGGGAGGCCGGGGCTGGGGCTGTGGATGAAGAACAGAAGCTCTGGAGCCGGACAGACCTGGCTTTTAAATCCCGGCTCTGCCACTCCCTAGCCCTATAATTTCTGGCAAGTCATCTAAACTCTCTGGCCTCCTTGTCTGCAGAATGGAGGTGATAGCATCTACCTCATAGATTTGGTGTGAAGATTTAACAAGATGGTGCCTGTGAGGCACTTAGCCCAGTAACCCAGTCTGTGGTGAACGCACAGAAGAAACTGGTAGTAGTAGAGGAGCGCGCCCACGGGCTGAAGGCAGCTTCCCTGGGGCCCGAGCCTAGCCTTGGCCATCTGGTGACACGTGGTGCCCTCTGGTGGGCTGAGAGGGGCTTGCAGGCCCGGTGGGGGGGCTCCAGGGGGCTGGGGGAGCACAGGCAGTTTAGGAACGAGTGTCGCTTTGGGTCTCAGAAACCACATTTTCTGGAAATGCCTCGTGAACACTGGTAGTTTTACTCAGCAGACTGTGCACTGGGGGCCAAGCTGTCGGCACGGCATGAGGGGTCAAACGTTCTGAGGGCTGGGCCTTCTTTCTTGGCTTGTCCTCCCCGGTGATTAAACCGTCTTCGTCAGGGTGATGGGCACCATCACATGAGGCAGGCAGACTGGAGACTAGTTCCTGCATTTGTGAAACATCCCAGCCCTCCTTTGGCATTGCCCAAGGATGCCCCGGGTTCCGGCCTTTCCTCCTCCACACCCCTGTGCCCCTAAGAGTGTGGTGCTGGGAGGGCAGAGCCAGGCCTGAGTTCACTTCACACATAAAAGCTATGCCATCTCCCCTCAGTGCCCCCATCATAACATGAGGATGATTGGATCATTTTGTAACTATCATATAAAGTTGCCCCGCAGGGTAAATGACGAGATTTAGGTAAGGGATTCGTGCCTTAAGCCTCTCCAAGTGAGGGCTGGGTCCTCCCCAGCGGGTGTTTCCTTTCCCCAAGTCTCTGCTTGGCCCCCTGGCTCAACTAAGGCACCTCCCCCTACCTCTCTCTGTGAATCTTCCTGCTGTCAACTGAGAGAAGCTGCCACTGTACAGAGCAGATGAATGATGGGATTCTGAGTCAGGTGGGATTCTGTCACTGCCCACCTGCTGGTCCCCGAGCCCATCACTCTCTTCCCAGGCTCATTTCCTCATCTGTAAAATCGGACATCTCAGTTTCTGCCCCCGGCCCACCCCCCAACTGGGGTTCTGTTGCTCTCAGGTCTTAGGAATGTTAGCGTAACAGGGAGAGGGGAGCGTTGAGCTGTGGGTCCGCATGGCCCATGGGTGGGTGTGGGTTCCCGCAGTACCTCACGCTCTTCAAAGCCCTTTCTCCACTTTATGAATTCAGTCCATCCTCAAGGCAGCCCTGCGGCACAGCTGTGGCCCCAATTCCCATTCTGTAGACTGGCCCAGCGGGGTTATGGTACGTGCGCAATGTCACGCAGCCTCCTGGGGTCACACGGAGCTGGCCCAGCTCCCACTCCTCCTCAAGGAGCCCTGGGCCCTACAGGAGCCTTCAAGACCCATCAGCACCCTATGGGGCAGAGTGGGTGTTAGCAGAGTGAGGCTTGGGCCTTGGTTAACTCATGCAATTGCTCCAAGCCTCAGTTTCCAGATTTGCTGGGTGAAGGGGTGGGACCAGATGGTCACTAAGATTCCCTCCATCCCTGATGTTCTGTGACATGGAGAACCGGGACCCAGGAAGGTTATGCAAATGTCCATTGGCATCAAAGCCCTTCTTAGCTAATAGCTGGGGGATTTCAGAGAGGCGCTCCCATGAGGGCCTGGCCTTATGGAAAAGGGACTTTGTTTAAAGGTGCTGGTCAGCGGTGGCTTCACCCAGGCAGAAGAGGGACAACACCCACAGAACAGGAAGCACGGCCACACAATCTCTCTTTCCTAAGTCCATTCTTCATTCTAGGGGCTGGAGGAGACAGCCACCCAGGCACAGAGGAAGCCCCGCCCCACCAGTTCTCTGGGTCAAGGCCCCCTGAGTGTCCTATGTTTGTTGCAGGTGGTGGTCTCAGCAGCGCCCCCCAGGGAAAATGAGCCGGTCCAAACCCATTCAGTAAGTTGCCTTCTTTCTGGGGTCCCCTCCGTGGGCCCCCTAAATGCAGCACTGGTAATCTGGCCCGAGTGGAGGAGCTGGCCAAGTTATCTAGGCTCCCATTTTCCATTTTTGTTTGCTGGGGACACAGGGAAAGATTGGTTCCTTCTACAAGGATCTGCCATCCCTGAGTATAAAGCCATGCCTGCTCTATCCCAGGTTGAAGGGCTAGTGTCTGGGAGTCAGATGGCCCATAGGGGCTGCATTCCCCCAGCCGTGCTTCCTGGGCAAGGCCTCATTCTCTGGAATGCCAGACTTGCTTCAGGGGTCACAGTGGTGCTCCATGGGGGCAAAGGATGGGTTGGTAAAACACGGGCTTACCTGTAAGTCTGGGCTCCCTGCGTCCTGCCCAGCCCGTCTCTAACAGGCTGCTCTTGTGAGGAAATGAATGTGTGCAGTTGGCCCACCTCTGACCTCTTGCTTCTGTTTCCCTTTCCCAGTAGGACGCCTCGTCTAAGGAGCAGAAAACCAAAGGGCAGGTGGAGAGACCAGGGAGGCAGGACGGACCACCCTACACCAAACCTTCCCCAGCTCCCCCGGCCCGGCCGCATCCCGTGTGACATAAGTGGTGCCCACCATGTTTGCACTTTCAATAACTCTGATTTGTGTGTTTTCTTTTGGGTTTTATTTTTAAACACCAGTATCTAATACCAGTGGGAAAAGGAAAGGGAAAAAGACTGTTTATTCTCTCTCTTATTGTAAGTTTTTGGATTTGCTACTGACAACTTTGAGGGGTTTTGTTGTGGGGAGGGTGGGCGGGCGGGTGTTTGTTGTTGGGACTGAGAAGAAAGAGATTTATATACTGTACATAAATATATATGTAAATTGTATAGTTCTTTTGTACAGGCGTTGGCATTGCTGTTTGTTCATTCCCCTCCCTCTTCCTGCCCTCCTTGTGGGGGCTGTGGACACATGGCCCCAATTTCTAGACCCCAGGACTGTATCCCCAGCCCACCTGGATTCCATTTGGAGGCCAACCCCTATGTGTAGACTCTGTTGGTTCTTTTCTCGGGGGAGGAGGGTCCTGCCCTTGCTTTAGCTGTCAGATCTGGCAGGTCACTGGGCACTTGGCCTTCTCAAGGGAGGTTGGGTTGGGGGACAGATGGAGATGCCCCCTGGAGGGAGGGCATTATCCAGCCCAGGCACCCGTTCTCACATCCCCACATGGTCTTACTCTCCGGACCCTCAGGCGGCCCAGAAGAGAATCCATCCGTGGGTATGCCAGGATCCTCGTGACCCACTGAGCAAATGATCCCCAGATGATTTGCATTAGGTCCTTTGAAACATTTTTGCCCGTGTTAGTGTCTACTCTGTAAAGCACGAGAAGGGAGGCAAAGAAGAAAAAGAGACAGTGGGTCCTTCTGTTTGGTAGATGTTTGATGTTTAAGCCATGGAGGAAAGAGGACAGAGGCCAGCACTGATGAGTGCGCTGCCAGCCCCCTGCAAACGCACAAGCAAGGCTTCCTAAGACTGGCTCTCTCAGCAGTGGGGTCAGACGGGGTCTTCATCTCCACTCTGTATCTCGCAGGCCATTCTGTCCTCAGTGGTGATGACAAGCCTGAGGGAGGAGCTCAACTGGTCATCTTGTTGGTGACTCAGTGGTTTGTTTTTTAACCCAATACTGAGATTTTTCCTTCTCCCTCAAATGCTCCTAAGGGCTTCTAGGCTCAAGGCCAATTCCAGAGCAAAACTGATCCTGGGCCTTCAACTTCTGCCCCCCTTGGAAGTGTAGGGCTAATAACCCAGCTAGGGGGAAATCCAGGCCTCACCTTCCACAGACATGTTTCTGGGATTCCACAGCAGCCTGACCAGCCTTCCTCTGCCCGGTGGCCGTGCCCATTCAGACAGCCATTAGACAGCAACAAGTGACACTGAGTGTCTCTTCCCATGAGCAGCCGTGGCAGCATCGAAGGAGGACAGGTGGCCCAGGACCGGTGCCCCTAGCAGATTGGTCCTGGAACTCTGGCCTCATCTTGTATCCCACCCAGCATTCACATAAGTGCACCCACCTCAGCAGACAGTGTATCCATTTCCGGTCTGGAAGGCATTGGCACCAGAAGCACGGGCCCACTCAAGGTTCTCCTCAGGGAGTGCCCAGGGTGGAGTTGGGGGTCAGCACACCCTCCTCAGGACATGCTCTGGTGGGGCCTCATGCTAGAGAAGGTTCTTGAGCAAGTCCGAGAGGTTGTCTCAGGGGTGACTGGAGGCCCCATCCCAACTTGGTAAGGAGGAAAGGGAGCTCCTCCCCCAACCCTCGCCCCCAGCATTGGCCTGGACAGATGACACAGCGCGCTAGAGCAGGATGGACCTTCCAGAGGCCCCAGCCCCTTTCCCGGGGCCTGGAGGAAGCATGAAAACACAGAGAGGGCGCCCCCCTGTGGAAATTCAGAACCCCTCCTCCCCAACCCTGGATCTTCTCTCTCACACTTGTGGGCTGTGTTGTGTGGCTTGCCTTTGTGAGGACAGAGGGAGGTATTTGTAGCTTGTTTTATAAAAAATAAAAATGAGTAAACCTTGGTAGCTCTTGCCTCTTTCTTTGGGTGGCTTCCCCTCATGGAAGGGTTTCTTTTTTCTTAAAAGATTGGTGGCTTTCCCTGGTGCTCTGATTCTAAGAAGTCCGAGTTGTCAGATGAGTAGGGAAGTCTGAAGTGGCTGAGAGGTGTCGGCCTGCTTTGCTATGAGGACATTGATCCCTTTGGCCTTCATCTCCCATGTTTGTACATCTTTGTACAGCTGCCCACCCTCCCCAAAACCATCACCGGAAGGTTGGCAGTGTTGTAGGCCGTGCTGTGGGGGCAGGGCTGGGGGGGGCGGTGGAAGCCCAATCCATGGCTTCAGGCTGGAGGGGTTGGGGACATCAGCCATACTTCCGGTCTCAGGACCCCAGGTGGGAAGCAGCTGTAGACAGGGTGCAGAGGCCCAAAGGGGTTCATGCCATCTCTGGGATACCTACTCGGGTTGAGGCTGCTGGCCTGGTCCCCATTGCTAGGGAGCTTCGACTGGCTTCCAAGGGAAGGCTCTAGATGTTCTCCAGTATACTGGCACCTCTTCCTTTCCTCCCCTCCCCACACAAAGGGGCAGGCTGTCCCTTGAAATGGCTTCTCCACCACCCTCCAAGAACCTTCTCCAGAATTTCCTCTGCCACACTCTGCCCTTCTGTTCTTTGCCAGCAAACAGAAAGAAGGTAATTCCTCTTAAAAACCCTCCCCTACCCCTTTATGCAGCTAAGTGCTCCTGGGAAAGGGGGTCACCCGTGCATGTCATCATGTGGGTTTAGTGCTGACACCGAGTCTCCAGGCTCACCCCCGGCTCCAGCGCGCTGTCTACGTGCCCTATCCTGTGTATCCCGACGAGACGCGTCTTTCTCTCCGTTTCACACGAATCACACTCGGGAGTTCAGTGACTTGCTGGTGGCATCACCCGCAGTTTCCTGCCCACTCCTGGCTGCCGTCCTTGAGGAGCTAGAACAGCAGCCTCTCCCCTCTCCCCCAATTTTCCCCCCACCCCCCGGGGGCCCACGTGGTTGCATTCAGCTCTGAGTGTGTTTTACTCTGAGGTGTTTAGAGTCTCAGTAAAAGCCCCCTGGTTTGCTGAGGCCTCCCATAGGCTTCAGGGATTTGGGGGAGAGAAAAAGGGGAGGCATCTGCCCATGTGGGACGTCAGTGGGAGACTTAGGGCAGACCAAGTCTCCGGCAGAGACTCCCAGCCTGGTACAGGAGAGGACGAGTCTGAGCTTGCGCGTGAGTGTGGGGCCCACCTGCAGCCCCGTTCAGCCTTTCTCTGATTTCCCCAAGGACAGGAGGACCATTATCAGTTGCAGTCAAGGAAAAGATAGACCCATCCTGTTTCTCCCTTCGCCAAGATGTTCCTGAGCCACACCTAACCTCTGAGGGGAGGGAAAGAGTGAGGACATTTTTAGTTAGGATGTGAAGAAAGGGGTGTCGCTGGGCCTGTGCTGCCATCTGGGGAGGGACCTGTAGGCTGGTATACACCCCTGGTTCTCTAGGGGACTCAGGGAAGAGGGGAAGCGGGCAGCACCCATGCCTTGTAGGAAAAAAAGACAGAGAGAGCCAGGCTGGTCACCTGGCTGTTTGCTCCCAAGTTCCTGAATGACCCCCAAGGCCACAAGCGTGGTTGCAGACCTTCTCAGCATGCCCATCTTCTGCTCTGTGGCACTGGCCTTCTGTTCCATTGTGCAGGTGGGGACTGGGGAAACCTGACCTTTTCTGTGCAGTGCCATGAATTCAGCCCTCCTCCCTGCAGCCTGGACCACTACCCCCCTTTGCATGACTTCCATGAATCCAAAAGAACGATCATGGCCTACTTGATGCCTGCCCTCTGGATGGGGTGCAAAATACGTGACACAGGTTTCTCCCGTTATTTCTTAGCAAATCTGGGTGAGAGCTCTGGCCAATTCCTTCTACTCTTCCACGTCATCCCCAGCCAGTACCTCATCAGGGCCGCCTCAGTCCTTCCCCCACCTGCACTGCCCCTTTCCCTTAAACAAGGGACACACCATGAAGGTCCCCTTGCAGGGGGGTTTTCCTAGCCACAACTTTGATGTAGCTAAAAGACCACGATCCTGGATGTGGCATACCTGACCAAACCAACCCTGATCGTTCACACACTTGATGGTGGAGAGGCTGCATACTTACATTGTGGATCTCTTCACTGGGTGATGGGCACACTGTTTAGCCTACTCACAGGAATCAGGAGAGACCACCATCAACTGCAGTACACAGACACCCACAGCCCCCAAGGCTTCAATCCCAAAGGAGTTCTTCTCATTCCTGCAACTTATCCATAAGACGTCAGCAGGGGGCGCTCCTCCTTCTGTCTTCACTCAGGGACCCAAGCTAAGGGAGGCTCCATCCTCCACCATGGGTGATGGCAGAAAAGGGGAGGTGGGGGGACACATGGTAATTGTACACTGGTTCCTAAGCTTCCATCTGGAATGACATGTCACTCGGCCCACATGTTCATTGACTAAAGCAACCACATGGTTCCCACCTAACTCCAAGACAGCTGGTAAGTACCCAGAGTAGAATTAGAATACTTAGTGAACTCCAGTGACTATCCAACATAGATTATCTCTGTGTTTCCTTTCTCCATATGGATTAAAATATTTGCAATTTCTACATTGTCCCATGGCTTCTGGTAGACCACGTTTGTGATGCAGCAGGAATATATCTTCCCTCCTGTGAGCACTCAACGCTCCCTCCCCCACCACCTGGAAGCTGCATCTCTGGTGACTGAGGCTCCCAGGTGCTTGAGAGCTCAGCGAGGGTAGATAGCCCCCCTGTGAGGAACCTCAGGGCCCTGGGGACAATGGTAAAATGTGTCCTCTGGGCTCACTATTTTCTGCACCTTCTTTCCACGGTGCCCTGGATCCCTTATGACAACTTCCTGGCCACTTCCCTTCTTTACAAGCTCGGTTCTGCCCATTACCAAACCTCAATCTCCAGCTCGATTTAGATCCTGCTCCCCAACCCTCCCCGCTACCCCAGCACCCCCTTGAGCGGGCATGTGACTGCTGGCTGGAGAGCAGGGTCCCAGCAGGCTCTGAAACCACATCCCTGGGCTTTCATGGGACTCAGCTCTTCCAAGGGATGGGTAGTGGAGGAAGGAGAGGAAACCGGTAAGAGCTCCTTAGCAGAAAACAGGTCTTCCTCTGTTCCCAGTGGAGGCCTCTCAGGTTACCGTGGGTAGCCCCCACCTCTGTGGGCAGGTGCCCCAGTGCTGGCTCTTGGAGTGGGGCCCATGTCAGGTCCTAGAGTGGGGGCCTCCCCAATGCATAGGGCCTTTCCATGGGAGAGTCAGCCCTGGCTTGACCTCTTCCACACCTCCCCACACCGCCCTACCCCATGTCCGCTTCCTTCACAGGATCCTGCCTGCGGTTTTGAGGGTTCAGGCCTCGTTTGCCTCTGTGGTGCCCATTCACCCTGGGGAACTCACATCTCATTTCCCTGGAGCAGGATGACCCTCAGTGCCTCCTGTCTTGGCTCTGCCTCTCCCCGCCTCTCACCCTGCCTCACTGGGGAGACGCTGGTCAGCAAGCCTGCTACCTCACAGACTTCTGAAGGCCAAATGAGGTGTCCGGCCGGCAGCTGGCCTAGATCTCCAGGGGCAGTTCTCCAGGAGTTTCCCAGCTTCTCCAGCTGCAAGGAGGAGGAGAGGAAGAAATGCAGGGATTCCCACTCTCCCTCTCTCTTCCCGCACCCTTTGTGGACTGGAACGGGGAAGGGTGGCTGGTTGCAGGGTTGCTTCAAGTGTCATGCTGTCCTCGGGGAGGGCACTGAGCTCCAACTATGGCTCTTCAGGACATGGGATACTTAGCATCTTTTTTTCTAAGTTACGCGTCCTAATCACTATTCTGGAAATAGAAATGCGTATCCCCTCTCCCATAAAATACTGTTAATGGTGGGTTTAGTGATAGATGCAAAGGGAATTTGATCCCAGGGATAATTCCCCAGGTGCTCCAAGCCCAGGACCAGGGCTCCGAGGTTCCCACCCTCTGAGAACCCTAATGGGCATGTGGCCCCAGATGGGTCTGTCCTTGGGGCATCTGCCCCAGGGCAGGGTGGGCCCCCTGGACACCCACTTATCCTCACTCCTCACATGGCCCACTGTGCTGTATAAAAACATGGTCTAAATTCCCACCAGTAAGACCCTAGCAACCCGGCGCAGTGGAAGGAGGAGGATCTCTTCAAAGGGAGTCCTTTCAGAGACGTGACCCAACACCACACGTGGAAACCCCCATCTTTGCAGTGTTCCCATCCTCCCCACTGCCCGGTGCTAGTGGTTCTTTCCCACAGGCTACCTCCTCCCTGTTAAAGATGGGAACTCGGCTTTTGGAGATCCCGAGTGACGCTGGGCTGAGCTGAGCTGATTCCAGGATGCTGAGCTGGAAGCTTCCAGGAAGCTGATTCCAGGAAGCTGGTTCAAAACCCTTGACTGGGTGTGGAAGGGGCCTGGTGGGGACCAGGACGGTGCACAGCCAGATAGCAGGGCAGGACCACGGGCTGGGGGCCGGAGGGCAGGAAAGCTTGGCGGCCTGATCCTCAGGGAGGGTGGTGGGGTACGGGCAAGACATGGTGAGGAGGGCCCCAGGACAGCCCAGCTGAGGTGAGAGAGTGGGGGTCTGTGTGGCCCTAGACGTCTGTGGTGTCGGTTCCCAGGTGTCTCAGGACAAGTCCTGGACTGAGAGATCAGCTTCTGTGGTTTAGCCACTGAGCCACCACCTTTGGCGCTGGGTGGCTCCCTTTGCCCCCACGGACCTAGATTCTTTCTGATCAGACTGTGCTGTGCCGCGCCCAGGGAAGTTGTCCTTGCTTGCAAGGCTCCTGTGTTTCAGAGAAGGGAGAGATGCACGCGGAGAGGGAGGGGTATAGTCCCGAGGGAAGAGGGGCTAGTCCCGACCAGGAGATGTGGCAAATACACCTTCAGCAAGTGCGGCGGGTGTGGGAAGGCCCCTTGGAGGGGCTCCACATGGTGGGGACCATTAGCAGGAAAGAAAGAAGAAAATGAAGTGCAGAGATGTGAGTGCGGAGGGGGAGGTCGGATGCAGACTGAGGAAGAGGTAGAGGTATGCAGGGGAGGGAGGAGAAAGGCAGGAAGTGATCAGAAGCGTGTTGGAGAGAGGCTGATGGGCTCACCCCAGGGGAAAAGCATGGGGGGGTGTGGAGGAAGAGGGGTGGGAGGAAGGGGGCACCTCAAACTGGAAAAACAAACTAGAGCTAGGCTAATGCGTGTTCTTCTGCACTAGGCTGTTGGTGGTTGAGGTTTTCACAGTTGTGACTAGAAGGTTTTGCAGGGTGGCATGTGGGCTCTTTTCCGCCTGGAATAGATGTTCAGGAGACTTGTGATTGCACTCTGCATCTGCTACTGAGATTGTGCCTGTCTCAGACCCCAGCCTGAGTGTCTGCGGAGTCCGGGCTCCTGGATGCTTCCCCTTGGGTGCCCACCAGCCCGACAACTCAGCATGCCTAGAACTGGACCCATCAGCCCCACCCACCTCTCCCTGTCCCTCCTGGCAGTCACATTTCCTGTGAGTCCCTCTTCTAATTCTCTGTGCCCTCCTTTCCACCCGCATGGCCGCCATTCCATCTGCCTCCTACTAGTCCACAGCTTGAATGGCGCTGATCTCCACTCCCCACCTCCACCACCCACCACGTGGATGGCTAGGACGGACTTAAGGAAAAGGCAAACCGGATCATGGTATTCTTGTCCTTAGAGTCCCACTGTGGGACAGCATGGAATCATGTCCCCCAACATTCATGTATTGAAGCCCTAAGTTCCACTCTGACTGTATTTGGAGATGGTCCCTTAAAGGAGGTAATTAAGGGTAAATGAGGTCATAAAGGTGGGGCCCTGATCCAATAGGACTGATGTCCTTAGAAGAAAAAGAGGAGATGGTGTACCTGGGTGGCTCAGTGGGCTGTGTCTGCCTTTGGCTCAGGTCATGATCTCAGGATCCCGGGATCTAGCCCTGTGTTGGGCTCCCTGCTCAGTGGGGAGTCTGTCTCTCCTTCTCCTGCTCCCCCTGCTTGTGTTCTCTCTTTTCTCTGTAAATAAATAAATCTTAAAAAAAGAAGAGGAGGAGGAGACACCAGAGAAATGTGTCTGCGCAGAGAAAAGGCCACTTAGACACAATGAAGAAGTGGCCATTTGCAAACCAGGAAGAGAGGCCAAAACCAGAAACCAACCCTGATGGCACCTTGACCGTGAACGTCTAGCTTATAGAACTGGGAGAAAACTTCTGTTGTTTAACCCACTCGCCTGTGGTATTTTTTAATTGCGGCAGACTAGAGCAGAGTACACAGTAGCTTCTGGGGTAAATCCAGTTGCCTCCGTTAAGTCCGAGAAACTAAGCTTCTTGGTCTGGCCATGATCTTCAGTCCCTCCTCCCACGCACACTTTCCTGCAAAAACAGACAATTCCATTGTTGTGCTATTGCCATGCTGCCCTGGTGTGCGTCTGGTTAACCCTGCTTGCTGCCCTGGTGGCATCTCGTTAACCCTGCTGTTTCCACATCCCACAAACTCCACAAGTCGTAGGTGGCCATGGTCTGTCCCACCTGCTACTTAAGGCCTTCAAATTTATGTCTTCTCCTGGAACAACAGCAATGTTAGGAACAACATAAATATCACAGAATATGCATAAATTACAGCAGTTATGTATTTTAAAACCGGCCCCCCCCCCCCCCCCCCCGCTAAACTCTAAAGTAGAGAACAGTATCTTAGGTGTGTAACTGAGTGAAAAATACAACACTTGAGCTCCTTGGGTGACATAGTCAAGGTCAATCTGCTAGTCAAATGAGAGCAGGACTTGAAACCAGTTCTTCACAAATGAACCACTCCCTGCTCTCAATTGCTTCTCCCTATAGCATTGCTAAACTACCTGAAATGGGTGCCCTCATCTATCTTTATTGATGCCTCATCCTTCGAAACTTGGTTCACCCATCTGATTCTCAATGCTTCCTCCTGAATGCTCCCAACCCCCATTCTTACCTCAGCCACCTCCCTGAGCTTCAGAGGGGAGTTGGTTAAAACTGGAGTCTCTATTTTAAGGTCTTTTCCTTAATTTATCATGGCGGGGAGGGGGGATTAGCTAAAATCTCTGACTTGGTGAAAAGATTTTCTTTCTGTTCGATTTTTTTTTCAAAAAAAGAACTAAGATTCAAACAAAAATATCCCCACAATAACAATAATTATTCTTCTTGTTCATGTTGGAAACTCTACCCAAGCATTGCTTCTGTATGGAAAAAATCCCTACCTTCTTTGTTCATTTCGCTCTGCTTCAGAATCGAATGCTGCTGCTTCCTACATCCCTCCAAGCACATATCCCTGCCTGGGTGTAATCATTCATGTCTGCTCCTTCTGTTAGACAGGAACCACCACCTTAAGGCTTAGAATAGCTTGCAAACCTGAGTGAGGGCAGTTACAGTAAAGCATTTAAAGGGGTTTTGAGAGGGGCGCCTGGGTGGCTCACTCATTTAGCGTCTGTCTTCGAGTCCTGGTCCTGGGGTCCTGTCGGGTCATGGTCTTGGGGTGCTGGGATCGAGCCCTGCATTGGGGCTCTCTGCTCAGCAGGAGGCCTGCTTCTCCCTCTCCCACTCCCCCTGCTTGGGTTCCCTCTCTCACTGTGTATCTCTCTGTCAAATAAATAAATAAACGAAATCTTGAAAAAAAATAAGTAAAGGGTGTATGAGAGATACTGAGATGTTTCCATGGGAAGAATTATGCAATCAGCACATTTGAAGGTAGAATTGGAGACACAAATAGAAGACACTGAGGCTGTGTTTACAGAGCTGTATTGCTATCTGCATATTTGAGCATGTAATGAGATGTATATGATGAAAGAATTGGGAAGGGAAACAGTAGAGCATAACGGTTTGCAACATTGGACTTCACCTTTGAACAGGCGTCACATTGACTTGGAGGGCTTGTTAACCACGGTTTGCTGGGACCTATCCCCAGTGGTCGGGAGTCAGGGTGGAGCCTGAGAATTTAAATTTATAATAAATTCCTAGGTAATGCTGTTGGTGCTGGAACTATCCTTTGAGAATCATTGGTTTAGAGTTTGGTTTCCAGTATAAATCTGATTCCAGTATACGTTCTGGTGCTGCTAAAAAGTACTTGGGTGACTCTGGGCAAATCGCTTCTCTGTTCTCAGTTCCTTCATCTGTAAAATGGGGCTAATAATCCGTTCTCACAGGGTGGCCCTGGTGGTTCAGTGAGCTCATGAGGGTAAAGTACAGGGCACAGTGCCTGGTACAAACACTTCTGCATGGAAAAGTATTCTTACACATTCTCTGTGAGCCCTCCCCCTCCCCTTCTTCCTCTGCATCATCAGTGAACTTTGATGCTAGGAGGATCCTGGAAAATCACCTGCTCTAATGTTTATGCATGAAAAATGTAAGACCAAGTATGTGAAGGGGCCTTCTCCAGAGCAGACAGCTTATGGAAGAGCCGGAATTAGAATCCACTTTTTGTGGCCCTTAATTTAGTATTCTTATAGCACTTAATATGGTAATCTAAAGAGGGGTATGATGTACATTAATGGGGAAGTCCATTATCCATGTAAAAAGGAGTGTGTCTACTGAGATGTTGAGTACTACATAATGTCCGTATCTAAAATGTAAGATGTTTAGGGAGGGGGTTAATGAGATATATTTGCTGAAGCAGGGGAATAAGGCAGAAGTACCATGAGGAGATGTGTATTCTGTTGCAAAAAGGTGTGGTGAGGGGCTGTATTGTAGGGAGTTAACTCCTTGAGGAGAAGCTAAGAGTGAAGGGACAACTTAATGTCAGTAGCAAAGCCAGGTGGAATATCAGGGCAAGGAGGGGCAGTGGAGAGAGCTTCAAGTATGGGAGTCCCCAGCTGGCTTTGTTAGGAACTGGCTGTGTGTCCTTGAGCAGTTAGCATCACCTCCCTGGGCTTCATCAGTGTCTTCACCTGTGAATGCTTACTATCTGTCAGGTACTTTGCTAGGTTCGTTCTCTCATAAAATCATTGCAACAGCTCTATATGACATGCCAGAAATTGCCTGCCTGACTCTCTAGTGGTACTCTTTACCCTTCTCCACCCCACTGTCTGCTCTACCATGGGAGGCAGCTTGTATGAACTGCATCTTTGGAACTCCTCTTTCCTCTGGATAACCAGGAGTCCAGCAGGAAACAGGGATGGGGAGTTGGGAAGGAAGGAGGACAAGACACTTACTCTCCTGGTTCTTCCCGTGAGGTTGACTTGGGCTGGTTGTGTTTTTCCACTTAAACTGCTCCCCCCAAGGAGGCTTATCTACATGACTCTCCTTTTCACTCCAAAAACCTCTTCTCTCCTGAAACGTGTGCCAACAGGTGGTTACAGCTCCAGTCCTGCTGGTCCTGGATTTCCAACACTGTCCGCACCTTTGGACTATCGCAATTTCAATGTTCCGTTTGCTTCTATGGGGATTCTAGCTGATACAGAATGGATGGTGGAAGTGGACCCAGGAGACAAACTCATACAGTGGGACTCTGGGTTTGGGTTGGTCATGTGGTCAGGGATAGCTTCCTCGATGAGGGCAAAGAGGGCAATGATAGCTTATGGTAGATGGTGGCATCATATTAATCCAAATTATCACTGAAGTTAGCATGATAAAAGGTGGAGGGAAAGGTATTGGGAGAGCAAGTGGTTCTAGAACCTAGGCACCAGGACTATAACAATGATTATAAAAACTGTGGATTCACCTGAGTCTCCTATGACCTTAGACATAATACATAGGAGAAAAAGACAAATGAATAGCTATGAATATGCACATGGACAAGTGGATGTTCCCCCAGGAAACTCTAAAGCAGTCCCTCCTCTCCTGTAGGCACTGGGAGGACAGGAATATGGACCAAGCCCAAGTCTCTCTGTTAAGTAAATGCTCAATATTATTAGTTCTCTTGAGGACACAGGTGGGGAAGAAACCAAGTGACATGTGACTTAAATTACCCATGGACAACTGGTGCCTTACCCAAAAAATCACAAAATCAAGGATTATAAGGCAGCATTCCATTATAAAATGGAAGGTACAGATATTGAGTCCAAGCCATTCAGGTCAAGAGGGTGCCAGTAAGCTGCAAAAACAGGTGACTTACACTCCGTATCTGCAGCTTTGTAGCCTATCCGTCAACCACACTATGGTTTCACAGAGAATTCCCTGCAATCAGTTTATAGATAAGAACAAAGCACAAACCCAGTTCAGGATTGGATCTGCACAGCACGCCAGCACCAGCCAGAAGTGGACAGCACCATGCTGCAGCCCCACTTGGATGGTCCTCAAAGACTGGTGAATGGAAACCCTCCCAGGGGACAGAACATCAGGCAGTGTATGTGATTGTCCACTTTGGCCTGAACTATGGATCTACACTGACTCATGCAGTGGATAATGGGTGTCTGGATCATTGAAGCGTTGGAACATACTAGTGTTCTACATGAATGCCATCCTAAAACCAATCATGGCTGTGGAGGCTCTCAGTAATCAAAAGGACAAGTTGACTCATCCTGTGGATCTTAGCTGGCCTTTTCCCTAGTCACTCTGATGCTTGCTCAGTGGACCATGTATAAAATGGTCTTGGCAACAGAGATGGAGACTATGGTTGAGCTCGAGTACATGGGCCCCATCAACAAGGTTCATCGGACTCATGCATGGATGAATGGGCAATCTGCTAATAGAAACTGATAAGCCCTTCATACAATACTATATACCACAATGATCAGATAGTTATTTGGTATGAGGTTGATTACATTGGATCATTCCCATCATGGAGGAGGTAGCAGTTCATCTTCACAGGGAAGGGACACAAATTCTGGATGTGGATTTACCCATAGAATTTCTGCTAACATCTCCATTCATGGACTTCAGCATGCCTTATCCATTGCCATGATACCTTTCACAATATTGCCTCTGATCACAGGCATTAGTTTTAGCACATTTCCCATTATGCAAAGGTAGCTGGCTTTACATAATACTGGAATGACCTGATGTAGGCTCAAATACAGCACCAGCTAGGAGACAATAATGCCTTAAGTTGGGATGCTATCTTACTGAGTGCACTTAAGCTTTAAACTGGAGATCAACGGATAGTGCTGACTGCCCCTAAACCGGATACATAGGCCTGGAGACCAAGAGGTAGAGATGGGGGAGGGAGGTGATCCTTCTCATTATCATGCCTAATAAACCCCTTGAAGAGTTTTGCTTTGTGTCCCTACAACCTTGGGCTCAGTAGGTTGGGAGGCCCTAATGCCCAAGGGAGAAGTGCTTCCATCAGAAAACACAGTTATGGCTCTGATGGACTGGAAGCTGGGCCTGCCCCCTACTCATTTAGGGCACTTTATGCCAATAAGCCAGAGAGGATCACTGCAGTGTGGGGCGATTGTCCCAATTACTTGGGGGAAATTGGTTTGTTGCTACACAACGAGATAAAGAAGAACGATGTTTGGACTCTGGGGATTCATGGGGAATGCTTCCTTCATAGTCCCTTGCCTGAAAGAACTGGTCATTAAAAAGTGGAGCAATGCATCAAGAATTCAAATTTATGGGAATGAAGTTTTGAGTTATCCCACCAAGGGAAGAACCTCACCCAGATGAGATTCTGGCTGAGAGTCTACCATCAAAAGGGTAGAAATGGTAGCACCAATATGTGAAAAGCCAAAATGCAAGTACCTGAAGCCTTGACCCCATAGCAGGTGTCACCACACAGATGGTTCCAGGGGCCAGGTGAGTCATGTGAATGAGAGAGGTGAGATGGGTAGGGGCTCTAGTGAACTGAGAACATAAACCCTCTCTATACGGGGTGGCCAGTTAACAGCTCCATTGGATTGTTGCCACATGAGAATGCCCATAGAGTATGGCCAAAGAAACCCAAGTCCACATTTTTACACAATATATTTTTGTTTCAAAACATTAACAATTATTCCACTTAAAAAAACCCCTTCATTGATCAAACACATCAAGCTTCATGGCCACCAGGTTTTAACTGCTGCCCTAAGGTCATGGAAAGAGAAACTGATTGAACGAGGATCCAAGCCAGAGGCGTTGACCATAGCAGAAGAGTGAATGGTTACCACACAAGGTAGAAGAAACCCCATTCATGTAATCCACAGTTCTAATAAGAGGGATGGCAGAGAAATGGAGTGACAACCGGCTATGCTGATGTGGTCAGAAGAAGGTGAGACACAGCAAAAGGACTAAGACTGGACATCAGAGTTTAAGCACTTTGAGGCATCAGAAGAGTTTCCCTTGGGTGACCTCCTTTCTAGATATTTAAGAAAGAATGATGAATTCCTTTGAGTATGAGTCAAGGCTAATCTCTTTTCTTATGAAGTTTGATAGCCTGTTCTCTTCTGCAAGTGTCATAAATGTCACAGGATTTACCTACTAGGGCAGTTTTCCAGGAATCTTTTTTGGATACTCTTTCCCAAGAAGATGTCTTTTGAATCACCCCCTCCCTGGGGCCAGGTAATTCTCCATTATGAATGGTAGTTTGACACCTCAATCCAGCTCACTTTACCATTGTGTAATTTTCTACCCTTTGGAAATTTCTACCAGTTTGGCTCTTACTGGAACATCCGTCCATTCAGCTGCCTCTTGAGGAAGCTCCTTGCTCAGCAAGGATGGAGACAGAGGAGAAGGGAACTGAAGGAGAATTGAGAGGGCCAGTTGCTGGCTGGTTTCTTCTGCCTTCTCTCCTGGCCCCTGGCTGCTTTCAAGGAGCTCCTTCACTGGCTAGATCTGCCTCCTGGGGGCCTCAAACTCTGTTCTGGTGTTTGTCATCAGAGGTTGTAATATGCTGGGAAGAGCTTAGATCTGGAATTAGAAGACCTGTGTTTGTGTCCTGCCTCTAATAACTAGGTGCTCCTGGCAATCATTTAGCCACTCAGGATTTTAGTGATAAAATGAGAATAATATCTATTCTGTGGTTTTTATCCAGCTCAAACACATGTATATAAAAGGCTTTTTATAACCTCTAAAGCCTCACATAGATATAGGTCAGATGGCTCTTGCCATTGATATTAAAAATATCTATGTTTAAGAACAGAAGGGTTGTGGTGAAGGCACACGTTCGTAAAGGTTCATTTTCTTGTAAAATAGAGTGGACCCTGGGAAGTGTCTGCCCAGCCAGGTCTGTACTTCCCAGTCTCCTTTGCCTTTGGGTGGGATAAAGCCATGAGCGCTTCCTAATGGAATACAAGCAAAAGTAATGCATGTCACCTCAGAGCCAAGGGAGTCCGAAGTGTGTGTGCCTTCTTGAATTGTCTTCCTTTCTGGCACTGGAAGAGGAGCATGTCAAGGCCTCAGCGAGGGGCAGAAATGCAAAATGGAGGGAAGTGGATTTCCTGGATCATCATGTGAAAGAGAACTACCTGCTACCTGGGCACATCCTCGTCGGATTATCACAAGAGTGAGGAGCAAACTTTCATCCTGCTACGCCTCTGTGATCCTGGGGTTTACTTATTATAGCAGCAATATCACCCTGGTAACAAATAAACCTGGGAGCGGGAATGTGTGGCTCAGTCAGTAAAAAGTGCTGAAAATGAACATGTGTGCAAAGGCTGGAAATGTCTTTTTTCACTCTAATACACAGGCCACAGGGCCAGGGAATTCCAAAAGGACTTCTGCAACCCTCTGTCGGGTAAGGTTGTTGTTATACATACACACACATGCACAAGTGCATGCCTATAAACACACAGGTGCACACATCACTTTTGTGTATGTTTTCCAGAAGGCCAGAGTGAAAGGTAGAAGTAATAGCCTCTGAGGCCATGGAAGAGCTTATCTGTAGCTCAGGAAACTAGTCCAGAGCAGAGATGGAGCGGTGCAGGTCCACAGAACCAAGGAATGACAGCCTCCAGGACAGCACCTGGGGCTTCAGGTTCCCAGGCTCTTCTTCTCAACCCTCTTTCCCATTCTCTCTGGTTTATCCCAGCCTCTCCCTTGATAAAAGCCTGAAATCTAGATAACCCAGAAATGGCTAAAAAGGGGGAATGGTAGGTACAAATGGATCTCATGACTTAGCATCTACCATGTAATCAGCTAAAGGACATTTTTCATTTGCATCTTAGCGGCTGGCAAAGAACTGAAAGAGCCTGTTGGCCAAACCTTTCTCCTTGTCTACTTTTCTGGGTTGTTTCGTGTCCACTTGAACCCTACATTCTAGCCAAGCCTGCCAGCGTTATCCCTGGATGACACTATAACCTGCTTACCCCTCTTACCAAGCCCCCTCACCAAAAGATCTGGGGATCTTTTCTAATGGTCCCCCTTCCTTCAAGATCCTACTTAAATGTTACATGCTCTGTTTTTCCCAATGCTTCCAGGCTGAGTTAGTGTTTCTGGTGGTACCTATTTATGGCATTCTCAGAGCACTCATGACAGAACTGGAATTTTTTTTGTACCTTGGTGGTTCATATGCTTCATAGGCCCCTTCCCAACACTTGGCTTTTTGGAAAGGGCAATAGTACCTGTGATGTCACCCCTCTCCTTTCCTGAGCCATTCAGACTGGGAGTTCAGACCAAACTCCCAATCCACAGGCACCGCATCCCCTGCCTCCAACAGAGGGTTCTGCCTTTCAGGAATAGCCCTTTGGGGTTAGGAGATTGGTCTTATTCTCTCCATTAAGAATTCATTCTCAAGAGAAAAGGGATGTTCCCGTCAATTGTGGGAATGGAGCTATAGAGTTATGCCATAGTGTCAGGGCGGGTGGCCACACTCGGCCATGGGTCAAGCAGAGCACCTTGAGAGGGAGAGGAAGGGGCCAGATCTGAAGGGGAGACAGGAGCAAGGAGTGGGGGGACTATGCCATCTGGGGGTGGGGAAGAGAAGACTTGGTTCCCGAGGGCTTTCAGCCTCCTATTGCCAGCTGTGCCTTCTGTCTTGGGTTCCATGAGAGCAGTCCCTTCACCAGGCCTTTGCAGCATTACCTTCCCTCCCCCCACTTCTTGGACGAGGTTAATGGGTTTCTGTTTCTTGGAACCAAAAGGGCCCTGGTTAAGAAAGCATTACCTGTGCCTCTGGACCGTGAGTTGCTTGAAGTCTTCCGTCTATCACCAGAATGTAGCTCAAGGCTGCGACAGTGTTCAAAATCCACTTGTTGCACAGATGATGAGTCAGTGAATGAACGAATGTGCTTACTGGTAATAAACACAGGGCCCCGTTTGCCTGGCTGGACTCCTGCCCCACCGTGCCTTTCGGATACAAAAGCCTCCTTCCCTTAATCACCACAGCTCTGCTGCTTCTGTCCCCCAGCATCCCATCGTCCAGCTTTTGACAGGTGGCATTTCCCTGACGTATTTTTTTGCTTTAAAAACACTGGGTCTGGAACACTGGCCTCTGAGGGAATGCAGAGGCAGACAGGAGATACAAATAGGAGATGACACTTTCACCTCAACCACATCTGCTCCAGAAGAAAAACCCCAGATGGCCCCCTGGACCTCTTCCTGAAGAAACATGGAAGGAGCAAGCTGTATTTAGAGAGATATAAGTATAGCTTTTATTTTTTTTTTTAAACCAACCCAACATTTCCACTGGCAACTGTCAACATAGCTTATGACATGAGCACTGTTTCTTTTTTAGTTATTTTTTTCTTAAAAAAATGTGTTTAAAATTAAACAGGTGTTTTTTTAATTTCTCTTTTTTTCCCCTTAAAAAAATGTATTTATGTCAATGCAGAAAGCCTAAAGATCTGTGGGCAGTTTTGTGATGAGTTCCTATGTGTGTCCGTGTTTGTGTGTGTGTGTGTGTGTGTGTGTGTGTGTGTGCGCACACGCGCACACACAAGCGTGTGGGTTTTAAAGCCAGGTCCTTTTCAAATTTGTTGGGAAAAGGTCTGTAGGCCACGGCAATCTCTTTTTCTATAAACCCAGGCTCCGTGGGATGATAGCAACTAAAGTTCCTCTTAGTGGGGCAAGAAATAGCCCACAGGCTGGAAAAAGAGCTTCGTGAGGTTTAAAAACAATCAGGAATGTGGGAGAGATGAGAAATTCCAGTTCCTCTCTTGTGAAAATGCTTTCAAACGTGACCTGAGGGTCCAGGAGAGGTGGAAGGAGCCCCTGGTTTTCTTATCAACCTCTCGGTTGATTAAAAAAAAAAAAAATCTTAAAAAATACAGTCAGGCCTCTCAGTGTGGCACATTAGAAAGTGAGGGGCTGGTGAGGCTGACATTTGTCTGACACACTGACGCTTTTAAACACAGACTTTCCCCTTAAAGATCTCACGAGGTGGACAGCTCTTCTGCTCGGCCTCAGACCCGAAGCCAAAGATGACTCAAGAAGCCACCTATGCCTTTTGTCTCCCCAGCAGGCTCTGTCATCACATCCCGTTCCTATTCCTGTCCCCCGTCTCGCAAGTGGTGGGTCGTCCTCCCGCACAAGGATGAATGTATAGACCTGGCCCCAGGGAGATGGGCAGAGTAAACTGGAAAGGGAGGGAAGGAACCATGACTTTTTGCTTTGAACTGGATTTTGACAGAAGCATATAAAGGTCTTCCTGCCCCTGCCACAGCCCTGGTTCTTCAGCCCACCGCATGGGTGTGCAAACACACTACCACCCAAATGCCAGCCCTCTCCCACTGAGAAAGAAAGCAGATTGGGGGGGGTGCGGTGCAGGACTCCGCTGGAGCCAAAAGACAGCTGTTACCGGAGGAGAGGGGGAGAGGGTGCCACTGAGCGTCCTGCCTCTGCCTGTCCCTCCCAGGGAGTTCCTCCACAGCACCTTTGTTAACCGACCAGAAAGAAAAGACATATGAGCAAACAATGAGCGACACCTGATGGCAAAGTGAGCACAGTAATGGCTACGATGAAAAGAGAACCAGAAAGTGGCCGGAGGTGGGGGGGGGGGCTGG
This sequence comes from Lutra lutra, assembly GCF_902655055.1. Lineage (NCBI taxonomy): Eukaryota > Metazoa > Chordata > Mammalia > Carnivora > Mustelidae > Lutra > Lutra lutra. Next base: position 116,210,343 of record NC_062284.1, read on the forward strand.
GCAATAGGACTCACTTCCACCCCCACCAGCTGGGGGACAGTGTGGGGATGCGACCAACAGGACAGACGTGGAAGCCCTGCCCCAGGGAAGGAGAAGAAGCAAAGGGATAATCAGAGGGCGGTGGAAGGTTTGACCTCTGCTGTGGGTCAGGACACGGATGGGAAGATGGGGAGGAGGTGGATTTGTTGCTGTTGTTGGTTTGTATTGAATTAAATACTTTGTAAAGAGGGTGTTTCCTCCACTCGGTTTGACTGGTTAAGACTCTGCCCTTTCAGTCCCACTGCCCGGGGGGTCTAGGTCGGGTGAGGTTCCTGGGGCCTCTGTGGGCTGCTCCCCCCCCCCGGGCGAGGTCACGGTGGCCAAGTGCCCTTCTCTCAGGAGAAGTCCGAGGCATGTGCAGTGGAGGCCCCGCGCCAGGCTCAGAAGCCCTTGATGTAGCAGTAGGCCTCCAGCGTGGCAAAGAGTATGTACAGGAGCCACAGGCCCACGAAGAGCCACGTCGTGGCCAGCTTGCAGCCACGTGGGCCCCCCAGCTCCCCGCCCAGGTGGGGCCGCCGGCGGTACAGGAGCACACTGATGCACACAAACGCAAAGATGGTGAAGAGGGTGACCGAGAAGGCCAGCGTGCCGGCCGACACGTAGAACTCCTGTCCCTGCAGGGCCCAGTAGATGGCGGCCACGGACCAGGCCAGGCCAATGCCCAGGAAGACGTTGATGGCGTTGCTGCCCGTGACATTGCCAATGGAGGCATCAGAGTACAGATCCTGGATGGCTGAGGCTTTGCTGGCAAACATGTCTGGAAGAGGGAGAGAGGATGGGAGCTGGAGGGAGCCTGAGACGCGGAGGGCCCCCCACTCCCGCCCTGGCCCCACCGTATGTCCAGAAGGCAGCTGGGGCCCCAGACCAAGCTCAGGAAGGAGAGGCAGGCTGTGTGGCCTTGGACATGAACAGGCTGTGTCGCCTTGGACAGGTCACCTCACTTCTCTGGGCTTTAGGTTCCTCATCCGCTGGGGTCTGAAAGATCCCTAAGGGCCTAGGTCCTGATATTTACTGAGTGGGTTTGCTGTTCCCTTTGGATTTTTTTTTTTCTTCTTCTTCTTTTTTTTTTTTTTCCCGGTAAGGGGAATTTGCTATTTCTCCATCTGCCCAGGGAAACTTGGCCGCCTGGGAAGCTGCTGAGGGCAGATGCTGATTATAACCATCTTGCACAATATCAGCTCACATAACAGAGTCATGGCCCCCAGGCTTGGCATCACGTTAGGGGCTGGATTATTCGGACAGAGACATGCCAGGGAACCATGAGGTACGGACTCAAGGAAGACGGGACTCAGCCTCTGTAGTAAGTATATGGGGCACTGGGCCCTGCGAGCTGCTGGACTGTAGGCGTTGGGAGGACTGTCAGGGACATCTAGCCCCCCTTTGATTTCACAGGTAAGGATAATAAGGGTCAAGCAATCTACCCAAGGTTACACGGGCAGTTAACAAGACATTTGGTCCTAAAACTCTCATGGATGGGCCCTTTGCATATGATCATCCCAAAGAATTTTGGGCAAAGCCATGAAATCAGCTGAGTGCACCACTGTGTAACCTTTCTCAAGCCCCTGATGCTGCCAGCTGCTCCCTGACCAAGTGCAAGGACTTGGAAATGTCCCAAGCTTGTCCTGGCTTGCCTCCTTCTTGCCAATTTTCTCGGATCTCGGAGAGAAAATCTCTTGCCTTTTCTTACCTATGACCTTGCTCTTCCCCCTCTGATCCTCTGCAATTTCTTTTCACGTGTGTCCCTTTTCCCACTGTGATAGCTCTGCTCCTTTCCCTCTATTAGTTCCGTCCCTTGAGGCCTGGAGAACGGAGATCACAGGGCATCTCCTCCACAAAGCTTTCCATGCACCATCCATCTAATTTCCTACCACCTGATGCATTTCCAGGAGAGCCAAGGCTCTTGCATCACTAATGTGCAAATCATCCCACTGCTCTGTGCTGGGGTTTGGGGACGAGGTTTCCCTGGAGTGTCATGTCAATTCAGTTACCCTCCAGGGGGATTTATTCTCTTAGTCCAGGAAGGGTTTCCCTGGGTCCAGCCAGCAGAGTCCCGTCTGATGGGATTCAACATAACCCTCTTGGCACTTGACACTCTCTCTTCCTTGCTGTGGCAGCAGGGAGGCTCCCTGGCAGGAGTTCAGGTTCAGATGTCCTGGACACCCAGCTGAACTCAGTCAGGAGCCTGAGCTAACATAGCCCTCTGCTCCTTGTCGTTCCAGCCCAGCTTATATAAGCCTCTCTTGGAAGCTGTCCACGAACCAGCCCAGCCCCGTCCCTCCGTCTATGCTAACACAGCACCTCTACTCTCTTGTCATTTAACTTAAACGGAGATGATTTCAATAATGGGAGTTGAGTCGTTTCTGCCGCTAGCTGCTGAACTCCACTCAGAGTGGGGAGCGCGCCTGCCCACCTTCCACAACAGCCTAGCACGAGACTGCATCCGGCTCCATGAATATTTGCCTAATGAATGAATAAATTCAGGCTTGCTCTTGTTCGTCTCTGGGTGTTTATGCGAAAAGAAAAGAACATGTAATTCATCATATGAAAGGACACGAGCTCACTAAGCTTCCTCTCCTGTCCTGTCAGGAGAAGATTTGTACTCACAGGTGTCCTTCTAAGTGAGGGAGCCAAGAATTCTCGTGAAGATTTCCAGGGTGACACCTTCCAGTGGGCTAATCTTTGGTCTCAGAGGCTGCCAGAGACACGTGGGAGGAAAACTGTATCTATGGTCTTTGAATTGTGTTGTTTGTGGCCTTCATATCACGTGGAGGTTGAGAAAGTGGGCTGCTCACACGGGCAGCCGATTTAGCTCTGTGGGCCTCAGTTTCCTCATTTGTCACGTGGGGATAATAATGATCCCGATTACGTAGGGATCTGGTAAGCATTACAGAGAGAAAACATGTCAACTGTGTGGCATACACAGAGCCCGACACATCAAAAGGGTTCAAGGAATGTCTGCTCTCACTAGTGCTGTTGTCAGGAATCCCTTTGACTTCCGCACACCTTCAGGGCAGAGGCTCTGTTAGCTCAGATCAGTGGTAGTAAGAAGATCTTGAGGCAAAGTGGAGGGGGTCACTTGGACCCAGGAGTAACCTCTTTGCAAACCCAGGCTCCCCTCACTCTTACCTGGCACAGAGGTGCCAAATGCCACAAAGACAACAGCTGTGACTGAGTCCTTGAGACCAATGGTGCAGCCAAAGTGGGAGGCCAGGTCCCCAATGACGGCCGTGAGCATGCCGATGATGAGAATGGACACGACGAAGCAGGCCCAGCCGTGACAGTACTCCGTGGGGGGCACGCAAGCAAACAGCACCTTCCAGAAGACGGTCAGAAAGTGCATGACGTAGTCAAAGCAGGACGGCAGCCTCTCCTCGCCTGACTCATCCTCATCCTCATCCCCTGCTGCAGACAAGATAAAACGCCCCCGGGAAGGGCAGCGAGGTCAGGTCCCCGTTCAGGAAAACTCAGGTCAACCTAACATGGCAAGCATTATCAGCGGGCAGGACACTCCTGCTCTCTCTTGAGCCGCCGGGGGGCCAGGTTGCGGGTGCCTGAAAACACTGGAGAAAGGGGAGCCATGTGGGGGTGGCCCACTGGTCAAGATGAGTACAGGGCAGCAGGGAGGGTGGGAGGGAGAGGACAGGGGAATAGGGAGAGAAGGGAGGAGAGAGGACAAAGGGTCGGGGTGGGGGGAGATCACAGGAGGGACAAGGTGATGAGGCAGAGAGGAGGGTGGAGGAGGCTTCCTCGGTTGCCTGGGCCAAGAAAAGTAAAATCAGTTGTATGTCCGAGCTCCTCCCTAACTTTCCTGACCCGCCTGCTGAAGTAACCTCGTGGTTCCAGTTGCCATCCGTCCCCAGAGGCGCGGCTATCATTCCAGATCATGTGGGCATACCAGAGAACCAGTGCCATCCTCCCGATATCCTGTGGGACAGAGTGGGGCTGGGCCCCATTGTCCTCGCCAGGAAACAGGGGCCAAGTGGCCCGTTCAGTGGTCCGGGAGGAGAGGATGTGCTGAGGCCCGCTGGCACCTGGTCCGGGGCAGCCTCAATTAGATTTAACACGATCGGAGGAAGTGAGGTTTTAACAAGCAGGAGTTAGGACACGTGAGTTCCGGTTGCAGCTTTGCCAGGAAGAGGATCTGTAAGCTGGGGAAAATCACCTCTTATTTCTAACCCTCAGTTCCTTTGTTCAAGAAAGGAGGGGGTTTGATGATGTGGCCTATATTCTGTTTACTGTCCCCTTAGGGGCAAAGTAAGGTCATCAGAGGGTGTCCTGGGGAGATCTGAGGAGGCCCCGTGAGATGTGGGGGAGCAGCGGCTGTAGACACCCTCTCTTCCTGGCGGTCCTTCTGCTCTGGCTCCTGGGCCTCAGGGATGTGACCCTGTGGGTTGCTATGACAACGAAGCCTCATGAAAGCAGACAAGGCCAGTGGAGCTGGGCAGAACGAGGAGGCTGCCGTGGTGCCAAAAGGCACTGTGGGTGGTGATGGAGACACCTTGTTTGGGGCCCTGGCTGTGCTCTGGGCCACCACTGAGGGAGCCTGACAGTGAATGGCCAAGGAGAGGTCTGGAATCATCCAGAGTGGAGGTTTGCCAGTGTCAATGCGGGGAATTTACAAACTCTGGACCCCCACATCTCTAATCAGAGTAGTCCTCCAGTTAACAGAAAAGGAGGACCAAAATAATGAGAGGAAGGAATGACGGAAACCAGAATTTAATGAGTTCTGTTTGGCACCGGACTCTCTCATTCAGTTTTGCTGAGAAAGGTCGAAATGATTCCCTTTTTGAATGAGGAAATTGAGGTGGAGGGAAGGTAACTTGTCCCACGTCACACAGCAGAGCCAGGATTTAAAACCAGCAGGTAGCCAGGCTCTCCCAGCTACCCCATGATCCTTCTCCGAAGTGACCTGGTAAAATAGGCCAACAGCAAGGACTAGATCTGGGATGCAGAAGCCTTCCCAGAAATCGGTAGCTGTGGATGGGGCTGTGTTTGCCCTTCTCTGGAGTCGCCTGTTTCTCTCAGCAAGGCCGGTGCCCATCTTGAGACCCTCTTACCTGCACTGACAGTGATGGCCTCCATGAACTGGTCCCTCCAGGAATGGGTCCCCACAACCATGGCCAGGTTTGTCTTCTTGATCAGTTTGTCCACCGTATTCTGTCGGGGAGATAAAAACTCGGAATCATGAAGTTAGAACGCTCAGAACTGTGGAGGAGTCTGATGCTTCAAGGGGATGAAAGATGTCTTGCGTTCTGGGCATATATCCACATGGGTTCTGGGAGTAATGGCCTTGCATGATATCTTCTGGGTCAGTCTTTCTATTTCTCTTTTCTTTGGTTGTGATGGCAGATATTGGATACTTAGAGCTATACAATAAAGCATAATGGTATTGATACCAATAAATGTTGCCCCAAAGTAGTAAATTTTAGAATTTTTGTTTTTAAAATTCAGTTGAACAATAGAAATAATACATACAGGGGCTTTATAGCCCTTTTATTCCATTTGTTATGTTTCCTCCCAATATTCCTAGGATCTAAATGGCCAGGGCTATTCATTCCAGGTTACACATGGGGACATTGACACTGGGTGAGTAGGTGATTTGTTCAGTTTCAACTTCATTATTGAGTGGTGAAATTGGAACAAAACTTCTACCTCCCACCGCATTACTCTATTATTCAATTAGATCTCACTTATGGCCTGACCTTGAACTCAAAGGATTCTTCAATGATGACCTCTAGTTTGGGGTGTTCGCCCAGTACTGGCTTTCCCATTTCTGCTATCCTCTTGGCCTCCTCCTCCTCCACAGTCAGCTTTCTGTCTGTCACCTCTGCAACAAAACATAATCAGACTAGTTTTAGCACATTCTTCACTCCCTAGGGATCTATAGCTCAGAGCATCAGGCATGGGTAGTGGGCACAAAGCAAGCTCTTCTCAAGAGTAGGGACTTCGGGTACTTTTTAGTGTCTCTTTCTATAACATGCTGAACATTTTATGACCATCAGACCATGAGAGGGTCCCCTGCAGACCTGGGATAAGTATTCCTATTTCCATCTTATAACTGAGTGTGCAACCTGACCCAAAGACCTTCCACGAAATAGCACCTAGTGAAGTTCCCAAGTCATCTGGTGAGATATTGGAGAGTTGGGAACAAAAGCATTTACCAATTTTGAATTGTTGGGCCTGACTGTTCAACTACTTGATATAAAAGTTCTTGGAGGCCAGAACCACATGTTAATCCAAAGGGTATGTCTACTGGTTCCTGTTAACATCTGTTTCCAATGACGCTGGGACTGTGCCCTCTGTAGAGGAGAAAGCAGGAATATCTACACTCCATACAAGTGAATGTTGTCCTCACAGTGAGAAACTTGGGAGAGTTCCTGAAAGATTTCCTGATTATCCAGTGAAAGGTCCCCAGGATTTCTGTAGGAACCAGGTGTATTTCTTCTGGAACAGAAATACTTGTTCAACCAAAACCGAAAGTAAGCTCTTCCTTTACTTTTTTTTGAGGCATTCCCTGTGTCCCCCAGCATCTTGACTCATTTACCAGAGGTCCCTTCTCATGTTGAATGGTGCGAAAAATGTTCCACTTCAGCTGGTGAGTCCATTTTAAGACTACTTCACCACGAAGACATGTTTTCTGGATTAGAGTGAAATAGAGATTGAATCTTTTTATTCCCCTTTGATTAGAAAATTGCTCTTGGCAGCCTGTTTCTTTCAGAGATCATTTAAACATCTTTCCTTCCAAGCCCACATTTTTATATGCAATTAATTCTTTTATTGAGTTCCTTAATTGCTTTCATTCCACACAGTGAATCTCCTATGGGAATCCTTTAGTCCTTGGATAATCTCAAGGACAAAGTGGGTCAGAGGCCAAGGAGGTCTTCTTTTCTCTCTAACCTGGGGATTGGTGAGGCATAAGGATGGGTGACGCTCAAGCCCTTGAAGTTGCAAGGAAAGGAATTCACTGGAAAGACGATAAGCCAAGAGTGTAAGTTACCAGAGAGGCTGCTTTATAGGAGGATTTTCTTAGTTGTCCTGAATAAAGATGGGAAGAAAGTATGCACTGGGTTCCTGAGCTGGCCGCTCCACTGAGTGCTTCTGGCCCCAAACACAGAAGGCAATCCCAAAATGTTTGGGAGCTGTCCGTGGTGCTGTCCTCCTGTAGCGTTGGTGACGACTTTCAGAAGGAATTACTTCTTAAGGATCAATGTCCTATTTCTAAGCAAGCAGACACCCTCTAGCAGTCTAACTTTATTCAACCCATTGATTCAGAGTCTTTTATTAGTTAATTATGAAGGTAAATCTGGGTATACCTAGGGTTCTGGCTATGAAGTCAGTGATCCTAGAAGCCAGGTTGCAGGCTACTGTGAGAAAAAGCCTTTAGAAAGAGACTTATAGATTCCTTAAAAACAAGAGTACTTTTTCCCTCTACTTGTAGGTTTTGGCACCATATCACAATGGCTATCTTAGCAGTGACAGTATTATTCTACTTTATTCTACTCCTCCCTCCCTGATGCCCCCATGTCATACTTTACATGTGCCTCAAGAACTCTATACCAATATAATGAGCTCTCCAGTGACATATAAATGTACCTGTCTAACCCCTTGTTTAGCTATCAATCTGGCACTATATCCATCTGGCAGGATATTGATCTACCTACTGACCTGTCCACCCCTGTGGTGACATTCAGTTTTTCCATCTAGCTTTTTGCAAAAATCTCTCTGACAAATACCAATCCTCTATCTTTGGATCTCCCACAGCCCCACAGAGGAACTCCATATATATCAGTTAAGTGATTGATTCACATGCCTTTAAATCAACTCTGATTTAGTGTCTTGGTTTGATAGTAATTCTATTTCTGTAATGATCATTCCTTTACATTCAAACTACTTTCTTGAGAGAGTGACAAGTCTTCCATTTAAAAGACCATAATGACTGTGATAGCTTGTTTATGTAACTCCTCAGAATCTCAAGTGAAGGTAGTGGGTAGGATAGGTGATTTTGATATTTGGACTAACTGAATAAACTCTCAGATCGCAGGAAAGGGGGAGGGGAGGGAGACAGAGAGAAAGAGAGAGAATATGAATAGGATGAAAGATTGAGCAAATATTGGAAGAACAAAGAGCTTGCCAGGCCAGACAAGAATAGATTGCTCTCAATGCTCTACAGGTATCCTCAGAAAGAAATGGGGCGATGCAGCTAGTGCGCTCATTTCGAGGTCCCTGAGCTTGGTGGTATAGCTCAGAATGAACATATTTACTCTGTCTTTCACCACCAGACATTGTTAATCATGTTTGCCTGTCCACCCAGGAAAATTAGGACAAGAACATGAGATTTCCAGTGAGTTTTAAGTCTAACCATGGGCTCCTAGATTAAAAGTTTACAGACTGAAAGATATAGAAAGTGATACCTGCTTTTCTTATTTTAGCTTCTATTGGTATTTTTGCAAATATGTTCAAAGTACAAGAAAGCCTAAATTAAATCACCAGTCTTTGTTGTGTGTCTATGTGTGTGGGAGGTGGTGGGGGTAGGTGGAAGCAAGAGTTGGAACAAAGAAGCCCAAATATCTTCTCAGGCAAGAAAGTTACTGGAGAAGGAACTCCCAATGCTATGACATTAATTCCTTGAGGGAGTAGTGGAATATATGGGGTCAGAGGTAGTTCTTATCCTGTTGGTATAAAGAGGAAGCAAATGGCCAAGGAAGCAGGAGTCCCTTTTTTTTGTTTGTTTTCAGAAAAAAAAAAGTTTGCCTATGTTTATTGTTGTTATTGTTTAAAGCCTCCAAGGAGGTCAATGTTCTTTATATATTACCCTTCTCAATACCCGGTGCAGCCTATTCGTAATTTTGAATACGAGTGAATTCTGTAAGATGTTTTGCCTCTCAATTGCTCTTAATTTTTTTTATATCTTCAAAGAACTGATGAATTTAAAGTGTTATTTTAACTTATATTGAGACATCTTGCATAGCTCACTCTGCCTGCACTGAGAGTTACAGAATTGCAGATATGCTGGAAATGCTTTCCTATCTGTTCACGAAGTTGGATGTCATTTATGATTTCATTACACCAATGCAAGCACTCTCAAAGAAGGTATTCATCCTACAACAGAACCTAGATTCTGCATGAGAATGTGTCCAAAATAAATTCCCCCAAATTTCTATTTCCAGCCAGATAATTGTCCCCACCACCCATAATATCCTAATTCTTCTTCATGTTCATGGCACATGTGACTTCAAGGGTCAATGACAAATGAACCAAAGTTCTAGCAATTTAGGTCTCAGCTGTAATGAGATGGAAGATCTCCAGGATCAGTAAAATTCCAGATTCTTTAAAAATTGCTTTTCACCTTCTCACAGCAGCTCCTGATTATTTTCCCCTGCTTCCCTCAAGATCAAAGTATTTGCTTTCAAATCCCATCACGATCCCATTAGGAGCTTCAGCCCTGACTCTCACCCTCTCTTGCCCTACAACATAAGATGACAGATGAACTAAGACTCTGGAGAATTCTATGACCCACTGTCTGTTTGTAAGTTTCAACTCTCTTCCTGGTCCCAGAGAGGACCGGTTCTGCCTTTACCCACATCTGCTGACAGAAGTGATGCTCAAAGAATTGTCTACTTCCTCACAATTACTTCAAGTGGGGAAATAAAGCTCTCAGTCCTTAGGAGAACTTGTCAGGTTACCTGGAGCCCGCAGTTCCTATTAAATAAATCAAAGGACATTGGTCTTAAACTAAATAATGGCACTGGCGAGAAGCAAGAAAGAGGGGGCAAGACACCTCTTACCTGGAGACAACAGGAGCGCTGTTCGCAAATGGATACCAGACAAGGGGAAGAAAGAAAAGGAAAGAGCATTAAGGTCCCATCTTGAAAGTATCCCCAGGCTTTGTGGTTGCAGCAGGGTAAGGAAGGCAGTGAGCTTAGTGGGTGAGAGCCCTGCAGCCACATGCAAAGGGCAGCATTTGGAGCATGTACAACCACAGCAGCAGCAAGAGGTGTAAGCCACTGGAGGGACTGCTGAGCACCAGAGCCCTGACTTTCCCCACACATTTCCTACAGCTCGGGGCACAAGGGGAAAAGGAAGGAGGATGGGGAATCCAGGTGAGTGGAGCAGAGACAGAGTTGGTCATTTGTGATGTTCTAAGAAATCAGGTTATCATATCCATTCTGTAAAAGAATGAGGATCTAATTACCATGAAAACTGTATAGTGTAACTGGCTTATCAGTGGGGCACATGGCCCTAGGGTTTCAAGGTCCTGAGCAGTGGCCTACAAGAGTGGAACAGTGCTCAGTCCTGTGTCTTCTGGTCCTAACTTTATAACCAGATCGAGTTTAGCTTCCCAGTGCCCATACCACTCCCATGGCCACAAATAGCTTCCTAGCTACCACACTGGCCAGAATTTGGAGTTCCCCTCAAAGGAGGACCTCATGAAAAGGTAATTTCTGCAAAACGTCTTCTCTGAATGGTTTATCTTTTTAGAGATACAGCCTGGAGATTAGGGTAATACCATTTGGTATTACCTGTGCCAGGCAAAGTCACGGCAACTAGTAGGTGTTTGGTAGAGATATCTTTTCTTGCCACCTAGTTTGGCAATTGTATTTTTTATAGATTCTGTGGTGCTGCGCCTGGCAGAGTGGTGTCTTTATTCCAGAAAGGACAGGCTAAATAGGGTCCAGGTATTCTGGACCAGAGAAACTGTTATAGAGAAAGCTGTTTGTAGGTGGGACTGGGAAGCTGAGTTAGATATACCTAACACAGGGCATCCCTAGCTCCCAAATTTGTACTTATGCTAAAAAATTCTTCTGACATACCACATTTCCCTCTCAATGGTGTCTCAGTACAGCCCCACACTCCCTGGCTCTTGTCATATAGAAGTCTGGGAACATCCCACTACATACTCGTGGTATGGATGGTGACTGATGGTGCTGGGGAAGGAGCGGGGGTGGTGTCTGTGAATTGTTTCTTCTAAAAATCTCTAGGAACGCAGCTCTGGCCAACAATCCATCATTTCACAGTCAAAACCACTGAAGACACTTTTGGATTGAGAATTTTTATGTATATGAGCAGAGTGAACAGAGGTTGACTTCTTCTGGTTCCTCCCATATGGAATTCCAAGGGGGCAAGTGAGTGACTCTCTTTGCTACATTGAGATGGATAGATAGACAGATAGCAAGAGAGTTTGTTCATTCTGCTCCTTTTATGGAACTGCAAGGAAGCAGAGCCCTTCCTGGCCCCCCCAGGCTCCAGGGGAAACCAGAAACCCAAATACATCAGTGAACCCAGGTAGGCCAGACAAGAGGAAGCTCTTCCAGAAAGGTCTCTCCTGGCCTGGTTTTCACTCAGAAGTCCCTTCCAAGCATTGGGCTTGCAGTCAGCCAGAAATGGTACTATTCTCTGGTCATTGTCTACATGAATTTGAGACTTTCCACTTAGCAGTTACAGATGGGTCAGTGAGACCCAGATAGGCCAATTCTGAGTGACATAACACCTCCAGGGTGTTTTTCCTGCTGCTGTTGATGAGAGAATCTGCAGCTGAACTTTCCCCTGTATTGATCCCCAGGGTCAGGTGAGCATCATTTATCCCTGCTCGGACACCCCAGGGACATACAGGAAATAGCATAGCTCTGTGAGTAATTGGAAGCATCTGGGCAGCTTGTCAGGGGGAGCCCACTGATGTGGTAAGAGGGGGCACAGACAGGCCCCATGACTGGGGGAGAATGCTTTCCTTTCCACATGAGGCTCCCAGTGTCCTGGCCCAACAGCCTTGACCATGCTGCTTGGCATTGCCCTCCGATGTCTACTTCTAGATTCTGGCACTTACTCTAAGCCACGACAACCATGTTTCCTATTCATCCTCCCTTTTCCCTCCTCTAGCTTATCCAGAGCATTTAGTCTCACCTCTAAAGTCTGTTTTGTCTGCCAAGAATAGAATCTGCTATTTCAAATGTAGTGCTTTTTTTTTCCCCCCTTCGGTAATGCAATTGTCATTTTGACCATGCAAAGTCTATGCTGTTCTGAATGCCTAAGACTCCCCCATGCAGCAGTGGTCATGAAAAGCTTCCTACTGTACAGTTTCTCACTCTTAGAACAGCGGGGAATTCTGAAAATCAGGATGGGTTTTCATGTGATTCTGAGTCTAGACAATCCAGTTTTATGACCTTTCACCTAATGGTCTAATGCCAAAATATGGGAAGATGTGAAGACACTGAAAATAGACAATAGACCAGGAGGTCGGGAAATGCACATATTTCCTATTGGCACCTTCGATCTTGGCATCTTGGTCACTGGGAAGACCTGGAGGGTCCTTGCCTTCTCACCCACTCACTCCCTGGGACTAGGCTCCACTAGGACTCTGCTGACGTCTCCTTGGACAAAGAGTCCAGGGCAAAAAAAAGAGGGGTGTCCTCAAATGGGGAGTAGCCAAAGGCATTTGCATTTGGCCAAATCTCTTGAAGAGAGCAAGGTGTATCTTAGGTCCCTCCCTGTCCTGCTGTCGATCAGGGATTATTGGGGAGGCAGAAAAGAAGAGGGAGGCCTCTCTACTGGTGGAATAAAATCACGGATAGACTTTCAACCCATTCGTTGTGTCTGGAGCCACTGCCTGCTTTCCAGCTACCCTGAATGATCTCTTGTGCTGCTTTCATTTGCACCTAGTAACAGACTATGGAAATTGATACATCTAGTTTACAATGGCCTTAGGTATCTGCTGCATCCAACCAATCATGAGGCGGTGAAGTAGATGCACAAGGGAAGTCGGAATGAGGTAGGGCAGGTGTTGAGCCAACTTCTGAGAATGTTCTCAGTGGTAGCAACTGGCGGACTGGCAATCTAAACAATGGAACTAGAGATTTTCTCCCCTCTCTGGCACTCTGGCAGTCAGAATTATGGCGACATCCTATCAGGTGGCAAGGAGAGGATGAGTAATGGAAGATGGAGAGGGCTTTTGCCCCTAGGACACTAGGCATGCCCAAACCTAGGTAGACACAGAACTGGTCATATCTGCAGAGAGTCCCCAGAAGACTGTGAGAACTGATCAATCCTGTCGATAAGGCTTTAGGAGTATAGTTGCTGAATCCCTTAGATCTGTCCTTTAAGGAAAGGCTTTATGCTGCTCTTTGTCATATGAATATGGAGTAGTTGCAGAATAATCCCCCTTTTTTGACAAACAAGTGGGTCTCACTGTTCCATCCTCCATGAGGCTCCCAGAAGCATCTCTCTCCTGAAAGGGAGTGTGAATGTCCTTCTCTTGGTACCTCCCAAGAGGACCCTTCTCCAATCCCACATATGCTCCTCCAGCACTTTCGAAGTAGTGGTTTCCAATGATTTTTCTTCAAGGGAAGAAATCTTTCCTTATATCTTCCTTGGCTGCAACATAATCAGTCCCTTAGGAATGGAACCCTAGCAGGTATTCCAAGATGCATGTCTTGAGGAAGGAAGGAGATGGGGCCACTCCTCTGGTGGGAGATGAGGGTTATCTTGGGATCTGGGTGATAAGCCTATTTGCAGATGCCAAGCCAGGCAGGCTTCGGTGAACTGTGTTATTTCTCAGGGATCAAAACCCACTACACCATTTAGAGGCCCTTCTCCTATTGGAAAACCCGTAAGTCAATACTCTGGGCCCACTCAGTGTTAGTCCTTTTCCAGGGCCCTCTGGCTGGGGAGATTCCCATACCTGGAGTTATTGCCTTCTTTTTGCAGACTCTCAATTTTCTGCTTTAGGATTGCATGGTCCTAAAGCAGCCTGAATAAAGGTAGAATGAGATGGGCTGGATGTCAAGGGGGAGGGAGAATAGTTCAGGACTCCAGGTCATATGAAAACTTCCGAAGCCAGCTCTGTCTCAGAGAGGTCTCAGAAGCTATGGCCTCTGACACCTGGCACACCTCTTCATACCATGGTCTCCCCAGCTGTGAAATAGTCAGATAAAACACTTACCTCCATGAAGGGCAGAGGGGCCTATGAACCACTCTGCAAGGGAATAACCCGCCACGCACCCAAGGAAGGTTGGGGAATGCAGCAGGAAACTGTCAAAGCATCATTGCAACACGGGCCCCGGCCCCCATCCCAGACTCTTCCCCCATTCAATCCAGGCTCAAGAGTGAAGGGTGGGAGGGCAAGAAGGAGGGAAAGGGCACAGACATGCATGGCATCACATTCCTTCCTTTTCCTTCTCCTCCCCACCCACCAAGGAGTTTCCACAGGTACAGCTTCCATGGATGTGTGGGGGCTGTGGGGGAGAGTGCCAGGGACAGTGGCGATCAGATCACTGGAGCACAGGGCGGGAGGAGGTAACTCGGTAGGGTAATGAGAAGTTGAGGCTGCAGCGCTGTCCAGAAGGTGGGAAAGGAGGACTGGGGAATCAGCTAAGGCTAAGAAGGCAGAGATGACACCGAAACAGGGTGAGAGCGAGAATACAGGAGGGAAAAGAATAAAAAAGTCCGTTGGTCAAAAAGAGGAAAAGGAAAAGGGAAGAAAATGGTGAGGGGTGGGGGGCAGGGAGGAAAAAAACAGAGTTGCTTTTTTGTGGCTGTTGCTTTTCAGTTTCAATTTTTTCTCTTTTTTTTTGGGTTGTTGTTGATTTTTTTTTTTTTTTTAAAGAATCTCACACCTGATATTCCACGTTCCATCCATTTCGGTTCACCAAGGACAATGAAGAAATTCTCTTGCCTTTCGTATTCCTCCTCATCTACTATTTTAACCCTTATGGTTTTCCTGTAGGGACAACAAGAGAGAGAGGGTGTCGACTGGGTCGGTAGATTGGTTGGTCATTTGGAGCACAGCCTTTAAAATCATTCCCCATCACTCCTGGCGCATGCAGCCCAGTCCCGCCGTGGCGGCATCCAGTAGGACTACGGTGGATTGTATTTTTCTCATATAAAAAAACGGTCTCAGCTTTTCTTGTCTCCTTGGTCGTAGTTTGCTTATGGGTGTGAAGGAATGGGAGCCGGCAGGCAAGGAAAAGTGGGCAAAGGAAGGGTTCCAGGAGGACAGGAGGGAAAGGAGAAGGGCAAGGGGGGTGCTGGTGGGGGGGGTCAGTTTAGATCCTGCTGATGGTTAGTAAGAAGTCAGCTGGGCAGCACGTTCCACGGGTGTCACATGGTAACTGGCATTTCCTCGGGAAGCAGGTAAACTACTGACCCATTGGGAACGATCCAGGGCCCTTCTCCAACAGGAGATATACCAATAGTACCAAGCCAGGGGCTCATTTTCCCTTCCTGTGTCTATACTCACTTCTTATGTGAGCATCTTAAAGAAAACTTCAAAAGTATTTATGAGGGAGAGAAAAGAGAGAGAGAAAGGAAGGCAGAATTCTAATATCTTTGTCATTCTTGATCTTAGGGCTCCAGCAGTGGGAACTAAAATGAGTATGTATTAACCATAATGTGATACAGGACTCCTTTTAATATTTACCGCTGAAGCACTCCTAGGAAAATGTAAAGAAAATGATATGTCATCAAATTCTAAATCACCTCTGTACTTCTATCGTATAGCGCTGACAAGTCCCAAGGCTGGCTTCCTTAAATGCTGATTATCTGGGGCCTGGGGAAAATGGTGAAGGAGGGTTCCCCAGGTCCCAGATAATCATTTCTCAGCATCTCAACAAAGCATAGTGTCATTTAGAAACAAATCACCGAGGGAAGCCAAGTTTCTTGGAAAATCGCTTCCCTCCAGAGACTCGCATGAGGCTGAATCAGGCCAGCTGTCATTGGAGAAGTTGCGATCCCCATCTTGGTCCTCCCTGGAACCACAATGGGGTTCGCACGTCCCAGTAGCGAGCCATGATTGTTATTTTCTGCTTGCTTTGTCTTTGGCCTGGGACCTAAGTGCTCTCTAAAGGGCAGAGAGGTACTAACAAACAATAACCTAAAATGTCTCGTCAGAGCCTCTGATGTTCCTCTTTCCTTCTGAAGATACGCTCTGCTTTGCTATCTGTAAAATGGTAGACTGATCTGAGGGTGTTTGCTGGCCATAAGGTTTGCTGTGCACTTGTGTTTTGTGTGTGTGTTTCACAAGTACACTCTGAGTCACCCTTTTCGGTGCTATTTTTGGACACCTTTACATACTTTGCTCAGTAGACAAAAGACAAAGCTAAATGACTATCAAGAAGATTTTCTAGAAACTTCTCTCTAAGCCCTAGATATGGGAACCTGGGGTTACCTAGGAGTTGTGAGCCTGGCAGCTTTTCCCTTGCAGGGACTCTGCTGTGGGTTAGGAGTGGGTGCTCTGGGACCAAGGGCCTGGCTGGAGGGATATGACTGGAGGGAAGGAATGTTGTCCCCAAATACTGGTGGCTCCCCTTGACCCAGATGGTCTGTCCAGAAGAGGATGTTCTGACTTGCCTATGAGAAGTCTGGGGTGTGTGGGGTCATTTAAGTTGAAGGCAAAGGCTTCATCTACTCTGAGAAATACTGTGATCTTGTGGGAAAGCTTCCACTCAAGCCATAATCCCCATCCCACCATTCTAAGTCTCTGCCACCACACCTAGATGTTCTCTGCAGGGAAAACAAGAGGCTGGCAGGTAGGTCTGCAACCTTGACATCAAACTAAAACCTCTACTTTCAGCTCAATCAAGGTCAGGAGGGAAACACACCTTGATAGCAGGAATACGGCAGAAAAAATGGCTCCTAAGGCCTGCTCTGAGGAATGGGATGAACCATAAATAGAACCCAAATCCCAATATACTGATTGCCAATGTCTGCAGACTCTAAGCTTAGCCCTGAGAATATTGGCCCATGGGAATCTGTGCTGATCACGGAGGCCAGTTTCCCAGTGCTGCCCTCCCACCCGGTGCCGTGTTGTGTGGTCTTTCTCCTTCCCATATAGAAAGCCATCCAGGAGAAACAGAGAGCCCTATATATGATACTCCAGGCTCTGGCTGGCTATCTCTTTCTCTCTCCCCCACGCTGTGTTTTTCCCATATCCATTTCTCCATCTCACAAAAATTACCGTTGACTCCTGAACATCCCTCTTCGGATACCATGTGACAGGCTGACGGGTGTTAGGGCAGTGCTGGGATCAGAGAGAGGAGAGGGAGAGGTGCAAAGAAAGGAAATGAGAGAACAAGAAAGAAAACAAGGAGACGTGGACTTGAGAGGCAGAAGAAAGGGAGAATAGAAGACAAACAGATGGGGGAAAGAAAGAACCAGAAGAGGAGAGGAGAGGAGAGAAGAATGTTAATGTTAGTGTGGAGGACAGGGTACTACACCTTTCTGAAAACTCATATCCACCATGCGGGGGCCCATCATCTCAATGAAGTAATTCTTGTTTTTCTCATACGCCTCATCATCAATTACCTTGATGTGAATTGTTTTGCTGTGGATGGAAAAATAAGTATCATAAGCAAGGAGCAGATTGGGTGGCAGCAAGCCAGCTGGGAGAAGGAACAGGAAGAGAAGGAAACAGTAAAAAGATCCAGAAAGGTCAAAGTGTGTCCCCACGGGGGCACCGAGGGGAGGGGCTGCCCCAGGCCCCCTTCCAGGCTCCCTGGGCTCCTCTTAGGCTTCGTGGGGCTTCGTGGCATGGTCAGACTCAAAGTCTGGAAAGTCAAAGGTTCTGGGTTCTAATCTTGGATACGCCATGTGACCTTGGACAAATAATGTAACTCATACAGAAACAGGTTAAATAATGCTTATACCGTCCCAGAGCAGTTGTGAGAGCAATGAAATAATATAACCGTAATGGTCCCGTCATTTAGGTCCTCCGTGATGTTCGCTTCCTTGTCCTTCTCGCTCTGGGGACAGGGAGAATTTTTTGACTTTTGAAATCAGCTGGTATTGGTCTGAAAGGCATATGTTATAGAAAGGACGCGGCTGGGGGGCCTGTTGGCCTGTGGGAGTCTTGCCTGGACACAGAAGGACTTTTTCTTTCCTTTCTCTGTGGCAGGGACTACCATGGGGAAGCCAGGAGGGCCGGGTGGCTCAAGTCACACATTCTGGAACTCACAGCGGGCTTCAAAAGCTTGTAAGCTACCTCTGAATGAGGTCTGCAGCCTCAGCGGGGGCAAGAACCGGATTACATGAACTCTAGGGCACTCTGAGCCCCAGTTACCTTACAAATCCTATAGTGACCTTGCGATTAGCACAATTATACTATTTTTATATTAAAAGGTGCTAAACAGGGGCACCTGGGTTGCTCAGTGGGTTAAAGCCTCTGCCTTTGGCTCAGGTCATGATCCCAGGGTCCTGGGATCGAGCCCCACATCGGGCTCTCTGCTCTGCAGGGAGCCTACTTCCTCCTCTCTCTCTGCCTGCCTCTCTACTTGTGATCTCTCTCTGTCAAATAAATAAATAAAAATCTTTAAAAAAAAATAAATAAATCTTTAAAAGGTGCTAAACAATGAAAAACATAAACCAATTTTTATAGTCCTGATTTCCATTTTCCTTCCTTCCTTCCTTCCTTCCTTCCTTCCTATTACTAGGAGCTTTAAAAACAAAGATGGATCTGGGCCTCCCCCAACCTTTGCTTAATAATGGGGACATTCCAGCACCAGACTCCAGCTGAGGCCAGTCACAGAGGGTGTGGGACACTGCTGGAGGGGTGTGCCCAGAGCTGAGTCTCCCCTCAGCAGTGGGACGAAGAGACCCATGCAGGAGCCCTGTCCAGCTGCCCATGGGGCATGCACCCTCACAGACTTGAGGGGGCCACAGGCCTGCCCTTTGTGGACCCTTTGTTGAGGAGGCTGAGGTCTTCTGCACCTCCCTTAAAAAAAAAAAAATATATATATATATATATACACACACACACACACACACACACACACACATATATATATGTTGTGTATATATATATACACACACACATATATGTATATATGTTGTATATATATATACACACACATACATAAAGTAGGACTATCTTTACATTCTGATTGGAACAACCTCTCTGCTCGCTCAAGTTTTCCTAAGTCCCCGTCGAGTGTGTTGGATGGCAACAGAGCTTCCCTCGTCCACGCTGCTGAACCTAGAGAACCAATGCGGGCTTGTGGCTCCCGAGGTGAATGAATAGTGATTACTAACACACCCTAGCACCCGCCAATCCGTGGCTTCAAAATCAGAGCCGCCAAACTGTCCTCACTTGCCGCACCCACTGCCGTCGCAGTGAAAGCTGGCTCGCCAACACGGAAAGCGTGAGCGTTCAGCCTCTTTCTTCCTTGAAAGCAGCGGCCCTGGTACTAGAGACTGAGGACCTGGGGTCAGATCCGGCCTCCACTTCTCACCAGCTGGTGACCCCGGGGCAACCAGCTAAAGCTCTTCAAGTCTCATTTGTTATCGGAACACCTACTTCAGAGCGTTCTTAAATGAGATCATGCACGTGATTGATGCACTTGGTGAGGACACGTTCTCTCGTGAGCACTTAATAAATAACAACCATTATTACTAAGGGCAACAGGACCCCGATGTGGGGGGTTGAGAGTAGTATGGGAGGGACTCCTGCCATCTCTAGTCTTTAAGTCAGAAAATAAGGGGAGAGCAACAGATAGAACGGGTGGCTCAAGGGGGGTACAGGCCGGAAATGGAAGTCAGGTCAAGAAAGGACTGGATAGGGGTGCCTGGGTGGCTCAGTGGGTTAAAGGCTCTGCCTTCAGCTCAAGTCATGATCTCAGGGTCCTGGGATCGAGCCCTGCTTTGGACCCTCTGCTCAGCAGGGAGCCTGCTTCCTCCTCTCTCTCTGCCTGCCTCTCTGCCTACTTGTGATCTCTGCCTGTCAAATAAATAAATAAAATCTTAACAAAAAAAAAAAAAAAAGAAAGAAAGAAAAGAAAGGACTGGATAGTGCAGGACGATCCGTCCTAGATGGGTTAGGGGAGGGGCTGATAACGCTAAAGGTGAGAGCACAGACAGCAACTCACACGGTTTTTCAAAATCCGGCCTTGAGTCTCTGTCATTGACAAGCTCTGGGCTGGACAGACCGCGTCTGGGGACCATCTGTGACTTGTGCTTGTGACTTTTAGTGAATAGATGAAGAGAATAAGAGATGTCATCGATAACTCAGTGGAAGACAGGGAAACGAGGACAGACAGTAGTAGTGGCCTGAGGAACTGAGGTGGGCCTGGCGGACCCACTGGCTGGAGGAGTGCAGGAGACGGGGTATCTGACTCCCTCGCTGGGATCAGTCATGGGGACGGCAATACCTCCATTTGGACCCTGCCTGGAGCTAGAGAAACCCTTTCTCTTCTAGCTCTTGAAAACCAAGTAAGTCCTCAATTCTGATGAAGCCACAAGGACATTTAAATTAAGGGAGAGTCACCAGCCAGGTCTTGAGTTCTCTTTCCTAACTTGTTATTCCTCATTTCAGTCAATAGCAACATGGTCTATCCAGACCCGGAAATCACCCCTGATTCTTTCCTTTTCCTCACTCTTTCCCCCAACACCACCCCAACCCTAATGTAATTTGCTGTCATATTTCCATCTGCTACTGAGACCCCGATCAATACACCATTGCCTCTCCTTTGGACTTCGTAATAACTTTGTAAGAGATATTCCGGCCTTTGCCCCCTCCTTCAATTCCTTCCCCCCATAATGACCCAGGGCTGTCTGTTAAAAACACAATCCAAGTCCCATCCCACCATTATCATTGGAATAAATGCAGAGTCCTTACCATGGCCTATAGGATCTTACATATCCCAGCTCCTGGTGACCTTGCTGACTCCATTCCCACCATTCTCCCCTTGCTCGGGAGTCCCACCGACACTGGTCTTTCTTTCTATTCCTTAAATCAAGACCCTTCCCACTTGAGGCATCATCCTTGCTTGTTCTCTGTGCCTGGGTCTATGCTATCCTCATCCTTTGGGTCTCCACATAAGCATCACCTCCTAGGAGAGGCCCTCCATGGGCACCTGACCTCCTTGTGTCTTTTTCCTGCTCACTGTCTCTACCCCCCACACCATGGGTCACCTTCCTCTATGTTCCGTCTGCTCATTCCCTTCAGTGCACCAATCACAGCCTGAAGGCAAATGGCTGGTTTATTAACTTTCTTGTTTCTAGTCTGTCTATCCACATTGGAATGTAAGCACAGGGAAACTGTCTCACTTGCCATCACGGTCCTAGTGGCCGGCGTGGAGAAGGACCTTGACCATGACTTGCTGAAGGACTGAAGGTGAATTTCTGACACAGCTGAGAATACACCTGCCTTTTTGCAGCAAAAACTCATTAGGAACAACAATAAAACATTGCTTTGAAGGCTTTTCTGATATAATGCCCAAGGATTCCCCGTGGGACAAAGAGACCAGAAGCCCATTGTCATCCAACTCTACCGTCCGTTGATGAGCCCACTCCATTTGTCTGTCTACAGGACCGCTCTCCAGCAACACGCTGGGACTGAATTCATGGGGCTTGGCTGGGGGCTTTGAATCATACCAAGGCAAGGTGTTGACCTGCCCTGCTTCTCCTCCCAGCCTTCTGCTGAGGGAGGAACCAACGCCGGCAGTGCTCCCAAGCTCGAAGGGCTACTGCTTGGAAAAGACGCTCCCAGGAGCTCTCCCACCAACAAGCCAGAAGGGATCAGGAAACCCGTTTTGGGTCTGCCTGCCTGGCCTCTCAGAACATTCCTTTGCACTGAGGACACCCAATTCCAAACCAGGCCTCTCGTCCTCAGGACACTGCAAAGGGAAGGGTGCTCTTTAGCCACTGAGTTCCCTGAGGGTGAAAGAGAGAGAGGAAGCAGCATTTATTTGTAGAATGGATGAATACTACCCTGGAGGAGGGCCCTGTGGACTTGGCTTTACACGGGAAAGGGATTTGAGATAAGATACACATTTACATTCTCAACACCATGAGAACTTCCTTATTTCATCCTTACTTCCCCCATCTAATGTAGGAATTATTACTTGCACTTTAAAAGATGAGAAAACAAATTCTCAGAGAGGCTAAGTCACTTGCCTAGAGTCATACAGCTAGCACACAGTGGAGCTGGGATTTTAGCAAACGTCCCTTATTACTGCTACAGCCTATTTTATGCAAGCAGGCGGGTAAACTCTGGACTCCATTCCTGAGCTGTGCCACAGGGAGGAACCACAGAATTCTCCCATTTAAATGGAGGCAGCAGGGGAGAAATTCGGTTCCTAAGTGGCTCTGCCTGGGTACTGCACCGGGAGTAGGGGGCTTGCTAACTCTTTGGCCCTCCCTTTCTAGAAGTAATCGCTAAGAAATCTCTAACTTAGTGACTGCTGCCCTTCGGATTTCTATGAAATGACTCTTCCCTATCGAGAAGGGTTCTTTCTCATCGTTTCTGAATTTACCCCAGGTGCTCCAGGCCTGCTCACAACTCACAAAGCTCCCTCCACCCCGGCCTGGAGGACAGCGGGCGTGGACCTGTAAGCCTTTCTGTGGGAGCTTTCAGAAGCCTCATATTCTGTGTTGGGTTCTTGTAGTCTTCCTTATTAGGCACCAGCAGACCCCCCTCTCTTCCCCCAGCAGGTTTCTGGCCCCAATTCAGGGCAGAAAAGCCCCTCCCATCCCCAACCACACCCTGACAGCCTGACACTGACACTCCCCTGGCCCTTACCAAGGTCTAGGGGAGAGGTTCCTTGTCTCATGAAAAGATTTAGGATGCCCCCAAGTGATGTCTCTTGAAAATAGATGTCCATAGGGTCCCCCAAAATAGTGCCTCTCAAACTCTGATGTGCATATGTCTGCCTCCTGGGAGATCTTGTTAAAATGCAGATTCCGATTCAGTGGGTCTGGGGTGTGCCTGAGATCCTGCGTTCCTGACAAGCAGCCAGGAGGCACCCATGCTGCTGGTCTAGGGCTCAAGACTCCTTGGAGAGCTCTCTCTGATGCTATTAAAAACGGAGGGAAAATCAGACAGCTGCTCAAATGCCAGCACCCGTCAGGGAGAAGGAGGCTGGAATGGAAGGGTAGCACTTCAGCCACAGGCTGGAGTTAGTAGGTCCTCTAAGATGTTGTATTCTGGGAGGGACATCAGAGTGCACCCAGAGTAGGGTGACTGGTACAGTGAAGGGTCTGCAAACCATGTTTCAAATCCATTTGCTAATATTTATATAGTGCTTACTCTGAGCCAGGCACTGTGCTACTCGAGCACTTCATGTACATTAAGTAATTTCATCCTTACAGCAAACCGGTGAGTCAGGAACCTGCCAGGCAAGGTGCTATTCTCTCTGCAGGTATGAGCTCCCTGGAGCCTCGCCATAACCAGTGAGGTAGGTACTGCTTTTGTCCCCAGTGTGTAGGTGAGGAACCGGAAGCCCTGAAAAGTTAAGAGACTTGCCCAAGGTCATAGCTAAGTAAGCGGCAGAGTTGGGATGTGAACCCAGTGTGGCTCTAAAGACCGTGCTTCAACGTGAGGTCTGCAGTGTGGATCCACGGGACAGGCATCTGTTGCAGAAGACGACACCGCCCCGTGGTCCTGGGGCTGTCACAGACGCTGCTTCCAAAGCACTGTGGCCATTGGCAGGGAGACAGACTTCTACTCGGCACAGACCATGACAACAATGAGATGAAGTGGCATGTAAGGGAGTGCCTGCCCGGTTCCTGATGGTATTAAAAAGCAGGATGATAAACATGCGTGAAAACGGCCGTGGAGAGGATTCCTGCTTGCCGCACAGAGTCAGGTAGATGATCTGTAAAGGTCTACACCCAGTGGGGTACTGCTAGACCAGCGCTCTGGGGCGGGGCGGGGGGAGGAACTCTGATTTAGGGTTTATGCCTTCCATAGCGTAAATACCCACTGTAAGTCAATTTCAGGCAACTAAGCTTTTAATGACCATCTTGCAAAATTCCTAAACATTTAACAATCTGCTCTCACAAACTAGCAGGAGCCAGTTCCAGCACACCACGGACAGCGTCAGACTCTACTAAAAATGTTTAAGAGAGGTTAGGATGACAAAAGGTGGTTCTGATGGATTCTGATCCTGGAATGATTTTGTCCGTGCTAGTGTTTCCTCAAAATGGGCAACTATCTGATGCAGTGAGGTGAATGTGTTTCTCCAAACAAGCCTTTGGAAAAAAGACTCAAAGGTTTGGCTTGTAAAAGGAACGTGGGTGGGCAAGAGAGGACTTGGGCCCTTAAAAGCAGACAGTTTTCTTGGGCCCAAGAAGAAGAGGAAGCCGGAGACTCAAACCATGAGAGGGTCTCAACACACTGTTTCTGGCTTGAAGATGAAGTCTGTCATATGAGCAGGAATGCAGGTGGCCTCTGGCAGCAGGCTGCTCCCTGAATGACAGACTGCAAGGACTGGGACCTTCAGGCTTTAAGCCACAAGAAATTGGATTCCGCCAACCACCTGAATGACCTTGGAAGCCGACATTTCCTCTTGGCTTCCACATAGGAGCCCAATACAGCCTTGATGTCAGCCTGGTGAGACCCTGAACAGAGAACTTAGCCACACCAGACCTGAACTTCAGAGCTACAGAACTGTGAGATGATAACTAGATATTGTGTTAAACCTCAAAGTTTATGACAACTTGTTACACAGCAATAGACAACCAATATGGGAGGCTTGTTCATTTCACAAAGTCAGGAACTGAGCCAGATGATCTCTTGAAACTGTCTTGCTGTATCTATTTTATAATCATAATACTTTATCCTGATGGCAGGGCCACTGCTAGGCTATGTAGCACCTCTGTGCAAAGTTGAGAAAAGACACAGCCCTGGAGATGCAGAGCCTGGCAAGGACAGGGTGCTTTTCTCCAACTTGCACAGCAATGCATCAGGATGCTGGGCTTGGCATGGAGAGAACTGGCTGGATTGTTAGCTTTCCACTCAAGGGTCTTTATTCAGTGCACAACATGCACAACTGTAAGCAGCAGTCCTGCTTGGCAGACTCTTGTGTGATTCACTCACTATTCCATACACATGCCAGAACCAGCAGGAATATGGGACAGGCTGAGGCAGAGAGATGGATTTCACTGAAGAACTCTCTGCAACTCGGGGGGGGGGGGCGCAAGGAGGGGTGGTCAGGTGGGTGGGAGGATGAAGGCGCAGGGAGGTACAAATTGGGAGGGAGGGGTGTTTGGGTGCATGTGAAGGAGCATGCATGTGATCTTTGCTGCTTTGACATCTATTCTGGACCCTTCTGATAAGCCCTCTGCAGCCTGCAGCTTCTTCATAGTTATGAGTACCTGTAGTCACAAAGATAGAGCTTCCTCTAAGCAAACTGTATGAACACTTTGTCTCCACTGTCAGTTAAGATCTGACTGCTGGGCCTGTCCATGGGCACACACCTGCACATGTTTGAGGACTTGGTGGTCATTCTGGAATGTCTGGGCTCATACTGGGCACTGTAACTCATGATTGACTCATTTACTCTCCCAAATATCCACTTTCCTAATGCCTGAAGAGCTTCTTACCCGTGGCTAAAGGGAAAAGTGCATCTCACATGACTGTATGATTACAGATCTAGTCTTCAGGATAGGGTCAGAGGCAAAGTGGTACCAAAACCCCCCAAAGGAGCCACTCACTCTGTCTCCCAAAGGTCAGGGCAAAGTGACGGGATTTTTATTTCTTAGAAAAGCAGTCTTCTAAAATAGGCACCCCTGGCACGCCTGGGTGGCTCAGTTGGTTAAGTATCTGCCTTCGACTCAGGTCATGATCCCAGGATCCTGGGATCGAATCCCACATCAGGCTCTTTGCTCAGCAGGGTGCCTACTTCTGCCTCTGCCTGCTGTTCTCCCTGCTTGTGATTCTCTCTCTCTCTCTCTCTCTGACAAATAAACTCTTTATAGGCACCCTTCCTTTTGAAGGCTGTCATGATTTGCAGCTCTACAAGGTAGAAAATATTTTAAATTACAGATTTTTATTCTCTCCATTCTTTCCTAGGATAAAGACTGAACCCTTCATCCCAGGAATTAGAAGCTCTCTGTAATGTCCATCCATCCATCCGTCCATCCATCCATCCAACCACCCATCTCTTCAACTTTATCTTTTCATGCTTGACCACACAAAGTCTACACTTCAATTCTCATTATGCTCAAAACATGCCATACTTCTGCTTATCCTGGAGACCTTCCTTCTTTCCTCCCTCCTTCCCTCCCTCTCTCCCTTTCCTCCTATACCCATCACTCCATCAACCCACCCACTCATCCACCCATTCGTTCCTTCCTAAACTGCATAATAAAATACTTCATTCACTAAGTATTTATGAAGCTCCTAATGCATGGCAGACATGATTCTCAAGCAAGACTTGACGACTTCAAAGAGTCGTCTCTGTAGCGGGGAGGCATTTAAGTAACAAAGTAATCACAGTAAAGTGTGGTCAGCGTGATGATGGGGAGGAGAACAGAGCTGAGGAGGCATGTGGTCAAGAATAAAATCAGGGAAGCCTCACCAGAGGAAGAGGTATTTCAGCAGAGGCCTGAATGATGAGTCAAGTTGGTTTGGCCACAAGGAGAAGAAAGAGTCTTCCAGAGAGAGGGGACGCCCTGTGCAAAGTCTTGGTGGTGGAAAAAAAAAAAAAAATACATGGTGGCTTCAAGGTGATGAAATGAGTTCAGTTTGGCTCGAGCACCCAGAGAGAGGGGGGAGGGGGAACAGATGAGTCAGGAGAGAAGGCAGAGTCAAGGACATAAAGGGCCCTACAAGCATTTGGGATGGTCTGCCCTCCTCTCTACCTGGCCAGGTGCCCCTTACTCCATTCAAATAGAATCTAGATACCACCTAGATCTGAGGATGTTCCTACACATCCAGCGCAGGATGGGTTCCTGACCTTCTGACTACCGCACTAATCCAGTCATCTACAGCCTGAGGCAGTCCATACTGCCTTCACACATCATTATCTTGCCTCCTGAGCTAGGCTCTATTTCAAAGGCTCAGAATATGTCTCGCCCCTCTCTCCTTCTTTGGTTCCTCTTCAGTGCTTACTGGATACATGGTCCATGACGCATCCATCCACCCATTCCTAACCTGTTAGAGTAGGCAGTTAGATAGACAGGAGCAGCCAGGGAGAAAGGAGGATAACAAAGGGACAGTTGCCAGGGATGGTCTCCACCCAGAGACTGCCCCATCTCCCTTAGACCAACCCTTTTTGCCGTTTAGCCCAGACTGATAAGCAGAAGATAGGGCAACAGAGACGGCCCCAGCTTTGGAACCTGCACACTTAAGGAAGACCTTATCTGCTAGTAACCCCAAAGCTCTTATAATATCTCTGTAATACCATTTGCATTGCGGGT
Organism: Lutra lutra; assembly: GCF_902655055.1. Classification (NCBI taxonomy): domain Eukaryota; kingdom Metazoa; phylum Chordata; class Mammalia; order Carnivora; family Mustelidae; genus Lutra; species Lutra lutra. Next base: position 116,237,505 of record NC_062284.1, read on the forward strand.
TGGTCCCCCCACCCCACCCTGTGGGTTGTCTTAGCGGCTAGTGGGCAGATGACGACCATAAACTTGCACAAAAGGTTAGAGGGGAAGAAACCAAGACACGTTCATGGGTGGAACCATGGTAACAGGATGGGAGGGAGGAGACCAAATGAACCCCCAGAAAATAACAATGAGGAGCTCAGCATGCTGCCTCCCTCCTCTCCTCTTGCTCCTCTGCCTCTGGGGTGCGCTGTCTCCTTTTGCTAAAAAAAATCCTTTGCTACTTTCACTCTATCAAGTCCCTCTTTCCTTGGAGAAGATGAGGACCAAGGAATTACACAACTCACCACCCCGGTTACACACCCAGTCGTTACATATCGGAAGTATGTTCCTGCTCTCATGAAGCTTATAGTCCTATAATGGGAACATGGACAGAAAAACATCCCTTTTGCTGCTTCCCTTGGCTTGTGCGGAATTTCCACGCAAGTAGGGGGTCACAGTAAGCTCTAGGAAATGTATTATCTTAATACAGCGAATCAACACACTTGCCTCAGGTCGCTCCAACCCGTCTCGGTTTGAAAAGCGGGAACCTCAAGGAAGCTCCTAAGCTAGACCATTTCTCCCAGCCCCCAATGCAAAGAGAGTGCTGTGTGTTTCTGAGTGTGTGCTCAGACACGTGGAAAATCAATATGCTCATGCATTGTCTAGTTACAACTTCTCTGCCAGGACGACAGTGCTCTCTTCTCTTTAAGCTGGGATAGATTCCTCTCCCTCTTTGCTGCCTTGTGGTGGGAAGGGCTTCATATTACTATTTGTAGTGTGGGTGTGAGTGGGGTGTGATGGGGTGGAGTGAGGGCTGGGAAACTCCACTCTAGGTTAGCAGGAGAGTCTGGCCTTGAAAGTCCCACTTAGGGGCGCCTGGGTGGCTCAGTGGGTTAAGCCTCCGCCTTAGGCTCGGGTCATGATCTTGGGGTCCTGGGATCGAGTCCCGCATCAGGCTCTCTGCTCAGCAGGGAGCCTGCTTCCCCCTGTCTCTCTGCCTGCCTCTCTGCCTACTTGTGATCTCTGTCTGTCAAATAAATAAGTAAAATCTTAAAAAAAGAAAGAAAGAAAGAAAGAGAGAGAGAGAGAAAGAAAGTCCCACTTATTCTCAAAGGGGCATCCGATTTCCGATCCCCAGAGCAGTGGAATTGACAGGGTTAGGCTCTACTTGTGACTCAGTTATTTCTAGTCCTACACGGCCCTCACGTTTGCCCTGCCTCTCCTTAACTGAGTGGGGTCTGGGAAAGGGAGGACGATTCACAGCTCCAACTCTTTCCCACTTGCTTCTAGTCAAGAGGGGAAGTAAAACAAACAAACCTACCAATGGTCTGGGAACAAATGCCTGCTGTACCCTGAAGCTGATAAATTCCCTTCCTGGAAAAGCAACGAGAATCATCTACAAAATCATTTTATTTACCTGTGTGCTCCCAGCACCGTAGAGACCAAGTGGCTGGTTATCTGATTAACGGCTTTGGAGATGTTGAATCTCTCTGTCTTGTTTTCCCTCTCCGGTGGGCATATCATTTTTTTTTTCTCCCTCTCTTTAGATTTTCTTTATGTACTTGAGAGAGAGAGCAAGGATGCGCACACAGGTTAGGGGAGGGGTAGAGGGAGAAGGGCGTCTCAAGCAGACTCTGGGCTGAGCCGGGAGCCTGACACAGGGCTGCATCCCACAACCCCCGAGGCCATAACCTGAGCCAGATCAAGATCTGGATGCTCAAACGGCTGAGCCACCCAGGTGCCCTCGGGTATCTCATTTTCTAGAGTGATTGTGATCCAAGCAGAAAGTGGAGAAGACCATATCGTATGGACACGAACTTCAGGTACAAGAAAAACCTTCTAATAATTAGGAAGCAAGAGGGACCAGCTCTTAAGGACTTGAGTCAAACATTATGGAGGCTCCGTACTACCACCTTCATGCCCTGTCCACAAGAGCACGTATACGGCCCATACTGCTGGTGGATAATTTCTAGAGATCCCAGTAAATAGCAAGTTCAGGAAAGATTCCTGTCCCTGGGCTGGTTAGAAAAAATCCTTCAATTAGAGACTTAACTACATGGAAAATGTGCTTATTCTATAGACGTTTTCTTGACTGAATCAATCAGGGACTAAACGAAGGCAGAGCAGTGGGCTCTGTTCTCATGCCAGTCAACGGAAATGCCGCCCCCTGGGGTTGTGCGCAGAGCAGCAACTCTGGACGAGAAAACAGCAGACGGGTCACTGTCAGCCATTGTCACCATCTGAGTGTATTGTGCTGTGGGACCCAGCGGGATTGTCAACAATTTCTACCTGTCAGACTCCTGCATGAACTGTTTTCCAGTTCTCGCCGCCTTCTACCAGCCAAAGGGCAAATTCTTGTTTTGCACCACCTAGAGACAAAACGGGGCTCAGGCTGTCCACGGTTGGAGCAGACTGCCTAAATCCTAGCCCCATCTCAGCTGCAGCAGCGCGGAGCACTGTGTCCCCTCCAGTGTGACAACCTAGCCCACAGCGAGTTTCACAGGACTTGGTGACCTTGTCAGGAACGTAGTAGGCAAACTTCTTGGAGAACAGAGTCTAAAGGTAGAAGCTGACATTTTCACAAGGGTGAGGGGCATACAAATCCTATTTGCCAGTGTTTAAAGCTCTGATATTCCGGGGACGGTCAGTGGAAGAGGCTGATGGGGAGCAGAGAGCAATGGGTCCAGAGACGGGACCGGGCTGAGGCAAGTAAGGCGTAGGTGCAAAATTTAAGGGTACACCAAACGACCCAGTAATCCACATCAGCCATAATTTACTGTGATGTTTTTAAAAGTAAGAATTAACACAACAATCCATGATGAATGAAATACCACACATTTAAAATAAAGACAGGGCCCAAGCTTGACTCGCCTTACCGTAACCCTAATCAACTCTAGTGGCCATCCGGTGCCTTCTTGTGTGACAGAGACAAGGTCAGGAAGCAAAAGACTGGAGTCTGGGCTCTGAGGCTTCATTCCCTGCCTTCCCCCTGGTCCTCCCCTCTCTCCGAGCTTATATAAGGGGGGCGGAGGCCTTATTTCTCTCTTGGGATTTTTGTGGGTAATGGTACGACCAGAAAAACACAACCCTTGCTATGGAAACTGTGGGTCTCATTCAACTCAGTAACTGGGCGCGCACACGAGAGAGAGATTGAGAGAGAGAGAGAGAGAGAGCTCGCAAGCGTCGTCAGTAAGCCTCCTGCTTCACTCTCCAGAGCTAACAACTTTAGCCTTCCAGGACTTCCTGAGCCTCGTAGAGTCTATCCCTCCCTCACCACTCTCCCTCATCTGTCCTCCCACAGCTGAGGAAGCACCTGTCCTCTGGGACAGACTGGATCTCGGCAATGCTCCCTATTTTTAGACAATAGGGAGGGACTGGGGGAGGGCAGAATGTCTTCTCGGAGAATATTGCCTCTGAACTGTGCTCTGGACAGATGGCAGCCAGCTCTCTGTGGCCCTCGTTTCTGCCTCCCTGACCTTGTCAGTTCTGTTCCACCTCTCCTCTCCGCCATGCCGCCCTAGTCAAACCATTGTCACATGCGGATGGGACCCTTGCGACAGTCACCCAACCCAGCTCTCTGCTTCCATCCCCCATGCCCCGTTGAGGCCCATTCTCCTATCTACAGTCAGAATAAACTTTTAAAAATTTGTTTTAAAAAATCATAACATGCCACTTCCTTCCTGAAACCCTCAGTAAATTCCCCTTGTACTTAAGAGTAAAATTAAAATTGCATAATTTAGCCCAGGAGTTCTGAAACATTAGTACACAAAATCACCCAAGGGCTCCATCCCCAGAGCTTCTGATTTGGAAGGTTTGCATTTCAAATAGGTTTCCAGGCAACTAACTGCTGGGCTTGGGGCTCCTAGACCACCCCAGAGAACCTGATGCAGCCCGCAAAAACAGCTTGGCTTCCCCACCCCTCTCACCTTCTGTCCTCCTCTGTTTACTATTTCCTCAAATCCATCAACCTCATTCCTGTCTTGGGTCCTTTGCCAAAGCAGTTTCCTTTGTCTGGATCTTTCCTCCTCCAGATACTCTTAGGACCGGGTCCTTTTAAAATGTCTCAGCATGCATGTTACTTCCCTGTCCACTCCCTGGGATTGGACTCCAGCTACTATCCACCAAACCACTCTGGTTTGTTTTGTCTTCCTTGTTTATCCCTGCATGGTCTGTTCTCCTCCAATCTAATACAAGCTCGGAGAGGGCGGAAACTGGGGCTATCGCATTTACCAGCACCTGAACTATCTCTGGCACAGAGATGGTACCGCTACGTTTGTTCAGGGAACGAACGAATAGTACTAAGTGGGGGAACCAGAATTCGAGCCGGGGATGGACTGCAGAGCCTTCCAGTGGTCCGAGAGCTGTGGCAGAGATGTGGCTGGTCTCCGTGACTCCATTCTTGTCCACACAACTCAACTCCCTTTAGAGCCTAGTTACTGGGCTTCTTTCTTTCTTTCCTCTTTAGGAGCAAGGAGGGGCAGAGTGAGAGGGAAAGAGAATCTCAGTGCGCAGCTGACCCAGGGTTCATCTCACGACCCTGAGATCATGACCTGATCCAAAAATCAAGAGTCAGATGCTTCCCTGACCGAGCCACCCAGTTGCCCCTCAGCTACTTTTATGAAAAGGTCACTTGAATCCCTCTCCTTTCCCTCCCAAACAAATCTAAACTCTCTTCCCCTGTCCTCGACGCATGCACGAAAGGAGTCACCTTGGCTGGAGCCTGGCTCTGCTGTCACTTCAATACTCCACTCATGGCTTCATTGCAGTGTATTTTCCACGGTTTCTTCCGGTGATGGATGCCATGAAAATCATTAGTCACTCTGTCATTAGTGGTTCAGAGCATGGGCCCTATGGCGAGAGATATCTGGACTCAGGGTGTAAGAGTTTTAGGACTCGTGGCAAATTACTTCCTCTCTACGAGTCTCAGTTTCCTTCTCTGAAACCTCAGAAGGTTTTTGAGAGGATTGAGACAAAGAAGTAAAACTCGGAGCGTGGGAAGTGGCATGTAGTAAGCAGTCCAAAATGTCACTTAATGTGGTTATGGTCTATTGTTTAAGTAAGAGCCAGAGCCACCAGGAAAAGGATTCCTTCTTCCCTAGTCTCCAGGATCAGGTCAGAAGAGGGCAACATGGTTGGGAGTTGGGCAAGGGTTGGTGTGGGACCAGGCAGGGCATTTTCTGAGCTCCGTGGTTGGCCCGAGGAACGGTTCGAGACGAGAGGGTATGCCTGGAGAGGGCTCACATCTCCTCAGCACCCCTGCTCATTTCCCAGCTCTGCATAGGGACCTTAGGAAGTCTTAGGAAGTCTCTCCGCTGATGGAGATGGTCCTTCCGCAGCACCTGCTGCCCCAGTGCAAGCGCCTGCCTTTCGGGGGGCCACCTTCCCTACTATCCAACACTGCTCTTGGCTTTCCCCTGAGGCAGGAGCACACAGCATGGCTGGTGAGGCTGCTCATGTGCCTATTTTCATCCCATCCCATCTTTCACGAAGAGACACCCTCAAGGATCCTGTCTGATCGCCATGGAGGTTTGCGTGGAGGATGCAATGGTACCAAGTGTTGTACTGAAGACTCCTTGGCCTCGGCAAAGGGCTCCATGAGAGGTCAACGAAGTGGAGGCAGCATGTGAATTCACTGCCCACGGAGCCTGATCCTGGCTGTTCTCCTTGAAGACAATCCCCCCACCTCCGCGCCCTTTTCTTTTACCAGAGATGCAAGAGTCTGACTTTGTGGTCCCAATCAGTGCCCATCGCTCAAGTTCCTTTTCCACCCTGCCCCCACGCCAATGACTTCTGACCCTGCTCCCTCCCTTCGTGGGCCTGGCAGCGGGGTGACCTAACTGGCTTTCGGTGCAAGGGAGTCTGTTTCCTTTCCATTCCAACTGTCTTCCTCCAACTGCCACCTCTCAACCCTTCCCGGGGCCAGAAGGTCTGTAGTCAATACTCATTTCGAGCGCGATACGCACACACGTCTGCCCTTGTGGTGGAGAGCCTGTGTTCACGGAGAGGCGAGGGCCCGCTGACGGGAGCCAACCCGCAGCCCCTCTGAAACCCTCAGTTAAAGACATGTTTGTATCTACTGCACATCTGCGGGCTGCTGTCTTCCCCATGACGTTCAGGGCATGCCAACAGCCAGGCAGAGCTGTGCACCTGGAACAGAAGGCGGTGACACTCCAGGTGGGAAAAGAAAACACAACTACAGTGACAGTCATATAATGTGCTGAAAATTCTACATCTGCCTGGAGGGCCTTTAATCAAGGATTTTGAAGCACATTCTCCAGACCTTGCCCATTCATCTACCCCACATCCCTGGGAAAGAGCCAGCAGGTAGGGAGCCGAGCACTATAAATAGAGTACTGTATCATTATCTTTGATGTGAACACTATGTATTTAGACAGCATCTCTCTGAAGAGCTAAAGGGCTCCACACACATTATATTATCTAATTCTAACTCATTCATACAGCAGCCCCCAGACTGGCTGCCTTGCAGGTAGTTTGCTAAGGCTTTGGATCCACAGAAATTCACTCTGATGCTTTCTCCCTCCCGTCCTGCCCCTGCCTAATTCACAGACACTTTCCCAGGGCCGCTCCCATGAACCCTCAGGAGCCAATACCATAGCCTGACTCATCCTGTCTACATACCACATACTCCGTTTCACACTGGCGATACTAAGCGCTGGAGGAAGAAGACGTGATACGTTTCCTTGCTGTCAGATTTCATCTGGGCCTAGTTTGCTGTGTTTTGAAAGCATGGTTTGTATGGACTTCGTGATTATAGTGAAGACACAAGGCAGGGAATGGGTCTGCTGGGTGCGCTGACCACACGGGCCCGTGGTGAAGACCAAGCTACCATGGTCAAGGCCAAGGACAGCCGCCTTGTTCACCCTGAAAATGCACATCACCTTTAAAATTGATCAAGTTGGGGCACCTGGGTGGCTCAGTGGGTTAAGCCTCTGCCTTCAGCTCAGGTCATGATCTCAGGGTCCTGGGATCAAGCCCCACATCAGGCTCTCTGCTTAGCAGAGAGCCTGCTTCTCCTTCTCCCTTTGCCTGCCTCCCTGCCTACCTGTGATCTCTCTCTGTCAAATAAATAAAATCTTAAAAAAAAATTTTAAGTGGATTAAGTGGATTTTGTTCACTTGTAAGAGCTTCTGTGTTTCCCTTCCACTGATAACATCAGGGAGGCAATGTTCTTCTGTTAGGTAATCATTGTCCCCGTCACAGTTGTAAAGAAGCAATCAAGTGTGTAATTATTTCCTCATTTGTCTCCCCGACCCCACCACCTCACTCTAAGCTCTAGGAGGGCTGGAGCTGTACTTGTTTTAATTGTGTCCCTATCCCTGATATTGAGCACATGTCCGGTGCATAATAAAAATATTTGTGGAATGACTGAATGAGGGAATGAGTGATGGTGTGAGTCACAGTGAGCCTGCTCTGGTTTATGGCTTCTAATCAGGCCCTTTGTTGTACCAGTTTAAGTTCCATTTTAGGGCATGACAAAGGTCTCCACTCCCACTCCTTGCCATGCACCTAGAAAATGCTGTCTCACCAACACTCCCTCTTGCTCCCCTCAGCCCTCAAGGAGCACCTAGGGGCTGCTCGGGTAGAAGCCATATACCTTCCCTCTCCTCCCAGTTTCCATCACACCGAGTCTAAACCCATCCAATAGTTTAGTGGAGCTCTGCCCTCAGCGTGGGTCTATGACCTGCTCAAACAGTGCAGCATCCCCAGCAAGCTCTCACGCCTGTGTCTACGTATGTGATATGGTGGGGAAAACACATAAGCTCTGGGGTCGCAGACTCTCGAGTTCAAGTCTTAGCTCTAATGCTTGCAGCTGTGTGACCTTGGCCAACTTCCGAAGCTCTTTGAGCTTCTGTGTCTTCAGCAGTAACATGGAGATGATAGCATCCACATGGGGTGGTGTGTAGCCTAGATGAGAAGACACAGGCAGCAGGCTCAGTAAATCACCATTCCCTGCCCTTCTCTTCTATCCTCGACCCTTCCTTTGACTCATCCTCCCTCCTGGCTGCCACTCATCCTTTAGATGCTTCTAGCTGTCACCCCCTAGGTTTTAGGCTCCATGCGGGAAGTGTTGAGACTCGGACTATATTTAGATGCCTTAGCTCTTTTATCTTTTACACCACTGTGTTGCTATGGTGATGGTGGAGAGGGAAGGGGGGGGACAGCCTGAAAGGAAAGATGGAGCTCGGCCATGAAGATGGGTGGATCTGGCTGGGGACTGGTTCCAGTGAGCTGGCGCTCTCCAAGAACACTTACCTGTGCATTCCATCATCAGGAGGTGCCCCAAGGAGATAGGAGGCAATGCCCAGGAAAAGTTCTTACGAAAAGGGGAGATAAAGAAGAATGACTGTTGAAAATTGTTCGTTATGCTGCCCAGCCACAGCCTTAGCTTCTGGAGCCTTCCTCAAATGGTTTATCAATCAAGGTTGGCAACTTGCCCAAGTCACACAGCTGGTAAATGGCAGAGCAGGGACTTAAACACCTGGATTCCTAATTCAATGCTCTTTCCATACCAATGGCTATCAAAAACCATTTTTTAAAGCTGAAGAAAATTTGTGTGAAAAAGGAAGCCTACAGTGAGGTATAACCAAGCACAGCAGGCAAAATCAGAGGTGCTCTAGTTGAAGTGGAGGGTCCCTCTTGGACAACCTCTCCTTCCAGCCTCACACGCAGTGAGAGAGAGGTTTAGGGAGCCCTTCTCCAAGTGTAGTTGTGGACGTCCCCATATTACAGACATCTGGCGTAACCGTAAAAGTGCAGCTTCCCAGGTCTTAATCCCAGATTCTGATTCAGTAGATCCCAGGAGATTCTGATAAACACTAATTTAACAGGAGGCAAATTAGCAAACTCTTGAGTCAAAAAATTGGGAGAAGGGACATAACGGAATGATCTTTCTCTTTTCCTATTTGATTTCTCAAGCTCATTTATAGCAGCCTAAGGGCAGGCATCTCAAAACGATCAGGCTGAACCATTCTTTGGTTTCCAACTGCCTTCTGGGCCTCGGCCAGTTGCTAAGCTCTGGGTTCTAGCCTACGGACTGGTCGTCAGGGTCCAGATGAAATCATAGCCATTGTCTGACCCTGGTGAGGTCATCATTGTGCCTAACAGAGCAGATATACATGCAAGGAAGCTCTGGGTAAGGGTTCAACGAATGGATACCATACTCAAGAACATACAAGGAATGTTTATCAGGTGAAAAGTCCCAAAGGAGCATGTGAGATTTGGACTGAAAATAGACTTACTGACCAAGTGCAAAATCTGGGAAAATATACAGGGGCAGGAAAGCCTACTCATTGATTTCCCATCATTGAAGGGTTTGGGAGAACTATATGACAAAGCAAGGAAGTCCTGATGATGCAGTTGAAGGAGGCAGTCAAGATTAAACTGAGGTTTTAATCTCCCCTATATGCTGAAAACCTAATGATGTCCCCCTCCTCTATAAGCAAGAGCTTCCTCTGGGCCACACACTGTGCTTTACACAAATACGTCATTTAATCCCTCCCAGTATCCCAGATACTATTAGAATTCCTAGCTTGCAGGTAAGGAAACTGAAACTATTAGAAGTTAGGTAATTCTGCCCAAGTTAACTCAGCTAGTAAGAGATAGAACCAGGATTTGATCCCAATTAATGGCCCGATGCTAAGGCCTATGTATATTCTTACCCAAAATGAACCCATAAAGTAAGTGTATGAAGTCCAATTGAGTTCTCATGATGAGGGTTTTTTCAATCTCAAATTATTTCCCCCAATTTTGGGGGAGATGATCCCTACTTAGCTGATGTTTTAGGATAATCTAGTACTAGGTAAGCGCAGGAATATCTCCAAGAAGATTATTTACCCAGTTTTTTTCCATTTCTGCTTCCTGATCTTTCAGCAGATTGCATTTTTAAAGTCTTTTTAAAAACAGATTTTAGAAGCCCCCAACAACAGAGGACCATAATACATTTATTCTGTAAGTCCTGCCTCTGAGGCACAGCCACGGTCCCATCTGCTCCAGTAACCTTCCCCAGTGACTTCCCCTGTGGGCCACTCCCTCTTCAAACCTGTCCCATTTCCAGTTTGTAGGAACCACTTGGCACCCAGTACCCACAACCTCTGTCTTCTCCCATCCTTGTCCTGTGAGCTCCACGGGGGCATGGTCATGCTGTACATGTATGTCTCTGTTTCTCCAGCACTTGGCCCAGTGAGGTTAACTTGAGCCACTGAGCAGTCACACAGGAACAGGAAGTTGAAACAAGGGAAATCAAAACTGGAGGCGGCCAAGGAATTGTCAGTACAAAGGGAGGTGAGCACGGACAGCATGGATTCACCAGCCTCCCATGCAACTGACTGGTTTCCACGATGCCTTTTGGAAACTGACCTGGCACCTCTCCGTGGCATGTCTGTCCCGCAGATTCTGGCCACATAGGTACAGTTACTCATTTCCAAGATCCATCCCTTAGGCATGGATGGAGCTCTCTGACAGAGACTTCTCTCTGGATAGTCCTTTACCGCTTAGAAAATGCTCTTTCATGCATGACCACTCAACAGTTTCCCAATTGTCCTGTGGGGTAGGCAGCATGATTGTCAGGGACCCCACTCTACTTATTGCCGAAAATGGAATTATGGGGTGAATTTTGGCTCATTTCCTCTCTACCAAAGGAAAACAAAATCCTACTGGAAAGGGGGCTGGCAATTAATCTTGAGTTTTGGAGTAGGAAGAGGAGAGGAGCCAAAACTAATGATAACATCAGACAGCAGACAACTGACCGTTTTTTCTATTCCTAGCTGCCTAGTACCAACTCCCAATACCTGAAGGATAGGGAGTGCTGGTAATTCCTTGCATGTGCCCCAGGCACTTTTTTTTTTTTATTTTTTTTTTTTTAAGATTTTTATTTATTTGACAGAGATCACAACTTGGCAGAGAGGCAGGCACAGAGAAAGAGAGGGAAGCAGGCTCCCTGCTGAGCAGAGAGCCCGATGTGGGGCTTGATCCCAGGACCCTGGGATCATGACCTGAGCCGAAGGCAGAGGCTTAACCCACTGAGCCACCCAGGTGCACCCCCAGGCACTTCTATTTAGAGCTACTTCATGTTCTCCTCACAACAACCTAGTGAGGTCCACAGAGCTACAACCACTCTCATTTGAGGGGTTCGGTAATCGAGACCTAGAGGAATGAAGGGCTTTACCCAAGGCCACACAGCTGGTAAATGGCACTGCTTGGATTAGGCTCACATCTTCAGGTAACAAGGCCAAGGTCTACCCAGTCCATACCTGGGCGTTCTTGAAGGTAACAGAAGCAGTGTACTAAGATGGTCCACTTCAAAGCACTGGGCATATTACTACAAAGGAGACAAGAGCAGAGCTGTTGCTCTTAAACTGATCTGTGTTTGAGTCATAGTCCTGGCACTAATAACTGGATAACATTGGGAAAAATCACCTTTCCAAGCCTCAATTTTCTCATCTGTAAGAGGATGGCATGAGGATTAAGGGAGACATCCTCCTACGGGCTGCTAAGCACAACTTGCTCAGTATCTATTCATGCCCTTATGATTGTTGACAGCAACACTGGCATTAATTGCTGAATCTGTTTTAATGAAATGATCCCAAATAAGATCTTATCATCTTGGTTATTTTCCAAGATGGGGATCGTATCCCACACACGTAGGCATATTCTCTCTTTCACCAACTTCCCTATTGCGTTTCCTACAAGTGGCTGTGAAGTTACTTTTCAAGCGTACCCTCCATTAAGAGTAGATTCGATGCTTGTTGCCAACCTTCTTGGGCTGGAGGGTAGAAATCCTGCGGGTGGGTGGTTATCTTATCTTTTCACCCTGCTGGCCATTATTCAGCCAAGCTTAACACATTTCTGCCTTTTCATTTCCCCTCACCCTCTGTCTAGTCAAGTTTCTAAAGAAGCAGACTTGTCACTGAAGTCATCAGACAGAACACTTAGCATTTTCCTCACATGCACACACATTCAAAGTACTTTTCCATCTCTCTCCAGTGCTCAGTGTCCAGGGGGAATGCGGTGTCCAGGAGTGTGGCAATAAGAAAGCAGAACATGAAATATTTTCTGGAATGGCTAATGCCTAACTGGGACCCAGAAAATACTCACCGAGGAAGGCAAGAAATGGAGTTGGGGAGAGACATCATGGACCTGCCTCAGGTCAGAAAACTGGATTGCAGGGTCTAAAGTGACTTTGGGCTCCAGATATCTAGAATCCTGTTTCCTAAATGACATTTGAAATGTTTGAAATGGGAGACAAAGAGCAGCGGATGTGTCAGTACAGAATGGAGTAAGAAGACTCCTTGGAGGTGCTCATGTGCTTTATAACATAGATGATGGAAGGGAAGATGTAAGGGGGGAGGAGGGTGGGGAGGAGGGAGTGCCCTCCTGGACTCCAGAAGCTCAATCCATTCATACATGGCTACTGAGCATCTTATGGGCAAAGCGTGTGATAGGCGTTAGGGGCTGAAGGAGTTACAAACATGAGTAAGACATTGTTTTTTACCTCAAGGAGCCTAGTACAAAATAGATTACAAACGTTGAGAAACAGTGACCTGGCCGTATTCACAGTGTACAGATTCCCGTCCATGGCAATTTTGCCTCGGCTCTACTCTTGGGAGAGAGAGTGGATTGGCACTCCATTTGCCTTCACAAAATGAACCATACAACACATACACAAAACCATATAGTAATAATAATAATAAAAATAATAATAATAAAACACATAAGCAGATCATCATTTTCTCTTTCCTGCCTCCTTAGGCTTTCTTTGGTGCTGACACTGAAGACAAAACATTGACCTGATTTCTCCTGCGTAACCATGTTTGTAGTTGGTGTTGGTGATTAGTTAGTGTGATGTCCCCGAGGCCCTTCTCTCACCTTTCACCTGCCCGGCTCCCCACCCTCACTGGCCCACATGGACCACATCCTTACAACATGCCCACTACTGTGTCTGGCACCCAGTTGGGCATCATAACAGAGATGGCAAGCTACACAGAGATAAATAAAATCAGTTTGCCTACTCTTTGAGAATTCACCGTCCAGTGGGGAAGGCAGATATGTGAGCAGATCTTTATGCTGTCAGCTCAGACTGACTTACAAACCTAGGAAGGACTTTGAAGTTCCTGTAGGTCTCAAGCCACACATCACCTCATAATAACGCCTCTTCCTTACGTACCATTCAGTAGGTTCCTGGGATTGTTTCAAGTGTCTCCCAGGTACTAACTTAGCAAATCTCCATCATCCAGCAGGGTAGAAACTATTATTTTATTCATTCTCCTCTTTTAGAGATGATAAAACTGAGGCACAGGACACTTAAGTCACTTGCCTAAGGTCACATGGCTAATATACGACAGAGATAGAACTTGGACTGAGATAGCCGAGCTCCCCAGTCCCTTAACCACCACACTATACTGCCTTTCAAGTGAGATAATAAAAGTTGCTTTCTAGTGAGACAGAAGGAGATAGTGGCCTCTGTCATCTGTTATCACCTTCGGGTCTCTCTGGCTTCTTTTCAACCCACATTTATCGAGGGCTCCTTATGTGCCAATACCAGGCTGAGTGCCCTCAACACATCTCACTTACCCCTCATTACAACGGAACGAGGCGGGACTAGCACTCTGTCCTGTTATGGACAGAATGTTTGTGTGTCCCCGCCCCACTCCCAAATTCTGGAATTGCCAGAGCAGTAAGATAAGATTTTCTAGTTCCCTTGGCTTAAGAGCAGCCACACCAAGCTCTCACTCTGGGAATGTGTTTGTATCCACATCTTGCTGACAATGAATCAGAACACAATACCCGGACCCCCTTCTACATGGAGCCAGTGCCGAGCTCGGAGTGCTGGAGCCCCCCGCAGGTCCAAAGGTTCTGAGTGGCTGGAGTCTGGGGGCTGCTGCTGTCACCTTCCACTGGTTCTCTCTCCCAAGACTAAAGCCAAGGCAAAATTGCCACGCACAGGAATCTGTACACTGTGAATATGGCCAGGTCTTCTTCTAGGTCACTGTTTCTCAACGTTCCACCTTCCAGGTGCATCCACCTGTCCACTGTCCGATGCCTCACCACCTTCAATGGTTATTTAAGAAAACAGAAATTTTCCAAGGATCTCTAGCCACAAAACAAGTTGTTAAAGTCATTACAATTATCCAAAGGGAAAAAGAATTCAGGATAATTCTTATCTCCCAAATTCTGGAGTTTCTAGAACAGTAAGATAAGATTTTCTAGTTCCCTAGAAACTTACCTTCTAGTTTCCTGGCCTAAGTCCAAGCTGGAGTATTATTAGGAGAACCATCATAAAAAATGAGACAAGGAAGACAGCTGAATGAAGAATAAGGAGGCGGCAGACAGGCAGATGGCGTTCTGAAGGAGGAATACCTTCCTTAGAAGGCTCTTGGGTTGCCATGCGGCTCCCATTCATCTCCTGCGACTTCCTGGAACAAGGGCTGCTGATGTATGTTATCTATCGATGGCCCAGCAGTCCTATAAACACTGTCCATCAATAGCCACAGGGGTCTGTGTCCCACAGGCTCAGACACTTGCCACTCGATCTCATTTATCTTCACCCCTTTTTGTTATTGCTCGGCTGTAAAAAATATCTTGAGTGCTACAATCTCCTCTCTTCCCCGTCTTAAGCAGTTACTCTCTATCAAATACTCAATTCCATTTTCTGGATGTACAGAAAAATCACTTGAGCTGCCATTCACAATTTTGGCTCTTGAGGCAAATCAAACAAATTTAAAACAATTGTTACAAGAGCTAAAAGGCAAAAAAAAATCATTCAGCACCAATGCTTTGGCTTCATGGAATTTGACCTCCACATACTGCCTGTCATCCCCACTTTATACACAGGAAACACAAGCGCCAGAACTTTGCAACCCATGCAGTTTCTAGGTGGGAAATTAACTAACCAGTCTTCCAAATATTCATAGCTCATCTACATTTGCAGGAGTGGTCTGGAAACCAACAAAGTAAAAGTCAGATTTTGTGCCCACCAAGAGATTGCAACATATGTAGCATTTGCTGGTTACAGAACAGGTACTATAGGAAGTGTACCATTAGGGGAGAGAATAATTACTTGGTAGGTATGAAAATTGTTCTTGTATGAGCTGGGATGGAGTCAGTCATTAGGAATACATAAGGTTCAGGTAGGTGAAGTGAAGAAGAAACTTACAGTGTGGCACTCAAAGAGGAAAATGCAAAGTGTATTCAGCAGACCATGGGCAGGCCATGTGGCCAGAGCAGAAGGGATCATAGGAGTCAGTGGGTAATGCTTTATACATCCGGTTGGTGGTGTTCTGAGAACTAGCAAAGCCCCTCATCTAGACAGGAGTCCCCTGAGCATAGAACCCATCTGGGCAAGCTTTCTGGGGATGCCAGTACCTATCACCTCCTCTGGATACTGCTGGTTCTCTATGAAGGGTTCACTGAGAGGCACAACTGCTCTGAGCTACATCATCTGGATAGTTTTGTCCTCCCTGCCACCCTCACATAATGGTCTCTTTCCCCAACAGACTACAGACCCTTTTCCTGCTGCTTCCTGCCCCTATCTGCTGACACACAGATCACTTGCCTTAACATTGAAAACCTTGGTACCTGGCTCACCATCTTCCCACCAGCATCCTAGGTGATGTTAGTGACCCCAAAAGATGACTACTCTTTGCCCCTCGATCCACTGACCTTGACATCTTTGATGACCTTCACCACCACTTCAGCTGCCCACCCTACGCCTTGACTTTTCTCATCCCCTAGAACTTCTCCATCTCTGACATAACAAGTTCACACATTCCAAAGCCGAACTTACCATCTTCTTACCAAAGCCTCTCCTCCTCCCATCTCCATGCCAGTGGATCACACCCCCATGCCTTCATTCCTGCAACATGGCTCCCTCTGCAGACTGGTGCTGTCCCTTCCAGTCAGGCTCCACATCCTGCTATTTCGACCTTCTTATAGCTCGAGAATACAATTCCTTCTTGCCATTCTCCTCTAAAACTTACTCACTAGCCACCTCTGGCCTGGATTCCGCTAACAGTCTCCTAACCCATCTCCGTGACCCGATTCATACTTACTCAGTTTCATTCTTAGAACACAGCTATAGCCATCTGCTCAAGATGCAAATCTCATTAGCCAGTCCCCTCTTTTTAATGGTTCTTCACTGTCCTCCAAACTTCCTGGCATCCTGTAAAAGGCCCGTTTTTGGACTGAGGCTACTTGCCCTCTTTTTTCCCCAGTTCCCACATATCCTCCTGATCTCAGACACCACCCTTTCCGAGATGGTTTCCCCAACCTTCCTAGACTGGATTGGTGGGTCTCACCTGTCGTCGTCCCACAGCACCTTGCACTGGCTCTGTGAGGACGCTTATCACACCCAGCTGAAATGTCTTGTTTACAGACTGTCCCCAGCACCAAGCACAGGTTCCAGAACACAGCAGAAGCTCATGAATGGGTGTGAAATAAACAAATAAGCAAATGAATGATTGAAGAAAAGGGGCATGAGAAAAACATTTTAAATACAGAAATGAGAGGCCAGGCAAAATAAAAAATAAATGTAAGGTTTCGCCCCTCCTGGGTGATGGAGGTGGGGAGATGGTACCCTGGATAGAACTTCCAGAAAAGGAGAAGGACTTGGTTTTGGTGAGTGAAAATGAGGCTTTCAGTGTGGGCATGCTGACTGGGGAGATTATGGCTAGCCATAAAGGAGAGGGTCCAGGAGTCACAGATTTGGGCTTTATCACAAAGAAGATGTCTCCAAAGCCATCGGCACAGAGGGTAGCTTCGAATATAGAACTGAGAGGAAAGGGCAGCTGACAGGGGCTTCTTCGTGTAGGAAGTTTTTCTGATTATCCAGATAAGTCGGGTCTCAAGTGAGGTTTTCAGCTCTTCGTTTTCTGAATAATTGTCTCCATTGTTTCTGATTTTGTTTTGTTTTTCCTCGTCCTAACATCTATTTCTCTTTTTGGAGCGTATTTTGCTAACTCCAGCTGTTAATCGCCTCAACATGCAACCAGGCCATTGTGACGTCTGTCGGCTGCTGTAGGAGGCACGATGCTTATTTTTCAATTGGCTTCTACTGTTTTCCCCCAAAAGATAACTTCTTGGATCAACACACTGACAGGCTATTGGCCCATCTACGTCTCACCGGACATATTCTTGCTCCGTCTCCCTCCTGCCTCCTTTAAGTGGATTGTCCATACAAGATCTGTGTTCTGAATTTTCTTCTTCTCCAGTCCAGGGACTATCTCTGAGTCCTGAAGCATATCACGTAACATGGGCATATTCTTTTTTTTTTTTTTTTAAGATTTTATCCATCTATTTATTTGACAGAGAGAGATCACAAGTAGGCAGAGAGAGACGGGGAAGTAGGCTCCCACCAAGCAGAGAGCTGGACGCGGGGCTCAATCCCAGGACCCTGGAATCACGACCTGAGCCCAAGGCAGGGGCTCAACCCACTGAGCCACCCAGGTGTACATGGGCACATTCTTATGCCTACCTGTGGATTCTGAGAGCTCAGTCCTGCTGCTAGGGGAGAGAACAGTGCAAGGGGAATTCACAAGAACTACATTTTCCCCCGAGGGCCCCAAATCAGCTAACATTTTCCTGATTGAACTATAAAAGTTTTATTTAGCGAAGTTACCATCATTTTTTAGGATTGAAATATAAATACACAAGCACGTCATGAATCTGAGAATGTACATTCCTATTTAGGACAGAATCTTTGGTCTTTTGAAAGCACTTGTACATCACCCTTATTCTAAACACATTCACTGTGCTAAATTTTTGCTCCATATAGAATTACTCCAGTAGGTCCTTAATGAACGTGTACGGCTGGAAGTAGACCCATTGTTGAAGTATGGAACTGCATCCCAGTTGTAGAGTAGCCCTGGTCAATTCTGGAAGTCTCTATGTGTAGCAAAAACTTTCTTTGTTCTAGGGAATGGGCCTCTGCCCTCTGGGGGTCATGAGCGGTTCTGATGATTCAGATGCTTTTTACCAGAAAAATGTACACACTCTGACACAGTATTCTGTATACAATTTCAGGGAGTTCACAAGACCCTATGAAAAGCAGCATTGATCCCCTAAAGGTCCCTGGGCTCCAGGTTAATAATTCCTAGACTAAGGGCTAAAGCTCAGTTGTTGATGGGTGAGGGATTTCAGTAACCTCAGAATGTGCAGAAAACAGCTGCAACAAAGCTGTGAACCGCTAGGCAGTAGCTACAACTGCCAGCAGGAGATGCGCGGCTTGCGCGCAATCACGCCCAGCATGGCACTGGGTGAGCTGCCATCTTTTCTTCTGCAGGGTTATCAAGCTTTCAACTTGTTCTATTATGAGGTTTTATTTTATGGCAGCAGAGCTCTGATTTGATGATGAAAATCAGCACAAAATAGCTCCTTTTTTTAAACAAAAATTTGCCTTACAGACATTTCAGCTAAAACAAATGCACTTTTTAGCAAGAGGGAGGAAAGGGGCAGAGGAGGCTCCTGTGTTAGGAGAGCTGCCCTTTCTGCCCCTGCCCCCACCCCTTGCTTCCCACAAATCTCCAGCTCTTCACTTTTTCTAATATTTTACACTCCCTTGACTTCTACTCGCCTTTATTAGATCTCATTTCATTTTCTTGAAGCTGGCACCTCAAAAGCCTAGATCAGTGCCAATCTTCTAAATGTCTGGTGTTTATCTCATTCCATATTGCTCTGCACATATCTGATTTCTGAGTCGCACTCCACTCCCTTGAATCCTAAGGGGCCAGCTTGGTGCTTTTGATCATTTGAGTCAACATCTTGTATGCTCCTTTTCAACTTGAGATGACATAATCTCCCTCCTCCGATATTATTTTTTTATCTTAACTGACCTTTAATTTTTGAAAATATGCTTAAAAGTACAACCTGAAGGATACAACTTAGTAGCCACTAGTTACCATCTGCATCACGATCTACCTTGTCTATCTCACCATCACCCTTAGAGCTGCATTTACTAAGGTTTTCTATGTACAGCAAAGCTCGTTAGTTACTGGGATGATATAAGATTTTTCTCTGTCTTTCCAAAGGAAAATCATCGAAAACAGAATCATATCAGATAGTTTTCAAGCCAACATTTCTCACCATGTTGCTTCCTTTCCAATATCTCCCAGCCCACACACTTTGTTCGGGTTCTTCTTTGTTCTATTCTAAACTACTACTATTCTATTTTTTCAGAGTTCTTGTGGTCCTAATTTCATAAATATTTTCAAAGAACCTTATTCTTTAATCCTTAACATCAGGACTTTACCACCCTCCCTTTCTGGATTTTTGCCACTATCTTTGTTTCTGGCTAGAATTCTTGATGATTCTCCACCATCAAGTGTCCCTCAGCTTTTCTGATGGCCCTCCTCACTCCAATGGAGACCCATGAGGATGGCTCTCTTCTGGCTATCAAGACTCTTATGTCATAGAGTTTAGGACATTGTGTCACATATTATGACATAGTAAGTCATATTGACTTACTTGGCCATGTCCATACTAGACTGAGAGCTCCTTAAGGTCAGGGATTAGGTATTATCTGTCATCTAGAGCATCAACCTCCTTCTTTCAGCCCTCTGCTTTGGGGTATGTTCAATCCTCTAATTCTAACCATGTGGTTGAAATGGAAGCCACCATCTTCTAAAATATCCTCCCTCCTTGGCAGAGTGAATGGTCTAAGTGATTCCTGACACAGGAGGGACAGTGTGCCCCCAATATTTAAGCCAAAGATGTGAGCCTGATGGCTTCTTGCAGCTGTCTCCAGCCCTGTGAAGGGAACCAGTCTGAGAGAAGAAAGCTGTCCTGGATGGAGAAGAAAGAAAGAATCCTGGAGGCATCTGAGTTCCTGGTTGTGGTCATCCCTGAGACTATCATTCTCATGCTTTGCTTGTGTGAGCCAATGAGTGAATGCAAGTTGGGTTTCCACTCTTTGCAATGAAAGAATCTTCTCAAGCAATGTGGACTGCCTTCTTCATGTCTCTTCCTCCAGTAGCTGACTCAGAGCTTGGCATTCAAAAGGGGCTCCATAAACTTAGCTATTGATGTCGTGTTTGTTGTCATGTGAAATCAAGGACTAAGAGGAGCGAACATGTGTCATATTATGACAGGTGTGTGAAGGTCACGCCTTAGAGCTATACAGTGATGACTCCCTATACATTCTGAGCATCTATTTGGGTCTAAGTTTGTTCTATTGGTATTTGATCAACTGTCCTGAAGAAATGCTGACTACTTACTTACTTATTGTCTAACTAAGAATACTTAGCTTTTCTAGGCTATAGTCCTGAAAGACCAAATGAGAAAGACTGCATGCAGACACATACAATGACAGGCCGCCCAGTTGGCTTTCCGTTTGCATGGTGGGAGAGAAGACAGCTGAGATGGACACTGT
Organism: Lutra lutra; assembly: GCF_902655055.1. Taxonomy (NCBI): domain Eukaryota; kingdom Metazoa; phylum Chordata; class Mammalia; order Carnivora; family Mustelidae; genus Lutra; species Lutra lutra. Next base: position 116,257,903 of record NC_062284.1, read on the forward strand.
TTACCAGCTGTGAGGCTCTGGGAAAGCAACTTCAATTCTCTGGGCCTTGCTTTCCCCGTGTGCCAAACAGAGGGACTTGCCTCACATCCCTCACCGGACTATTGAGAGTATAAAATGAGAAAACACATATGGTGGCATTTTGTTGTTGTCAAATCCTTTCCAGGGGAAGCATGTCAGGCCCTTTTGTAAACACAGAGGTCATTGTTGGGCTGACCAGTCTGCTCTGATAAACACATGGCCTACAGCAGGGTCACAGGTTCAAGAGCGAGGAGCTGAGGTGAGCCATCCCACGTCCAACATCCACTTTATCTCTTTCCTCTCCTCTTGGCTCAATTGTCAAACAAAGCTTCTAGACACTTTCCACTCTGCCCCAGCTCAGAAAGCCTCTCAGCACAGCCTTTGGCTATGAAAATGGAGCCTGAGTCTCCTGCTGACCAGTTCCATCCCTCGGAACATGCCCCCAGGTATCTGTCTTCACTAACGAGTTGGGCTGAACCTCAGTGAAACCTGACAGACTATTTCCTCACAGATTTCCCACAGCTTATGCAATGTCCAAGGTGCCTCTGTAGAGCACAGCCAGCTTGGTCTAAGACCTGGTGATGACAGCTGGCCAGATGGTGTGGGCCAGCACGGGCCAGCTGCCCGGGAACCCCATGCTTCCTTCTTGCTGATCTCTGCATAAGTAGCTCCCAGCAGCTTCCTGGCCTGCTTGACTGGAAAGGGATGTCTCCCACACCTCTTACATGACCTCCCTCCGTTAGAAGGCAATGGTAGGAAGACAGAGGCTCTGGAGAGCTGGGTTCAAATCCTAGACCTGCCAACACTGTGAGAACTTTACACAGGCTGTAAAATCGAGATAATAAAGCCCATATTACACTGCAAGAAGGACCAATAGTCACATAGGTGCTCAGTAACTGATGTTTCTTTTTTCCATCCCTCAATTATAAAATAGTGACCATCATTGGGAGATCTTCTATCTCTTGAAGAAACGTGCAAGCAAACCTGAAACCACGAGTAAAAATAACTCAAAAATAAACTTTTGGGTGGGGGAGAGTATCCATCTCTTTATCTCCCTGGCCTACTGAGACCCAAATTCTACGTTCTGTATTCCCCTGGCAATAAGGGAAGAGACAGTCTGAGCTATGCTCCTTCCAGGCATGCAGTGGATGTTGGTGGGGGGTGGGGAATAGGGCTCACTTTGCCAGCCTTGCTCAGGATGAAGACAGACTGTCCCCCCGCTGCTGTTGGTGGGAAGGAGATCTAAGCTAGGTACGGCTTGACAAAGCCCTGGGGGCTGGCAGTGTGTGACAACAACAAAAATGATTCCCATCTGCAGAGGCTGCTTACATTTTTCAGAGCACTTTCTCTTCTTTTATCTGTTTTCCCCCTACAATATCCATGTGAGATGGGCATTATCATTCCCATCTGACAGATGAGGAAATGAAGCAGAGAGCAGAGTATCACAAGTGGCTCTTAGGAATCAGAGCTATGCTCACATCCTGACTCAGCTCTGTGACCTTGAACTAGCTGCTGACCCTCTGGGCCCCAACTGCTTGTCTATAATACGGATCTGAAAGCTTCTGTCTCATAGGGCTGTTGGGAAGTTTATGAGGGTTCGTCACATGATAGAAAGAACAGAGGCTCTGGAGACTTGTATGCAAATGTAGAAACCCTGGACCTTAGCTCCACGAGTGTACCCCCACATAGCAGATTAGCAAACATTTGGTCCCAAGACCCAGGTGTCCCAATTCCAGAGTCTGAGATCTTCCAGAACTTTGCTTAGGATGCTTTTCCTCTGAGGCTCTTGAACTGAGTCCGTCCTGAGAGGTCCCAGGTGTGCCCCTGCCCCACCCCCCTGCCCCGGGCCAGCCAGGGCTCTGTGGAGGGGGAAGGACCAAGCAGAAAAACCATACAACCTGCCAGGATCAGATGCCACATCTGGGGGGCCAGGCACTGACACAGAGGCCAGAGATCTGCATCCCCAGCCAGGCTTGTTTTATGACTCAAGTTCTCCATCTGGGAAAAGGATGTGACTTTCTTCTGCCTTGACCTTTTCAACCCCACTTAGACCATCGCCATGGCTTCGTGGCCAGGCTCCCCACTGCTCAGAGGCCTGGCCACGATGTCTGTTTTCCTCCACTTCCCTGCCCTTCAGGTGGGTCCCTGACCCAAGCTTTCCACCTGGAATGTGGAGCTTTAAGGATACTGTGGCTGCCCGAAACGAAGCTAGGTAAACTCAGGAGTGTCGATGCAGGTTTTTCCACGTGTAAGACCAAGCAATGAGATAGTCTGCAGACTGAGAGAGGAACAAAGCGAGATGGGGAGAAGCAGGTGAGAACCCACTGGGTTCCAGGGGAAAAGAGAGGAAGACACTGGAAATATCCCAGTCCCCCAGAAGGCCCTTTGCCCCAACTTGAGTTCTGCAAGGTTCCTGTATCTATTATGCATTCAACTTTTTTTTTTTTTTTACCTTAATGTAAGCTGGCTTTGGTGGGTTCCTGCTTCTTATAACCAAAAGAGACTGACAAGGATAATATGCATGTGCTCTTCCTACCCTGCCCTTAAAGGGCTACATCACTGATGAAATGATAGCTGTCTGTTGTTCCTCGGGGTGCCCTGATGTCACAGCACCCCGGGCCAGACCCTGGACTTCAGAGGCCATTGCTGAACGCCAGCCGCTGACAACAAATAATCAGGCCAGGGCAGCTCCTGGTCAGCCGGCCACTGCTTTGTTGTGCAAGAAGATGACCGATCTCCAACTTTTCCTTGGACATTTTCAAGCGGGAGGCAATAGAGAGCGGAGATTAAAAGCATGGGTTCTGGAGTCAGACGGCCCCGTTTTGCATCATGGTTCCAACCACCTGCTTCCTGTGTGACCTTGAACAAGTGACTCTATCTCTTTGTGCCTCCGCTTATGCATCTGTAAGATGGAGGACAGTCATGGTCCTTAGCTCATAAGGCTATTGTAAAGATCGAGGCTTGTAGTATAAGAAAGAAATCCTCAATACATGTCCCCTGTGATTTTCAAGTCCTAAGGGGGAGAGCTATGGAAAGGGGGACCGTGAATGTGTTTTGGTTTCATCTTCTGCACTTTGGTTTTATGAGGGACATGGAGGGATGCTGGTAACTTACTGCAGAGAAAACTAAGACCTCCAAGAGGAGCAGGCTGAAAAAGAGACGCTCAAAGGTACTGGCTGGCTAAGGAGGGAAGCAGCTTGCCAAGTTCAAGGAAGGGTCTCAGAGCTCTCCCTTGGGGAAGCCCTGGGTGAAAGGAAATGCTGTCCTCAGACAGTAGAAGCAGGATGGTGGGGCCAGATGAATAGTGAAACCCCCCACTTCTGGAGTAGGAAGGCAGGCACGGGTACACAAGCAACATTAGGGAGTCACGAGGGCTTGAGACAACACAATAAAACCACTTGGAAATTCGGGAAGAACAGCCATGCAGGAGAGTTGGAATGAAGCTCGTGGAAATCTTGATCGTAAAGATTTTTATGAATTTGGATACCGCCCTCAGAAAACCTTTGGTGAAAAAAAAAAAAAAAAAAACCACAAAAAAACCCACCTCCGTGAGGATGAATGAAATCCCAGCAGCACATCAAGAGATTCCTTCCAGCTCATCAATACAAAGTTACTATAAATGGATCTGTGCACAGAGAGCTGTTGCAAATACATGACAGGCCAGTGACATGTTACTGATTTAGGACTGCAGACTCTCAGATCAGGTGGCTTGGGTACAAAGCCTGTCCCTGCCACAAATTAGCTGGATGAACTTGAGTCAGTGTCTCTACTTCTCTGTGCCGCAGCTCCCCTGTCTACAGAATGGGGGTGGTGAGTGTCTAGTCCTTAGAATTAGGGAAAGGAAAAATGGGTTAGCAGGCACACAATGCCTGTAACACCACGTAGCCATAATAAGGGCTCAATAAACATCAGCCACCATCTCTTCCTGTGGTTTTTCCTCCCTCTATGCGATACATGGATAGGCACATGCACACCACACACACACACACACACACACGCTCAACAAACTCCAGTGCAAACAACCAACACAGCGATCAAGATCTCTCTCAGGTGCAGAGGGATGGTGGAGGGCACAGTCTGGCTGAAGAGCAGAGGCAAAAGTTCTGAGAACCTTAACAGCCAAGGGAAGGACTTGGTATCAGGTTCTAGTACCCATCACACTGTATGCCACATCTCTCTCACCCCCAAATCCTGTCTTCAGGTGGAAACCTGCAATGGGTTAAGATGCCCTCTTTCCCCAGCTATCACTCTGGGGCCACTCCACACTGCAGACCTGAAGGCCCCCAGCTCTCTGCTCCGCTGCTGTTCCTTCCCTGCCCCCTCCACTCTCCAGGAGGGGAAGCCCATGAGCAGCATCTCAGTTAATCACACTCTCTGGTTTAAGTAACACCCTTCCCCTGGCCCACTGAGCTCATGGAAAGGGAGATCAGAGGTTCCCCTGCCGTGTGACCAGGACAGTGGTCACGGCAAGCATCTACAGGCTTCCAGTGGGACGGAGTTTGCCAGAAGCAGCAGCCCCAGCCATCCAAGAGGACTGTTCCAGCCTTCCCACGTTTGGTGAAACCCTTTCCTTCTGAGGTTTTCCTTCCCTTCCTTTTTTTTTTTTTTTTAAAAAAAAACTTCTCTCTGTCCATACTGTCCCCTCTCCCTCCTTCAATCCCTATCTCATTACACAACTGCATGGGCTAAAAATATTTCTGGCAGCCGTGATCCAACCCAAACTGAGCAAGATGCAGATTTAATGAGGCTTCCATGGAAACAAGGTTCCTTTTGCCAGGCAGAAGAATGTGTCTGCGCCAGGGAAAGGGGGTGGGCAGGGAAGCTTGTTGTGAGGAGACTGAGAGGTTGGTTAGACAGGACCATGGAGGGGAGTCCAGGGAAGCTTCTTGGCCCAGCAGCCTTTTCTGGAAGGGGGTCAGCCCACAGCTGGGGACTGCACCCACTGGAGCTGGTCAGCTGTCCTGGCCAGCAGCACTGGAAGAGCCACACTGTGGGGGCTCAGCAAAGGGAACCTCAGCTTCTTCTGGGAAGGAGATAAATATTTATCATGGGAGTCCCTTAAGCAGTCAGACACTTGGCAGCCGAAAAAAAAAATAAATTAAGACATAAAAATAAAAACTGCTGACTCTAGGGTTCCTGATGGTGCTCTGATTATAACCAAGAAAATACGAAGGAGAAAACCGGAGAAGGATCAGATGTGAAGATGGTTTCTGCCCTGCACATGTCCTTCTCCCAAGAGGAGGCCTGTCCCTCCAGCCCGCAGTTCTCTGTGCTGCTGGAGGCATGAAAGAATCTGAAAGGGAAAGTCCAGTGCTTCCGGGATTGAGTCCAGCTGCCCGGTGGTGACATGACCCTATCTCCATCTCACCAGGGCAGGGGTAGCACCTACCACCATCCCGCCACCTCTCCCAGGCCCTTACCATTTTCTCCTGTCTTCTGGGGGCAACACTGAGTTTTCACACGCTGAGAAGCAGGGTGTGCACTGATGAAAAGAAAGGGTCAGCAAACTAGGGCTGCCGCCCCAACCTGGGCCAAATTTGGTCCATGACCTGCTTTTGTGTGCCTTGTGATTTTAGAATCGCTTTTAATTTTTTAAAGGATTGGAATAGAAAGAAAGCATACGTGACAGAGGCCATATCATCCCTGCAAAGACTCAGATATCTACCATCTACACTTTATGGACACAGTTTGCCAATCCCTGGTTAAGAGCGAAGACTAGGGAATCAGACAGACAGATTTAGGTTCAAATCCCAGCTCCTTCCTCTATGGGCTGGCTCAGTGAATTCACGGATTTTGTCTCTTTGCCTCTCAGTTTTCCCAGTTGTAAAACAGGCTACAAGTACCTGCCTTATAGAGAATGAAAAGTACCAGCCTAGCACAATGTCGGTTGCATAAATGTTCATAGTGCCCCCTTGGTTTGCACTAAGTATCAAAAATGTAGCCTCATGATTGCTTCAGGAATTAGAATTCCCAGAGTTCTAAGGTGTTTCACATACACAGGGATCCTGGGCTGCAAGGAATCTGACAAAGGCTCTGCTGATGTGCATTTAAAGCCAGAATTTGCTGCTCACGCAATCACTACCTTACAGGCCGTGCTCTAAGTCCAGTTCCACTGAGCCCAAGACTTACTAAAGCCACTGCCATCATGTTAAGAACCATGTGCTGACCTACCTATGGTCTTTGGAATTACAGAACAGGAGAAAAGTGGGAAAGAACATGCAGCAAGAAATCAGAGAATCTTTACTAGTGTGAGACTTCTTGGGCCTCCCTTTTTCTCCTCTTCATCTTTTAGAAGAGACTGAATAGGTAAAGGAGTTCAAAACCCCAGAAGAAACACTAGCACTGAATTTGCTCAACCCCTGGAATAAATAACAAAGCCGCTGAGCCAAGTGGTGCTGAGAAGGTAGAGCTGAGAAGGTCAAGGTTAAACCTAGATCCGCCATCCAGCTTTGTGTGGTCAAAAATTCAGATGGTGTTCCCAGCCAACTGTCCTGTGAACAGCCATGCTGGGAAGAGAAAGAAGCTAGATGGAGGGCGTAGAGCTCAACACAGTCACTTCTACCCAGGACAACAACACACAAATGACAGCAGCCTTTCTAGATCTATGGGTGGCTTTTGGCACAGTCTCTAATCACTTTTTTTTTAAAAAGAGGCATTGAAATGTTTGAAATACATATTTGTAACAAAAAGGCCCAAACAACTTCAAACTGTAACCAGATGACAAAGAGCCCAACAAGGCTAAGAATGGACATGGAGAAACTGCTCAGTGTGGGAATGGATGGGAGCAAATCACTGTAAATCTACAGAGAGCATTCTTTGTCCTCATTGATGTCTCTAAAGGGCCTAAAAAGCCAACATCATTCCAATTTACAAAATGAAAAACCTATTTCAAAAAATGTATGCCATGTAGACATTTCCCCTAGATGGTCAGAAAGAACCCAAGAAGAATGGGAGACCAAGGGGTCTTATGAAAGAATTCCTGATTAGATGCCAAGAGACTATTCTAGTCAGATTTCTGCCTCTGGCAGTATGAGCTTAGCATATTACCTGGATCTTTCACATCTCAAAATCTTTTTCTGGTAACAGTCACAAACCTTCTTTCTTGGGTTTTATGAGGCTCGGAGGAGTCATGCAGGAACTCCCTCCTTGAAAAGTTAAAAAAAAAAAAGACTAAATGAATGTAAGGTATTATATTCATTATCAATAACAAAATGAGTAGAAGATCTCAAGGACAGAGGTGGGATTCACTTACTCAACAAGTATATATTATGTACCTACTGGGTGCCAGGCACTAATAAATACCGGGGATATAGAATAAATAAAAGAGACAAGATCTCTGTGCTTTATAGAGGCACACACAGACATCAAACAAATAATGACATAATTACAATCTTAATACGTGCTTTGAAGTAAAAACAGAGGGTGAAACAAGAGGATGTTACAAGGGATGTAACCTAGACTGGCTGCCTCAGAAATGGCCATCCTCAGGAAATGATATTTCTTAGATGAAATCTGAGGTTAAATTGCCACGATTGAGGCAAGGAGATGGTAGAGCATTTCTTAAAAATTTTTATTTATTGGGGCACCTGGGTGGCTCAGTCGTTGGGCGTCCACTTTTGGCTCAGGTCCTGATCCCAGGGTCCTGGAATTGGGGGGTGGGAGGGAGTCTTCTCCCCCCTCTCTCACTCCCCCTGCTTGTGTTCCCTCTCTCATTGTGTCTCTCTCTGTCAAATAAATAAATAAAACCTTAAAAAAAGAGAGATTTATTTATTTATTTTAGGAGGATCAGGGGAGGGGTAGGCAGAGGAAGAGCTAGAGAAAGAATCCCAAGAAGACTCTCCAGCAAGTCTGGAGCCCAATGCAGGGCTCAATCTCATGACCCCTGAGATCATCACCTGAGCTGAAATCAACAGTTGCTCAGCCAGCTGAGCCACCCAGGTGTCCTGATGATAGAGCATTGTCAAGGTGGAAAGAACAACATGTGAGAAGTGCCTGGGGTAGAATTTCAAAGACTAACAAGAGGGTAGTGTATGGGGTTGGGGTGGGGAAGGTGGTTCAGTAAGATACTGAGGAAGTAGGCAGAGTCCAGGTCATGTGGGGCCTTGAAGATGATGTCATATGGATTACAACTATATCCTACGAGCAACAGAAAGCTATCAGCGGGTTTGGAGCAGGAAGCAATAAAACCCAATTTGTATTTAAAACAAGAGTCAAGTTAAACATGTGCCTCTGACCATGACAGAGTAACCTGTACTAGACTTAACTCCCATTGAAAAGCACCGTAAAACTCAACAAAATATTCGAAGAAACTGTCTTTACATATTGAATAAAAGTAACAGAATACAGAACTGTGATCGTTGAGAGAAAGAAAATACACAAATCAAGTGCCACAATCACACCACAGTCATCCAGCCTTATTTCCTGGAAATACTCTCCTGTTGTGGAGCAAGAAGATGGAGCCCAAATACAGTGGTAGTTTAGCTCAGCTTAGGAGGTAGAGATTAGAGTGTGGGGTTGCTGAGATGGCTAAAATTCTTCAGGGCAAAGTGCCAGGAAAGAGGAAGCTATACAAAGGGGGAGGGCCCAGAAGTCTGCAAGGAGGTTCCTTGCAGGTCCCTGGCTGAGAGAGTTGGGCTGCACAAAGTGTGCAAGATTCCACAAGGCCCTGAAGAGATGTCCTCCTGCACGTCTGAGAGCTGAGTAATGAAAACAGGGATCAGACCATGCTGGGAAACACAATTGCAGCCCAGACACAGCAGTAAGACCTTACTGAGCATCTCAGGCATTAGGAATAAGTGTAATAGAAATAAGGACCATAGTATAGATCAAGAGCCATGCCCTCGGGCTAAATTTAAAACTAAAATAGTCCCATCCTAACAAAGAATAAGACCAGCCTTGAGAGGAACAAAAGTTACAGCAACAGAGTGAAATAAGTCAAGCAGAGAGAGTCAATTATCATATGGTTTCACTTATTTGTGGAGCATAACAAATAGCATGGAGGACAAGGGGAGATGGAGAGGAGAAGGGAGTTGAGGGAAATTGGAAGGGGAGGTGAACCATGAGAGACTATGGACTCTGAAAAACGATCTGAGAATTTTGAAGGGGTGGGGGGTGGGAGGTTGGGGGCACCAGGTGGTGGGTATTGTAGAGGGCACGGATTGCATGGAGCACTGGGTGTGGTGCAGAAATAATGAATACTGTTATGCTGAAAAAATAAAAAAAAAATTAAAAAAAATAAAATAAAAATAAAACAAAACAAAAAAAAGTTACAGCAACATAGCTACTTTCCAAACAAAACTCATGACCCTTTAAATGCAGATGGCATTATTGAAACTGTTTACAATATTCTATTTCAATGGAATAAATGTTTATTTGCATACATATAATAAATGATTATTAGACATGTGAAGAAAGAGGAAAATGTAACCAACAAAGAAGAAAAAAAATCCCTGAATAGAAAATAACCCCAAGATAACCCAGATCTTCAAATTACTTGATGAGGACTTGAGAACAGCTATTACAAATATGTTTAAGAAACTAAATAAAAATGAATCATAATGAATGAACATTTGAAGAATCTTAGCAGAGAAATGGAAACTATAAAAAAGAATATAGTAGAAATTCTAGACCTGGATGGCTTTAAAACAGATTAGAAACACCATTAAAAAGGATAAATAAACTTTAAGATAGAGCAAGGTTAACTGTCCAATCTGAAGAACAGAGAGGAAGAAAGGAAGGAAGGAAAGAAGGAAGGAAGGGAAAGAGGAAGGGAGGGAGGGCAGAACTTCAATGACCTGTAGGATCAAGCAGTATAACCTATATGTATTTGGAGTCCCAGAAGACAGGATAGAGAATAGGGAAGGAAAAAAACCATAAAATAATGGTTTAAAATTTCCCAAATTTACTGAAAAAGTTAATTCACAGAGCTGAAGGGTCCAGTGAACACCAAGTAAAATGAATGCAAAAAGCAACAAACATTTAGGCACATAATAGTCAAGGCATTGATAACCACAGATAAAGAAAAAAATCTTGATTGCAGCCAAAGAAAAGTAACATATTATATACAGGAAGCAGAAAATTATGAATAACTTCTTTTCGTAAATAACAGAGGTCAGAAAACAGAGGAACCCAAGGGAAGGGAAAAAAATTAACAACCTAGATTTCTATGGCCAATGAAAATATATTTCTGAAGTGAAGGCAAAATAAAGGCATTTTTAAGATAAATGAAAACAGAGTATGTTGCCAGTGGTCCTGCACTAGAAATGCTAATGGAATTTTTTCAGATGGAAAGAAATGACACCAAATGGAAATACATCTACAGATAAGAGTGAAAAACAGTAAAAATGGCAAATATGTAGGTAAGAACAAAATATCGTATATCTTTTCTATGCATAAAATGTTTACAACTCATACAAGGTTCAAAGCCAAAGTTACAACACTGTATTGTGGGTTTTATAATGTCTGTAGCTATAATATATATCATAACAATAGCACAAAGGATGGAGGAATATAGAGGAGCAAAGACTACTGGAAAATTTTTATATTTTAGGTAAAGTAGTGTAATATAAACTCTAAGTTGACTATGATAAGTTAAAGATGCATATTGTTATCCCTGGAGCAACCAATAAAAAATAATGCACAGAATGATAGCTTCAAAGTCAACAGAGGAATTAAAATGGAATACTTAAAAAATGTTAACTTAAAATAAGCAATAAATGAGGAACAACACAAATGAGAGATAGGACAAATCAAAAAATGGTAGACTTAAATCCAATCATATTAATAAGCATATTAAATAAAAAGGCAGAAATGATCAATAATAAAAATAATCAAGAGATAATAACTATATACTGTCTACAGGACAAGCATTTTATTATTTTTTAAAGATTTTATTTATTCACTTTGGGGCGCCTGGGTGGCTCAGTGGGTTAAGCCGCTGCCTTCAGCTCAGGTCATGATCTCAGGGTCCTGGGATCAAGTCCCACATGGGGCTCTCTGCTCAGCAAGAAGCCTGCTTCCCTCTCTCTCTCTCTCTCTGCCTTCCTCTCCGTCTACTTGTGATCTCTCTCTGTCAAATAAATAAATAAAATCTTAAAAAAAAAAGATTTTATTTATTCACTTGAGAGAGAGAGCATGCACAAGTGGGGGGAGGGGTAGAAGGAGAGGGAGAAGCAGACTCCCCACTAAGCACAGAGCTAGATGTGGGGCTTAATCCCAGAACGCTTGGGATCATGACCTGAGCAGAAGGCAAGTGCTTAACTGACTGAGCCACCCTGGCACCCAGGATAAGCACTTTAAATATAAAGACAGAAGTAGTTTGAAAGTAAAATAATGGAAAATATAAACTATGCAAATAATAAGCATAGGAAAGATGAAATGACCAAATTAATATCGGGCAAAGATTTCAAGACAAGGAATATTATCAGAGATAAAGAAGGACATTTCATAAATAATAGTCAATTCATCAAGAGATACAACAACCATAAATACATATGTGTCTAATAACAAAATTTCAAATTATATGAAATAAAACTGACAGCATTAAGGAGAGGAATGGCCAAATCCACAATCACAGATGTAGATTTTTGACATCTTTATCTCAGTAATTCATGAAACAAAATTCTGTGAGAATATAGATGATCTATAGATTATCGATCACCCCACTATCATTTCTAGAATTTTACACCCAGTAAATATGGAATACTCTTTCTTTCCAAGTATGCATGAAATGCTCACCAAGATAAAATATCCACTAGGCCAGAAACCAATTCTCAATAAATTTCAAAAGGCTGAAACTCTTAGAATATGTACACTGACCAGAGCAGAAATAAATTAGATATTAATAATAATAAATCTGTGAAAGCTCCCAAATAGTTGGAAATTAATGGCATGCTTCTAAATAGCCTGTGGGTCAAATAGGATCATAAAGAAAATTAAAATATGTTGAATTTAATGATAATGAAAACACAATATCAAAATTTGTGAGAGGGAAATTTCCAAGTTTAAATGTACTTCAAAAAAATTTAAATGTATTTATTAGAGAAGAAAGATTCAAATCCAATGATGTAAGCTTCCATCTCAAGAAAGTAAAGGATGAACAAATTAAACCCAAAGTAAGTAAGAAGGAGAAAATAATAAAGATAAGAACAGAAATCAGTATAATGTAAAATAAACAAACAATACAGAAATGAAAAAAGCCAAAGCTAGTTCTTTGAAAAGATTAATAAAATTGATAAGACTAGTAAGAATTCTTGAAACTAAATGAGAGGACATCATTACAGATCCTACAGACAATCAAAAGATAATATGGGAATATTTTTAAAAATGTTAACAACATAAGAGGACACGGACAAATTCTTTGAAAAACAACAACAACAAAAAAAAACGGTCGCAAGATGATATAGAAAACAAAAGTACTATGTATCAGAGAAAGTGCATTCTTTACGAAAAGCCTTCCCACAAGGAAACTAAGTCCAAATGGTTTCATTGGTATATTCTATAACCCATCCAAGGAAAAAACAATTCAAATGCTACACAAATTCTTTCAGAAAATAGAGTACTTCTTAACTCATTTTGTGAGGCCTGCATAAATTTGATGTCCTATACCCTGTAAAACTTTATAAGAATGCAGCAGACCAATATCCACCATGAATATAGATACAAGAAAAACCTTACAAAGTAGTATTAGACTGAGTCCATTTTATATTGTCTATATAAAAGGGATAATGTACCAATGACCAAGTATGACTTATGCCCGTAATATACGGTTGGTATACATTGGAAAATTGATCAGTATAATTAAACCATATTAACAGCTTTAAAGCACAACAATATGATAATCTCACTGGACATAGGGAAAAAATGACAAAATTTTTAAAAATGTAAATGGTTAAAATAAATTATTAGTTAACAGAAACAGAAGGAAAATTCCTCAGTTTAATGAAAGGAATTTATGAAAAACTTGGAAAAGACATCACATTGAAGAAGATTGAGAACAAAGTTAGGATGTCCATCCATTCTTATCACTCCTATTCAAGATTATACTAAAAGTTCTGCCCAGGGCAATTAACAAGAAAAAAGAAATAAAAGGCATGAAGATAGGAAAGAAGTAAAATTATTTGCAGACAACATAATTGTTTATATAAAAAGCCTTGGGAAAAATATAAAACAACTATTAAGTGCTAATAAGTGAATTTAGAAAGGTCATAGGACATAAGGCCAATGCACAAAACTCAATTATATTTCTATACACTAGCAGCAAAAAATTGGAAAATGAAATTTTTTTTTAAAAAATTTTCATTTAACATAGTATTAAAAGCAAAAATACTTTGAAATAAATTTGTGAAAATATATGTAATACATTTACATTGAAAACTATAAAACATTCCTGAGGGAAACTAAAGATCTAAACAAATGTAGACACACATCATGTTCATAGATTAGAAGCCTCAATATTTTTAAGATTTTAATTCTCCTGAAATGGATTTATACATTCAACACCACATCTCCAATTATAATCACAAACATTTTAAGATAAAAATTAATAAGCTGATTCTAACATGTATATGGTGATGCAGAAGACCTAAAAATCTTTGAAGAAGACAAATAAAATTGGGAGAGTCCCACTTCTTGCTAAAAAGCCACAATAATTCAGCCAGTGTAGTACTAGCAAAATGATAGATTAATGTAGCAGAAGAGTGAGTTTCTCATTTTCACCAAGGACAAACTGATAGAAAAGAGATCACACCCAAAATTTTTAAAGAAAATTAGGTTACCTGCAGTACAAGAAGAAAACCTCTTATGCATGTGAACAGTTGGTATTCTGCACAATAATTGCTACTTTTAATACTACAAAGAATAGGAACATTGAAAGAAAGCTATCAATTGTAGACAGGATAGTGACCATCACTATTTCTATTCTTAAAGCATGTTTCATATCTGTTTCATATCTGACTAAATAAAATTTAATTCTTTAATGAAATAAAGAAACAGTCATGAAAAAAATGGGCTGTATTCAATATCTGTAAATTGAACTTAAGTTTTATCACAGCAGGAATTTTAGAATTTAGAGATGCCTTTAGAAAATAATCATCTTTGTAACACAAATAATCATCCCATACATTGTTGATTTGGAAAGTTCCCATATTATTAACTCTGTTTTAGTAATTTTATGACTATGATGGTAGTCAGGTTGCTGCTGATTGTAATGAGAATGGTGATTACTTCACAGAAATGTGGCCAACGTGCCTTGGATTGTGCTGGAGTGAGATTATGACCTCACTAGAGCAAACTGGGAATTTCATAACGATGAAAGATCCCCAAGTTCAATCTGAACTTTATTCTAATACTTTATTCGGTATTTCTTTTCTACCTCTGTTACAGGAAGTTGCACACGGCATATCCCCTTGTGTCTTCTTCCTTACCAGATTATGAGGACTTGAGGACACAGATGCTAAGTTACTTGACTTCAAGTTCCCAGTGCCAAGCACAGGACTTGACCTGTGAGAACCCAGAAGAAAGACTTCCAGTAGGGACAGCAAGAATTTTCAGCAACAAAGATAGCTGCGTCCTAAAGATGAGAAAAATTCCCTGGAGCACTCCTGGTAAAAGGACCAGACTGAACAAAGTTGGCAAGTTCAAGATAACACAAGTAGTTTAATTTGGAGGAGGAAGCACAACAAAGAATAGGTAGAAGATGGGGCTAGAAGGTGTAAGTTGGGACCAGTTATTCTTAGGTCAACAGAATACAATTTAATCGGATTGTTTTATATTTCTTCCTATAGAAAACCAAATAACCATGTCCTCCAGACTGAAAAGGGACAGCATTTGCTAAGCAGTTTCTTGCTTCCTCCCCAGACTAAAGGGGTATAGAAATAGGAAATAAGATAACTAATCAGCCACAGTGGAGTCAGGTGCCTTGTACTACTGGGGCTGACAAATTTCATCAGAGTCCTTGAATAGAATAGCATGCTTCATACTCAGGTTGTAACAAAAGTTGCCAGCAGCCACTGAGTGCTTGTAGACATGCATCTATACATCAGCTCTTATCAGCAAGGGCACCCAAGGTATTTTCAGTCTCAGTGTGGGGAGATACTTGGCTTGCCCTGTGCATAAAGCCTTGGGATGTTTCCAGTAGAAGTCAGCCTTTTGATTTGTAGAGATACTGCAGTAGATTAATTCATGCCAACGCCATTCAGTGGGGTCCTAACATTCTCACAACAGCTCAGAAGGCCACAGCACATCCTTTTCTATCAGCTGCTTTCTACAATGGGGATGGAGGATAGGGAAGTCTGCAAACTAAGGACAGAAGTTGTCATTTCTGCCCATTTGCTTATTCCAGAAATGGCTCCAGCAGGAGCTTCTCCTGGCAATCCTTGCAGATTTGGGGCTGGATAGAAATGGATTAGAGAGAGGATGAGGGACCAGAGCAGACAAATTTTACCATCCAGATAATTTCCCTTGTCCTTCCTCTCTATTTTCCTTTCCAAAAACTTCCTTTGCATCATTCAGGTCAGGTCTTAAAATTCCTCCCTCTCTCTTGCCTCTTATAGATGTTTGGCATCAATGGATGTGTTTGCCCTTAGCCTATCCTCACGTCCACCGCTATGTAGGCTCTCTGATGGCAAGAGCTTTGCCTGTCTGGTTCATTGTCATCTCCCCAGTGCCTGGTAAAGCCTGGCATGTAATAATAACTCAACAAAAATTCACCGAGCAACTGGGTGAGCAGTCAGAGTTTATTTCTGGGATTTGCTTCCATCCAATCATCACATGGAAGCAGTGAAGGCAGGCTCCTCTGAAGGATATGGATTAGGGGAGAGGGTTCAGCACCTCTTTTTCTCTTTTCATTCTTACAAATCCCTATCCCAACAGGTTGTCTTCCTTTGCTGCTTCGTCTCCTTCTCTACGCAGATCGCTGGGTTCCTCCCAGAGAAGAAATACCCCCTTTATGAATCAGAGCTCTGTCCCACACAGTGTTTGGCGGGAGGACCCACTTTGGAATTAGAACAGCTGCTGCTTATGCTGGCGCAGTCCAAGTACACAAAAGTTGATTTAAGAAGATGCCGTCCTTAGATGAATTACCTTGTAAATAGCAATCATGTTATTCTAGAATGCAAAACTACCTTATAACTTCCCCCGGTTTCCTAGTGCATTAAGAAGAAAATCTGAACTACTCACTGTGATCTGGGGGGCCCTGTCTAGCTCTGTACCTAAATCATTGTCCTGATACACTGGCCTTCCCTTGTTCTCATTTCTTGTCCTGGCCCTCCTCGGCCTTGGGGCCTTTGCATGTGATGTTTCCTCTGCCTGGGTTGCTCTTTTCTCAGTATCTGCCTGTGTAACTTCTATACTTAATGTGTCATCAAGTGTCATCTTTGCACCCTTTTATTTTCTTTACAGAACTTTTCACAAATGGCAATTTATGTATCTAGTGATTTATTATTTAATCGAGCCTTTCCTAGTGGGCTAGAAAGTCCTCAAGGGGAAGGATTTTGTGTCTATTACCCCTGCAACTCTTACCATGCAGCGCAGGGACGGGCACCCAGATGATTCTTAAGGAAATGGGCAGCGGACAAGCCAAGGCTGGGGGGTTCTGGCTCTTTCAGTCTGTTCTCACATGGCCCCTCCAGCCTGGCTGTATCAGTATCCTAAGGCTGCCGTCATAAAGTTCCACACACCATGTGGCTTGAACCGACAGGAATTTATTATCTCCTGATTCTGGAGGCCAAAGTTTGAGATCAAGGTGAAGTGGGGCATGATCCCTCCGAAGTAGACTTCCTTGCCTCCTCCCCGTGTCTCAAGGGCTTGTGGCCAGCAATGCTCAGCATTTCCTAGCTTGCAGATGCAGCACCCCAATCTCTGCGTCTGTCATCACGTGATTTCATCCTCTGTCTGTCTGAGTCTCTTCTCCTCTTCTATTAAGGACATAAAAGATTGGATACAAGACCTACCCTACTCTGGTGTGATCTCATCTGAACTTAGTACAGCTACAAAGACCCTCTTTCTAAGTAAGGTTACATTCCCCCTACTTCTGGGAAACACTTTTCAACTGAGGACCCTGGTCTCTGTGCCCAGTGGGACTTGAGCATGGGGATGTCTTAAAATGTAGTGTCCAGAACTGCACCCTCGAGGCCATGACTGCCCCAGCCAGTGCAGGGGGGAGAGCCTCGGGCCTCTGCTGACAGCAAGAGAGATAAGAACCCTTCCTACTTCTTCCCTTTTATAGTCTCGTGTATATAAAGTCATTCGTATTCCAGAAAGGATGTCTATTTAGCCATTCTTACTTCAATGTTAATTCCTCAACACAGAGAAAATGATCCTGCCAAAGGGAAAGGGAGATTAAAAATGAGGCGAATTACTAAATTGTTAGCACTATAACCACAGGCTAAGTCAACATGCACAGACAGAACCAGGATTGCCTAAAATTGGCTCAAAAATCCACCTCTGTGTTCAGGGAATCAACACATTTTAAAGCATGCCATTAGGTCACTTGTCCATGGTGTTCAGTTATAGCAAGTTCAAGGTCAAGCCAGAATTCTGCATCCTAACCTGACTGTGGCAGATTTGAACATGTGTTTTTTTCCGATGTTGCTAGGAGTTGGTGGCATTTTCCTCTCTGAAGACTTGACAGTAAGTCTCGTGAATTCCTGGCACAGGACTAACTCGAACTCTGCTCTTCTAGACTGTGCCCATAACCCAAAGACGTCTTTTACCTTTGTTAAAACCAAACACAACCAGAGGCCAGACATAAAAATCTCCTGAGCAGACAAAACCAGTTTAGTCACACAAGCAAAGTTTAATTTAGCTTATTTTGTAAGACAAGTGAGGCTAACTTGACCCAGGTCACTTCTCACAAGGGAAATGGAACTTGTTCCCCAAAAGTGATATGAGATAACCACTAACCAATTCCCTTCCATTTAAGAAAATTCCAATATTAATCAATCACCGTGGAGAATAAATGCTCAGCCTCCACAACATATAATCTGCCTTATAACAATATTCCTCTGAGCCTCATTCCATGTTTTGGTTGGAGGGCTCCTAGTTTGCACACTGTCTGTGTATGAGCAATAAACTTTTACCAATGACCATGTCAGTGATTCCTCGGTTCTACTTCTGGCTCTCCCCTCCCCCCCAGAACTTTTGATACATTTTTTCCCCAGGTAAGTTTGTAAATAGACCGCCTAGGTTCCCCTAGGTCCTTGGATACTTCATAGGACAGGTGAGTTTGTATCAACAAAGGTGACTGAGAAGTCCTGGGGAAAGGAAAGAATTTAAGAAGGAAGAACTTAACCCTTTGTGGGCTGGACGACATTTCACAGTTGGGGGCATTAACATGGTTGACATCTAAGGATCATCTAGGATTTGAGGGCTGGAAGAGACACGAGGATCATTTAGTTTAACCTTCTCATTTTTCAGATGAGGAAAGTGATAGCGGAAGGAACTAGCTCAAGGACACGTTAAGCGTTTTTAGCTGAGCTGGGAATGGACTCAGGTCCCTTGACACCAGTCACCTTTCTACTATTTGCAACAGCATCTGGAAGAAAAATGTAGGCGCAGAGAAGTGAACCCAGCTCTCCCATATATCTGCTATGGTTGAATTGACACTCTCTAATCCCTGTCCCTCCCCTCAAAATCAGGTCCATTAATGCAAAGGCTAAAATTTGGGGAGACTTACTTGCTTGAAAAAGCATTCTCTAAACATCTCTTCTCCCTGCCCCCATCTCTACCATCCATTGACAATTCCATTAAAAATAGCTTTGACTTAAAATTGGCCTGGAGATCATCAGTCTGCAATGATATAAGCCCTCAACTGAACGTATTAACATACCAAGTAAAACCCAGATGACGATGCTGGGGCTGTGCTGCCTGGGCCAAAAGCTGAATCCCTGTGGGTCTGCGGATGCCATGAGGATTGCTCAGACCTCCAGACTCCTCACCTGGGCTGGAGGGTGTGCGTGCGTGCACGTGTATGTGTATATGTGTGTGTGCCCACATGAGGGGATGCTCCAGAGTCCAAGAGGTGAAACTTCCTTATTTCAGCCTCTCTCTGTGTGTCGTGGCCAGGCAGGGCTGATAGGAAGTGGACATTGAAGACTCCAGGCAGGGCTGATGAACGAGGTCTGGCTCCCTGTGGGATAGGACCAGGAATTCCCTGCACAGAGATAACCTGAAAGACAGAGCCACAGATTCTGAAGATGCCTGTGTTCTAGAACATTTTAGAACACTCTAAGAATACTAAAATCTTCTTATCTGTATACCTCTGCCCTTTTTTACTCAGATGAAGATGACAGGCCCTGTCAAATAAAGTGACATCCAGGGAGCACTCAGCAAAGCAGAGGTAGAGTTGGGCCTAGACACCAAGGTATTTCACTCCGCGTCCAGTGGGCTTTCCTGATGCCAAGCTTCAGGCTGTATAATCTCTTCTTTCCTCCCACTCCTCCTCCTCCAAAATTTGAGAAAGGAGTCCCTTCTTCCAATAAGGTGCTAAAAAGTGAACCAAACCTTTGCCAAAAGTAATCCAGATACCAGCATTTTCATTGCTAGCTAGTTGCCCAGAGTAGTGAGCTGGTTAAATGAAGGGATTTTTTTTTTTTTTTTTTTTTTTTTGAGAGAGAGAGCATGAGCAGGAGGGGAGGGGAAGAGGGAGGGAGAGAACCTTAAACAGACTCTAAGCCCAGCATGGAGCCCACCATGGGGCTCGATCCCACAATCCTGAGATCATGACCTGAGCCAAAATCAAGAGTTGGAACCATAACCGACTGAGCCACCCAGATGCCCCAAAGAAGGGATTCCTTTGATATGAATCACAGTGCCTCGGTTTTCCCATCTGCAGAATAGGTACAATAATGGCTCTTCCTTTACAAAGTTCTTAGGAGGAGTAGATGAATTAATTCATGTGAGGCCCTTAGCACAATCCTTGGCACACAGGGTTCCGATCAGTACAAGCTGCTATTATTACAACGAAGCCTAGACATGAGGAGAAGGGAGACTAGAGGAGCAGCCGTCAGGAACCCCAGCAGGAGGGAAAGGGTATTATGAGAGAATATGAAAATGACAGGTGGTTGCAAAATGAAGAATAAGTGTGACTTACACACAAATCCTGGGTACATTTTAAAACAAGGCATTATGGAGAAACTTCTCCAAGCCAACAAAATGTCTAAGTCCCTGCATACACGCTGTCCTTTAAGGTGAAGGAGCCACAGTGTTCATCCTTCCCCAGCATCCCCCCAGCCTAATGCTCTGGGGGGCAGGTTACAACAGGCAGATCACAAGGGCTCCACGCTTAATACCCTGCTTCCACTCACATTCTGACTCCTCCCACTCCTCTCTTACCCTGGAAAAAGGATGGACAAGAACTACTTACTGCAGAGGAACCCACCCAAACAAGTTCTGGGATCTTCCCAAGCTGCTCATGAGTCCTCCCTGCATGGAGCTCAGTCCCCTCAGCTCCGGCCACTAGGCAGCCCTAAGGGCAAGTCTTTATTTCTCTTCTTGTGGGATCATCCTTCCAGAGGAACAATTCATTCTCAAGAAGGGATGCCTGTTCCTTAGCAGTCTGTCCATCATGTCACCAAAAAAAAAAAAAAAAAAAAAAAAAAAGCCTCCAAAAGACTTCATAAGAGGCCTTCGAAACTTCTCCTACCCTTGAGTTTAGGACTCTCAGGAGGAACCTGGGATGGGGCATAGGATGCTGGGAGGGAGCAACAAGATGATGCAGGCAGAAAGCACACATGCAGGTGCACACACACATACACAACACACAACACATAAATACACAACTGGTCTCCTTGGCACACAGTAAAATATAGCTTTGCTGTACACAGCCATTCAAAGATTATCCTTTCCTTAAATATTTGGACCTGGAATGAGTCTGGACTTAATCTCCTACCATATGAAATCTCTAAGGGAAAGAAACACAGGACAATTCATGTATCTCGAGCTTTCAAGAACTGTCTCTGAAGGGATCCTACAGGACATAACTCAGTAAAGTCCTGCAGCTTCACTCTTTCGTTCAAGTGCAAGTGTTTTTGTTGGGAATTATCTGTTTCCATGTGACACCTTTTGCTTTTAGGAAATCAGCAATTTGGGCACAGAAGCAGTGCTTTTCCCACTCTAGTGGCAAGAGCACTAGATAAAAAGTCCTATTTCCAAGGATACCCGTGAGTCACTCAGACCTTAGGGTCAAGAGCACTCTCTTTTTTCTGTATATTGATTTCTTCACGAGCTAATTGGGAACAATTTATCCTGCTTTCCCCTATATGGACACTGTAAGTCTTCACGTTTCTATAGGGAATTAGGGAACCTTTGGAAAGGCCTCGCTATAGTCAAGCAACTCTGGGGATCTCACTGCAATGGACTAGATTGTGTTCCTCCTCCAAATTCCTATGTTGAAGCCCTAACACCCCTCAAAGTGGTGATACTAGGAAGTGTGTACTGGGGGAGGGAGTTGGGTTCAGGTGAGATCGTGAGTGCGGAACACCCACAATGGGATCAGTGCCCATGTAAGAAGGGGAAGAGACACCACAGCTCTCTCTCTCCACCATGCAAGGCAATAGTGAGAAGGCAGCTGTCTACACTTTCGGAAGCACCCTTCCTCCAGACATCAGACCTGTCAGCCCCCTCATCGTGGGCTTCCCCGCCTGCAGAAACGTGAGGGATCAATGTCTATTGTTCAAACCATCCAGTCTAGGGTAGTTTGCTACAGCGGTCCAAGCTAAGACATGCACACATCTGCTCTGTGCATCCCGAGAATCATGTAACATTCCAGCCTGCAGGCTACTTCAGATCTCACCCGGTTTAACTTTATGGAGGATGAAACCAAGGTGTGGAGGGGAAGAGTAAATTATTAAAAGACACAGAGTGGCTGACGGGGATTCTCAGATCAGAAGCTCCAAACAGTGGAATGTAGCCATTATGAATGGGAGGCTCTGAAGTTATGGCTGAATCTGGGACTTGAATTTGGCCGCCCACTACTGTGTAAGCTTGCAGTAACCACATTACACCTCACAGTCCGTTTGCTCACTGTACGCTGAGGACGACAATACCTTTATGGGTTGTTTTAGAGATTAAATGAAATAATACTTAGCACACTGCCTGGCCGATAATGAGTGTTGCATAAACGCTAGCTCCCTGTGGTAGAGACCGGGAAAGACTCAGGCTCCACTTCTACAGTATAGAGCTGTTGCTGGGACATAGCTGACAGCCTGGACTTAGATTTCGCAGCCCCTCTTGCCTCTAGGGAGGGCCACGTGACTGAGTGATCCTCAGAGGAGTGCAGGTAGAAGCGATACGTGCCACTGCTGGGCCAGGTGGCCAAGCAACGGATGCGAAGTCTGCCCTCCTCTGGGGTTGGATTATTCCAGAACAACTCTGCAGCCCCCGAATGGTGGAGCTGCAAGATGGAAGCAGCCTACATCCCTGAGTCACGGCTCGGAGGAGAACTGCCTGTCCAGGACGTTAGACTTGGCATGCATAAGCCAATGAGATCCAGGGCTTGTTACAGCAGCTAGCATGAAGCATCCTGACTAATATGCCACTGTTATTATTACTAGAGCAGACACATGTCCAGAAAGTGAGGGGGAAATTGGAGAGTTTAACCAGGGTGGCTCTTGCCCATAACTTCTGAGTGTAAAGGTAGGAAAGGTGTGTGTTTGCAACATCCCTGCTTACACTAATCCGTGCGCTCAAAAGCCTGCATTCCCCTATTAAGCAGCAGAAGGCAAAGAGGCAGAGTTTGGTCTAGCTCTGTCCTCCCTGGGGGCTGACCTAGCCTTCCTGATGAGTGATCGGAGGATTCTAAATGATCTTAGCCCTGGCAGTATGCTCCTGTAAACCCCTGCAAGACTGGTAAGAGAACTACAAACACTGCAGGAAGGGCAGCAGCAGGGGGATTCGGACAGTCTGGTCTTCCCTACACCATTAGCTGGCGTGTGACCAGCCACATAATTGAGCCTTAGTTTCCTCATCTGTACAAGGAGGGACTGAAGGACAAAGGATCCTTTCTGCTTTAATGATCTGGGATCATCTGTTCAACAAACATTTACTGAACTCTGATGTACAGAGATCTTTAAGATATGGTCTCTGTCCTCAAAATGTTCACAGTCTGGAAGAGATGTGCCTGCCGTGGGGTCAGGCGTGGAGGAGTGGCCTTCGTGCAGCGTTCTCTGCCCACGTGACAGCTTACAGGCTTCCTTTATAACCTCGATATAAAATAGAGGCAGAAGGGAACAAGGGCTATTTGCAAGGCAAGTACCCTAAGGTGTTCATTCTGGAACAGCCCAGAATCTGCAACATGGCAACAACTCAGAAAAGTCTTTTTTTCCCCCCTAGCAACTCAAAAGCACTGCATATTAGACCCCAAGAGGAGCCTCTTATCTCATCCTCCCTCGTAAAGCAAAACTAAGGCCAAGTTCAACTTGGTTCAACTGAGGTCATTTACCTGAAGATGAGGTTGGGTCCAGGTTCTCTCTGCCCGTCATCTTGAGTCATGGCCTTGGAAATGAGGGGAACCTTGGAAAATGCCCACGGGGGGGCCAGGTGAGTGTCTCCCAATGCCTTGCCACCCAGACTCCTCGCTTGGAAAAGCTCTGGATTTCTTCAGCAGGTGTCCACGGTTCTGATGTACAACCGTACATCAAAACTCTGGACCAGTTACCTTCTTAAGCCTTCAGCCTCAGATTTCACATGTTATACCTCTTTCGATTATGTTCAAAACTCCAGAACTGCAAAACTAGTCACGCAGCCAAAAAAGGGGAGGGGGTGGATTGTGGATTGTGAGCCAGAGCCAACAGCCACCTTCTGGCTGAAAGGATTCAACCTTCTGAGGAAAACAAAAAGCCCCTTCCTCTGTTGCCATGGGAACAGCTCCGCAATGCTAGGGCTGCTCTGCAGGAGCCTGCCTTGGAGCAGAGCTGGGGAGAGGGGCTTTCTTGCCAATGAGGCTGGAAGGCCATTTGGGAGAAAGCAATTCTGTCAGCGCTCCTGATTGTGGTGGGGTTTGGGGAGCTGGAAGTGGTTCCCCCAGCGCCTGGCCCTTAGGGCATCTTTTTCCACTAGCATTGCCCAGCTGGCAAGAAAAGGGGTCATGACCCAAGGCTCACTTCAAACGATTATGAAGTAGGGTTCTCCGCTTAAAGACTCAAAGTCACTGAGGAGAAGAGGCCTCTTCCCCACTGGTTTGGCTGTATCCCTGTCCCACCAGGACAGGGTGACAGAGCGGCTGTCTGTCGTCTAAAGAAGCCAGGGATAGCCGGAAAGAGCCATATCAAGAGAAGATTTGGTGGGGCGAGGGGAGGGGGGCATAGATGGAGGCCATGAGCAGCCACAAGCCTCCTGTGTGACTTTGGAATCCTTTGTGAACCCGCTCCCATACCACACACTCACACAATGCTTGACAATGATCACTGTCTCCTGACCCATATTTTCGTTTGCTCTGTTTCACGGAAGACTCATTTCTCAGCCCACTGCCAGCTGTTTATGACTCAGACAACACCCCTGGGAGCGCATCCCCCTCCCAGCTCTTAGGAAGAGTGCCAGCTTTCCTGGCCAAGGGCAGCAGGGGCAGGGGATGAGGGAGGTGGAGGTTTCTGGTGGCATAGCAGCTAAACGTGTGTGCTCTAATGTCAGACAGGCCTGGCTCTGTGACCTCAGTCAGGACAGCAAGCCTCGGAGTCTCAGCCTCCTCATCTGTAAATTGAGTGGTAATCCCACTTATCTGTGAGATTACTGGGAATATTATATATTGCATGGATAGCATTTAGCCAAGAACCTGGAGCATAACACGTATTCAATAAACACAAACTTTGCAGAAGGAAAAAAAAGGGTTAGACTAAATAAACTTTACAGTTTTCCCAATTATAGGAATCTGTGATTTCTATCTCCACCTCTCTAAGAAAGAAGTGTATTATGACTACCTTCCATGGTTAGGATTATTTCAACTTTTCTTTAATGTCTTCTTCATTCTCTCATTTTCTTATTCATCTTCATTAATATTTGTTTATGTGGAAAACCAGAAACATGGAAAGAACTACAACAGAAGGTATCTGGTGGCAGGAGACCATGTGGAGGTCTACTGTTTATAAAGGAAATACTATAAAATATTTTTTAAAGTAAGGTTATTCAACACTCCATGTAGTCTCCACCTCTCTGACGTCTATTCCAGAGGTCCTAAACATTGCCCAACTTCAATTATCTTACCCACAGAAAATTTATTTTCAAGCCTCCACCTCCAGGTCTGGCCTTCCTCCCAGACTCTGGGCCCCCTGAGCCTGCATACATGCATGCGGACAAGCCAGAAGAATCCATAATTAATCAACTGCTCATGATGTATCACTGTTTACAAAGCCCTACCACACTTGTCTCATTGAATCCTGAAAATAACCCTGTGATAGGAGGACTAAGATCATTGCTCCCATTTTACAGAAGAAACAACTGAGACAAATTGAAAGGCCTACCTACCCCATTGCCATATCGGTTGGTAGGTCAATGGAGGCACTAGGAATTTGAATCCAGGTGTGCCGATGCCACTTCAGAACACGTTTCTTCTAGGGTAAAACTTTCCATGGATTCTCGTGGCTCCTCCAGCCTCTCTGCAGTGACCCCAGTCCCCTGGTACTTGCCTTCTCGTCTCACACTCTTCTCTGCCACCTCACTCTGTCGATCATGGAGCCCTGTCACATCTTCTCTTTCAGTGTCTCTCAAGTTGTCCCTTTCCTTCCATTTCTACCGTGACCCTTCATGTTCTGGCCCTGGCTGCCCCATACATATCCTGAGGACCCCACCATGCAATAGCTTTCCAGTTGGTCTCACCAATTCCATCTCTTGGTCCTTCACAGTAACCAGGTTAATCCTACCTACTGTCTCTAGTGCAAAAACCTCCATAGCTCTGATTGCCCACAAAATGAAGATTAAAATCACTGCCTGACAGACAAGACCCTTCTCTATCTCCTGAACCTATAATCCTCCCTTTAAGTCTTATTATTCCCCTAAATCATTTAATTCAAGCCATATACATATGACTTGTCCAAAAATAACAAATGAGTTTCTTCTCAGATGCCAAGAGATCAAAAGGTGATGTCTGCCTAGAGCCCTGGGTTGAAAGGCTTATTACAACATATTTGGGTCAGAGAAAAAGGGTGCCAAAATCAATTAGCAATATCTGCCACTGTCAAAAGGATGGAGCGGGGGAAGATGGAAGAATGTGCCATCCCATTTGTATCCCTTGTCCTTTCTATTAGTGTGAAGCTCGTCTAGGCTGTAACCTTACTTTTCTTCTCCAATCTAATTACCCTGTAGCTAGCTACTTAATAGTACTTTGCACGCAGTAGATACTCAGTAAATATTTTTTAAATTGATCCATAAATTTTTCTGAACTCATTTTGAGTTACAATACTGTAGAAACCCCATAGGATAGAGCAATGGTTCTCCACCCTGGGGAGCTATAAAAAAATACATCTAGGACTCATGCCCATAGGTTCTTTCTTTTTTTTAAGTTTTTTTTTTTTTTTTAATTTATTTAGTTAGAGGGAGAGGGAGAGAGGGGGGGAGGGGCAGAGGGAGAGAATCTCAAGCAGACTCCCTGCTGAATGGGGAGCCCAAAGAAGGGCTGAATCCCACAACCCATGATATTATGTCCTGAGCTGAAACCAAGAGTTGGATATTCAAACAACAGAGCCACTCAGGCCCCCCACAATAGGTTCTAATTTAATTAGTCTGGGAAGGATTCAGCACAGTAGTTTTTTAAAGCTCCTCCAGGTTGAGAACCACTGGCTTAAGGGAAGGGCAGTGGAGCTCAGAAGTCCTGATTTTCCTGAGTAGCATATGAGCATGAACAAATCACTGTACTTTACTGGGTCTCCATTTCATCTGTTAAAAAATAAAGTAACTATATCTAAGGTGTGTTCAGGTTCTCACAATTTTCTTTTCTGCTTCCTAAAGAGTTTCTCTACCAACAGAGTCCAGCTCTTATACTGGGGATCTAAAAGCCTCCATCAGATGTTCCTAGGATCAGAAAAAATGGAAAGCCCATTATATATTCTTTTTTCTCCATTTTTTCAGCCTGCTCTAGACATTGGAAACATTGCTTCTTAAATCAATCAACCAACCAACCAATAAATTAATGATGTTAATTAAGTAATTTGGGGGCCACTGAACCTCACCCATTCTTAGATGTGAACTGACATTTTCTCACATTTCTGTAGAGTGCTTTAAGAAACTTCTTAAACTTCTCTTGCAACCAAGTTTTGCCTCTAAGACTTTCTATGTTGAAAATTTAGAGCTGTCTGAATTAAGGACTTGGGTCTGTATTATTGTTTAGAACCATGCAAGAAGCTGTGTAGAGAATACAAAGAAGTCAAAATTTTGTCCTGAGGAACTTAAACTATAACTGAGGAAAGAAAATTCACACACACACACACACACACACACACACACACACACCAATTTAGAACTAAATATAGGGCCCTAGAAAAACAGTGTTCAGATGGCACCCAGGGAAGGGAAAAATCCATGTTCCTCCTATCATTTCCAGCCAGGTCTCTTTGACCTTAGAGAGCTGGTATCATCCCAAACCTACTATCAAGTTTGTTCACACCATGACTAATTCCTGGCAATGGGGAGGGGCTCCCAGAATACCTCCTAATTGCTGAACACAGCAGGAAGTAGCAAGAAACATCTGCCACCCTTCCCATCATCTCTGCCTTCTACTCCCCTAGTAATGGCCCCCAAATTCATTCCCAAGTAATTTACATGCAAATTAGATTAGAAGAAGGCAGAAAGGATTGGGACAAGGAAGTAAATTGTATCCTGGACACCTACAATTGAGAAGCAAACATTCTATTCCTTGGAAACGGAGTCTGGATGGTGTGGAGACTAGGCTCGCAGGGGCATGGTGAATGGGGACCTGGTAAAGGTCAGACATCTGGGCACTGGGTGGTGAGACAGGCAGACTTTCTGAACCTTCCCGATAGCACTTAATTGATGGCTCTTGCAGACCAATGTTCTTTGGCCATCTCCCAGGAGTTAACTCTCAACTCTAATTGTTTCTCTTCCTGTGAGTGTGATCAGTAAGAGCTGAAAGCTGGTGATTGTGATGGCAGTGAATTATGCTGAGTCCTGCTTCCTTGTGTCTTCCCTGTGTTAGGCTTTCTTTCCCTAGTTTTGCCTCAGAATGTCCTTTTCTGATAGCAGCCAATTTGTTACATTCTCTCCAAACATGGCTTCACAGAGCATGAACAATGTTGTCCAATCTCTGATTTTACAGATGAGGAATCAGGCCCTTCTAAAGAAGGTACTTGCCCATGATCACCCACTAGATGGTGTCAAGCATCATGGCACTCTGATGGTTGGTTCTCAGGTCCAAAGGGCATGGTGAGGAGAAAGGACACAACAGTTAGCCTTTGGACTTTCTTCATTCTAAATTCTCCCCTTCAGTGATCCTGTCTACCCCCAGGTCTTCAATCTCACCTCCACTCTTATGACCCTCTAATCTGTGTGCCTTGCCCTGAACCTCTCCTGAATGCCAGGACCATATTTCCATTTGCATAAGGCATTTTCACATGGGTGTTCCATTGCCATCTCAAAAACAACATGTCACAAGTGAAATTCCAAATACCTCACAAGCTTATTCCCCTTTTTAGATTCTCCAATCTACTGAAGGGCAATCCTATCCATTCTGTCATGCTGGATTGAAACTGGGCAGTCATCCTTGACTCTACCTCCTTAGTGCCATTCAGTCTCTAAATCTATTGATTCTTGTCATAGAACACCTTCTTACCCATCTCCTCCCATCTGTTTGAATGGACACAACTTGGGCTCCCATCACTTTTCACCTGCATTACTGTGAGAATTATTTAATTGGTGGTCCTCCTTCTGGATTCTCCCCTCTGCCCCTTATCTATCCTCCATATCCCTGCCAGACTAACCCTTCAAGAACTCAGATCTGTCATGTCATTCTCTTACTCAAATGAACTCCTATGGTCACTTTCCTGTCTAGGGAGTAATGTCCAAACCCTTCAGCCTATCTACAGTTCTCTACAATTTGGTCATACTTCACTCCATCCTGCACCTTCTTCCTGGCCCTGCCATTCCTTCTCTTGACCAGAAATGTCCTTCCTCCCATATTACCTTGACAAAACCCTACTTCTTCCTAAGGACTCATTCTCTCTCTCTTAATATTTTATTTATTTATTTATTTGAGCAGGGGGGTGGTTGAGTGGGGGAAGGAGCAGAGAGGGAAAGAGAAAGAATCTCAAGCAGACTCTGCACTGAGCATGGAGCCTGATGCAGGGGTCAGGCTCACAACCCTGAGATCATGACCTGAGCTGAAACCAAGAGTCAGACACTTAATTGACTGAGCCCGCCAGGTGCCCCTAGGACTCACTTCTTTAATGGAGCCACTTCCCATCCCACACATTCTCACAGAGTGGTGCCTTTAACAGTTTAAAGTTAAACTGATGACATGCTGATTATTAAGACTGTGATATGAAGATGTTAGTAGAAGCAGTACAAAAGCAAAACCATGAAAAACCTGAAACAGCATCTTTTATTTCTCCCACTCAAGGGCCAGACCTCAGGCTGTTAAAATCCTTCTCCCGCATCATTGTACCTTGTACTTCCATGTCAGCTCTTACTGTGTACCTCCCATGATAGGTGTTGGTATAAGAGCTTCCCTTCCCCATTTAAGAGCTCATACAGAGCACAAAGGAGTCAGAACTTAGGGTGCCTTGGCATTTGCCAATGTTATCACCACTTTAATTAGTCTCTGTGCCATTATGGGCATGGTCATCATTGTGATGCTAGTAGGATATGGCTGCATGAATAAAGTGGGTCCCGTTATTGGTTTGGGCTCTGGGCCTAAATGCCCATGCATGACTCCTCTACAGTGGGCCAGACAGACCTTGGCAAGGCATATTTTCCTATACAGGGTAGACCTGAATAGAATTCCCCTCTATGTTCAAACTCATCTCAGGTGATACCCTGCTCAAGACTGGGCAGGCAATGCCTGTAAGGGGAGGAAAAGAATTCAACAGAGCCTGGGGTGAAGCAGAATATACTTATTTATACTCCTCAGGAAGAGCCTACAGAAAATGTGGTGTGCTGAAATCTGACCATTCTGATCTGACTCCTTTATAGGAAGGGTACATAATGCTGAGAAAACTTCCCCTAAAGGTGACCAGCTCATGGTAGCTCTGTGTCACTGTGAGTCAGGGGCTTATGCTAAAAGCTTCATGTACATCAACTCCTTTAACCCTCCTGGGAATCCTATGTCAGTATTATTATTATTATTATTCCTTATTTTACAGAGAAGAAAAGTACAGATGAGAAAACTTGAAAAGAATTTAGTCAGTTTCATTAATGTTTTAATGGATTAATTGAGCACTGTGCTCCAGCCACTGTGCTAGACATCGTGGGAGATACAGGGATAAACCAAATATCCTCCCTGATCCAGGAACTCCACAGGCCAGTGGAGGAGCTACTTCAGTGTTCAAGTACACCTGATTTGTTAGGGAGAGGGAGAGGTTGGCACTGACTCAGTGGTCTTAATTAGAGAAAAGAATTTGGACCGGTGCACTTGCAAGATAAGTCAGATGTCAAAAGGCAAAGATAGGAGGGCATGTGCCCTCTTTAACCTGAACAGTAAAGTACTTGAGGGCAGAATCAAATCTTTTGTGCATAAATCAATGTCAGAGATATTTACCGAGCACCTTCTAGGTACCTGCCAGTGTGGTATGTGTCCAAAAGGGAGGATGTAGAGATAAATAACACAGAGCTTTTGCCCTCTGGCCTCGGGGCAAGCTTCCTCTTCCTCACCAGTACTAAGTCCTTCTCGAGCCACCCATGGGCTCTCCTTACTCTCTCTCCCCCCATGAATACTTGACTGACTTGCTTCTTTGATCATCATCTGCTTTGTCTGGATCAGACAACCCGGCACAGCAGCTGGGGCTGGAATTCTGAGACCAGAAAGACCCTGGGACAGAGCTTCACATCTGAAGGCATTTGAAGGCCACTTACTGAGCCTGTCTATGCACATATTTCCAAGGAAATATAATAAACTTCCTTAATGATACTCACCTCCCCTGAGATTTACCTGCTGACCCACACGTGCCCACCCTCCACAGAGGTGCAACAATGCTGATGACTGGGAAGGTGGCGATGCTGGGTGTCTGGGTTTGCCTTTGGGCTGCGTATGTACATCCTGAGTGTGTGCACGTGTGAGCTCATGCACGAGCGTGTGTACATGTGTGTATGATAGCAATGGAGGTACAAGCGATAGTTCTCAGGGTCACCATCCACACTGGGAGCACCCAGGTCTGGTTTCCCACAGTTCTCTGCGAGGCTGATGACACCTACACCCAGGAAACCACCCGCAAGCCAGGCTCATTGACCTGAATGGCAAGGCAAGTCCTGTGGGGATCCTCGGGGGCTTGTCTGAGAAGAGCTATGAGCATTCGTAATAACAAAAGCAGAAAACATAACAACAGTCCATCTTGGCGCCCGGCTGTAATGGCTCATTTACTCTCACAAGGGGAATGGAGTTCTAATGACAAATCGTAATGCTGCACAGCAGGCCGGGTTTTGTGCTGTAAATTATTTTTGAAAGAGGCACTATGCCTTAATAAAAAGAGGAGTGTTCTCTGCTGTGGAGGAGGGTGCCTGGAGCCCTCCCCCACTTCTACCCCCTTCGGGTGCGCCCTGCCCAGGCCGGCTCTTCCCTGTCTCTCAGCCCATGAAGATCCAGCAGCACATTTCACAGTGGGTTTTGGAGCAGGCATCCCCTTTCTGTCAGTGAGTGCAAAAGGATAAAGCTGAATTTCACAAGACCCAGAGCCAAAAGGCACAGGGTTCAAAGGGCGCTAAGCTGCTAATTTGCCTCTTTGGGACTTCCTGATCCTCTTCCACACGGGAGGAAGGAGCGCTGAGAACTGTGCTGGACTGATTTCGAGGCGAGCCAGAGCTCCACGCTCACACCATCAACATCTTTGAACAGCCCATGGGGATAAGAGGCAGACACCGCGCAGAGGCACCGTGGCAAAGGTGTGCTCCTGGGGCAGCCAGGCCCTTGCCACATTTCCCAGGCTCCCCTGCAGTTGGATTGGGCCATGTACTCAGTCTAGGACGAAGTGAAATGCGTCATTCCAAGGCGAAGGCAGCTAAGAGCCGGTGTGACTCCTCCCTCTGTCTCCATCCTTTCCAAATGGAGGAGCCATCAGCTGAAGGAGGGCAAGAGATCCCGCCTTGGGCTTCGTGTCCAGCGAACGAGAGAAACACCGTCCGGCAGGGAGGATTTTTGTTACTGCAGTCCACTCCAGACTAGCCTCACCAACGAACGTGCCACGATCTCAACGGCTCACACCAGGAACTGCATTTCATGGTACCCGGTAGCTCAACGCCCACTCTGCCCCCCAGCATTCGCCCTGCCTGCCCTGAGCCCTGACTGGGGAGTGATGTCAATGCCATCAGACAGGCCTGCGTCCCCCTCTGGCTCTGCCACTTCCTCAGCAATCTCAAACAGGTACCCTAGCCTTTCTGAGCCTCAGTTTCTCCATCCGTAAAACAGGAACACCTGTTTTGTCAGGCTATTGCAAAAAGTAAGGTAATCTTTATAGGACCCCTCCAGCACCTCTTGACACATCATAGGTGTTCCAAAAGTATCGATTCATGCCTTTTCTTTTCCTTTCTTCCTTCTCAAGATGCAATGCAGTTCTGAACGAAGTGAGGCTAGTTGGCTTGTGACAGCCTAGCCGGCAGAACAGATTCCACCGGGACTTAATGCTGTCCAGATTTCTGAGTATCTGCGTGGGCCACTTGGTGGCTACGTTTCTTTGGACAAGCTACATAATATCTCTATACCTCAGTTTCCTCATCTGCACAGTGGGAGAGCAAAGGGACTTCACTCATTTGGTCATTCAGAGGATTAAACAAATTATATTAACTATGTAACTTGCGTGATAAGAGTGCCTGGTACATGGAACCACTACCCATAAACATTATCTTTTAAAATAATAATAACTATTATTATTTTTATTAAATAATTTTATTATTTTTATTGGAATATGCCCCTTGGCTAATCTCACCTTTAAAAGGCTGTCTCTCGGGAGGGTCTCATCTGTGTATATATGAATTTGGGAAAACCTAAGATCCAGAAATGTTACTCACATATAACAGAAAACAGGTCACATATTTTACCATGCCCTAATGTGTTTTGAAGTACTCTTCATCTCTAGGCTGGCTCTCAAGATTCTATGGTCTGCTCTTCTCAAGCATTTTGGCTTAATAGGAATGAGAGATAAAATTTAAAAAAGAAGAAATGGGAGGCGCCTGGGTGGCTCAGTGGGTTAAAGCCTCTGCATTCAGCTCAGGTCATGATCTCAGGTCCTGGGATCAAGCCCCGCATCAGGCTCTCTGCTCAGCAGGGAGCCTGCTTCTCCCCCTCT
This sequence comes from Lutra lutra, assembly GCF_902655055.1. NCBI lineage: Eukaryota > Metazoa > Chordata > Mammalia > Carnivora > Mustelidae > Lutra > Lutra lutra. The sequence continues at coordinate 116,291,352 of NC_062284.1, forward strand.
CTCTGCCTGCCTCTCTGCCTACTCGTGATCTCTGTCTGTCAAATAAATAAATAAATAAAATCTTTATTAAAAAAAAAAAAAGAGAGAGAGAGAGATGAAAAGGAAGCCCTGTCCTGACATCCAAGTTAAAGGTTTGCTCTGCACTTGGTGCGTCCACTCATTTATCCTCTAGGCATTTACTCAGTGCCTGCTGAGTTCCAGGCATGGGGGTCAAGCACCCGGGTGAGTCATTGTCCTCATAGTCTGACTGGGATGATAGACACATGAATGGACAGTTGTGCAGTAACGTGAGTGGGAGGGTGGAGATTTGTACAGAGTATTTTAGGGAAGACCAAGAAAGGATACCCAAAGCAGACTGGGGGCCGGGGGGGGGGGGGGCGGCGTTTGTGTACGTGTGTGTGTGTGTGTGTGTGTGTGTGTGTGTAAAGACTTCCCAGAGGAGGTGACCTTCAGTTGAGTTTTATAGAGTAGGTAAGATCTTCTGGGCAAGAAAAGGGAGAGGGCATTCAAGGTAGATGGACTAACCTGAAAGCACAGAGATATTATGGGGGCACCTGGAGGGCTCAGTCAGTTAAGCACCTGATTCTTGGTTTCAGCTCAGGTCCTGGTCTCAGACTCTTGAGATTGAGCCCTGCCTCAGGCTCCATGCTCAGTGGGGAGTCTGCTTGACAGTCTCTCCCTCCCCCTCTGTCTCTCCCCCCTCGGCTCACGCACACATGCACACATTCTCTCTTTCTCTCTCTTAGATAAATAAATCTTAAAAATAAAGAAAGAAACACCAAGTCATGGGCAGGGCCCAGGGGCTGTGATGTGCCACTAAAACACAAAGCCTAAAGCAGAGTGAAAGGAAATGAGGCAGGTGAGGCAAACACAGCCACATCACAGACGGTGCCGTTTCTCCGGATGAGAAGCCTGTGTCTCATTCTGCTAGTGACTTTAGTGGGGGCCACTAAAGGGTTTCAGAGGCAAGGTTTACTCCGGTGACCATATGACAGGCCGGAGGACAGGCTAAAGACACAGACCATTTAGGGAGGCATGGCCGTGGGAGAGGATAAAGGTGATGAAGGCCTGATGTACAGGTAGTGATGGGCAGATGGAAAAGAGAAGGGGTGAATTCTTGGGGCCATCCTGAGACCAGTTTGTGAGAACAAGTTGTTGGGAAGAAGGACATGGGGTTGGACTGGAGGCAGAGCAAAGCAAGCGTGGCTTAAAAGGATCCCAGATGAGGGCTAGTGTTAGCAGCCGAGGAAGAGGAGGCTCTCTGGGGAACGTGACCCTGCAGCACGCGGTGGGGGGATGGGGGGACATTCATGCAGAGAGGTCCAGCAGGCCCTGGGATACAGGGCTAAAGATATAGATTTGGGTCTCATCGGTCCAGAAATTGTGGACACAACCTGAGCGGATGAAACAGATCAAGGAGGCCTTAGAAGCAGAGGTGGGACCCTGAGAAGCACCAATATATATGGGATATGATGGAGAAAAAGCCACCAGCAACAGAGACAGGACAGAAGGGCCAGGAGAGTGTGTTCCATTCTGGAGTAGGTGGGGGTACAAAGCTTCCAGAAGGCCAGTGATCAGCACTGGTCAAATTCAAACACCTTGGATGATCTCAGAGAAGTCATACTGCAGATGGCCAAGGAGTGAAGGGACATGGGGCCCCAGAGATGGTGAGACATCTGAGAAGTCCAGATGGGAACTAGAAGTATGCGAGGGAAGGAGCTGAAGTGACGCAAGAGAAGAGGCAGAGGGTCGTGCTTCTGCAATGCTTCGGAGCCGTGCAAGGCTTAGTTAGATGCTCAAGCTTCCATTCCACTGTGTGGCCTGGAGTAGGTCATGTCACCCCTGAGCCTGTTTCTTCATCAGTAAGGGGATCACAATAAAAGCTAGACCACAGGGCATACAGTAGGTGCTCAATAAATGGAGCTGGAGGAAGACACAGGGTCATAGGAGAGGTTTTCTAAAAAAAACAGAAGTGATAGGGACAGACAGGCAAATTCAGACACTGACCCTCACATCGTCAAACTGGGTAACTGAAGAGCTGCCCACTTCTCCTGATGAAACTGGGAGAAATCATGAGTTTCCTAGACCCTTGCAACTGATGACAGGAAATGCATTGGTTACAAAATGTGACAGAGCCTGCAATTGTTTAGGAAGGCACCATGTCTGTGTCAAAGTCAGGCTGACATTCAGGGATAGTAGAAAGTAAAGGTCATGGTGACAGTTCGGAACTGGAAAGAACGGTCCAAGAACAACGGAAGAAACAGAAAGCCCGCCCATGACACAAGGTCCCAGGCAAGAAAGGAGAGGCTGGGGCCCAGGGCTGGCTCTAAAGAGGAGGAGGGCCATGAGGCCCCCATGCAGCCTCCTGGGAAAGTTCCCGTGTGAGCAGTGGGGAAGGATTTGTCATCATCCCATTCAGTGGGGAAGGATTTGCCATCATCCCATTCACCATACAGCGGAAGAGCTGGAGTCCAGAATGGCTAACATGTGGTTAATGACAGAGCTAGAGCTAGAACCTGGGTCCCTTGGCTCTGTCCGGGGCACTTGTTGGGTTGAAATGAGTTAAAAATGAAAGAATTAGCTTGTCCTGTTTTGGTGAGTTCCCCTTATGGCAACCACTTCTTGCTGGACTGGAATGAGAAAGAGGAAACCCAACTGGAACAAAATGCCTCCAGTTGGAGAAAGCGGCGAACCCAGTAAAGGCTGCAGCCTTCGTGTTACATTTGGGGGGACACCCCCCGCGCTAGACGCTGCTTGAGTTGACTCGTGAGACTCCTAGCACGTTAGTGATGAAAACAAAAACAAAACCAGGAAGAGCTAACTCATTTTACAGATGAACAGGTCAGTTTGCCAAACACGCAGGGAGCCCACAGCCAAGCTGAGACTGGAATTGAGGGGCTCAGACTTCCAGCCACAGGAGCAGCGCTGTCTGGGTGCGGCCTGGCGAGCGGAGCTCCGGCAGCTTTCCCCTGGTGCTCCAAGCAGCTGGAAAGGCAAACGTGGAGGAAACCGGAAGCTCTTTGTCCCGTTCTCCAGCTGCCTCTTGGGGCGGCCTTTGGAGGGGGCAATCCTGGGCAATGTGGTGTTCAGAGATGGGTATCTGATTGCCCAGATAAATTCAGCTCTTTGCTTTGCTGCTGAATCCCTAGCCACTGTGAGTAAGCGTGTGCTGTTTTTTAGTCCCAAGGGAGGGGGGACAAGACGGTAGATGGAGGAGTTCAGGTCATCACAGCCCATCCTCGGGCATCTAGGGACTGACCACCTGACAGGACGAGACCTCCAAATCTTTTCCACAAGGCCAGCCGGCAACTCACCTCTCTCTGCTACCTGTCCCTGCCAACACTTGTCACTGACTGCTGTCTTCTGATTCTAATTCACTGCCAGGTTTGACGCTCAATAAAACCATGAAAACAGGGGCGCCTGGGTGGCTCAGTGGGTTAAGCCGCTGCCTTCGGCTCAGGTCATGATCTCAGGGTCCTGGGATCGAGCCCCGCATCGGGCTCTCTGGTCAGCAGGAAGCCTGCTTCCTCCTCTCTCTCTGCCTGCCTCTCTGCCTGCTTGTGATCTCTCTCTGTCAAATAAATAAATAAAATCTAAAAAAAAAAAAAAAAAAAAAAAGAAAACCCATGAAAACATGACTTAGGAAATCCTTCCTTCCTCGAGCTACACCCCCCCACCCCCAATCTCCCAAACCAAAGAGATGTCTTTTGAAGTTATACGGGAGGGGGGACCTTCCCTCCCCACCAGCATGGCAGTAACTCTGAGGCAAGGTTGGCTTGGTGCCTTTGATGGTCGCCTTTGCCATTTGTTCAAGGTCGAAGCAATGAGGCCCTCAAGGGAAAGAGGAAAGAAACGATAAAATAGGGTGTTGAGTGCTGCTTAAAGCTCCCGTGCGCACCCAGCTCAGGCAGAAGAGCCTCCAGTCTACAGGCTAGACAAGTGGTCCTGATGCCATATTCTCAGAGGGTTGACCCGCAGGCACCCCTTCCTCCACTGTCACCCCCAAAAAAGCAACAAAAGGGCTAGGGCCTCCTTCTGGCAAAGGCAAACACCCTCACATATGCTCTTGGATGGTATTATGCTATTCAGAGCAAGGTGCTGGGAGGCTGGAGAGGAGCAGACACAGAGCATGTCTTTTGGCAAAGTCCATACATGGGTGGGAGAACCCAGGATGGGGGGTCCACATCAAATGTTGGGGACCGGCGGGACCCACAGTGCCTAGTCCCAAAGCCAGGATGCCACTTCTGATGGCTATCATCCCAAACTCCCAAATCTCATTGAACTGTCAGGAATTCAAACCCAAAAGGGCAAGTGACTACAAGCTTAAGGGGATGCTGTGAAGAAAATAGCTCCGGGAGAAGCAAAGCTGCTGGGTCTTGGGCGCCTTCCTGCCGGGAACGCGGAAGAACGTGATAAGGCAAGAGAAGGCCATGGACATGGAGGGTCAAGCTCAGGGAACAGTTCGCTTTTGAAAGGTTGGCGTTTAGCCCACTTTTTACTCCAAGCCCCATCCTGTTCTCAGCATTTTGGACTTCTCTTACTGTCCCCTGCCCCTCCGCAACCCACCCCTAGAATTCCCCTCTGTCTTCCTTTCTTCCAGTCGGTTCCTGTGAAGGGAACTTGCGACCCCATAACCCCGTTTTGCTGGCGTTTTTGGCTCTTTGCTTTTGGTTCTGCTCCAGCACTGAGATGGAATTAAATTAAGCACGCACTCCTACAGCTAGTCCACAGAGCAAGTGTGACATCGGGACGCTCTGCCTTGAAACTTCACTGCTCTTTCTTTCCTGAACACATTCTCTCTGCTGTCTTGTCTCATTTCCCGATCAATAGGTGCTTTTGGGAAAGGTGCTCTGGCCGACTATTTCCTCTCCCACAGATGTTTACATTTTAACAAGGGATTGAGCTTTCTGACAAAAGAAGGCCTTTTTACTTATATTTTATTTTTTTAAAAGATTTTATTATTTATTTATTTGACACACAGAGAGAGATCACAAGTAGGCAGAGAGGCAGGCGGGGAGAGGGGGAGAAGCGGGCTCCCTGCTGAGCAGAGAGCCTGATGCAGAACTCGAACCCAGGACCCTGAGATCATGACCTGAGCCGAAGGCAGAGGCTTAACCCACTGAGCCACCCAGGCGCCCTACTTATGATATTTTAGACAGAAGCAAGATGATGGTGACTGGGAGTGGATTTTCATTTCTGCATTTTCCCCATTCTGTGATTCCCCAACCAAACCACTTCCGGCCCCAAACCTGGTCCTCTCCAAGTTCACCCAAGGAAAGTCAATAATACTATCACCCCTTGCAACTGAAGTAAAAAGCCCAAATGCCATCCCCATTACCTTCCTTTCCCTCGTCCCACAACCAGCCCAGAGGCACATCTTGTCACTTTTCCTGTTCTCTGACGTCCTACTTCCACTGCTGTCACCTTGGTCCGTGCCATCATCACCTCTCACTGGAACGGCCCTTCCAACAAGTCACTCGCTCTTCACCAACTTCTGTCCTCACCCCCCTTCCACCACAGCAGCAGCTCATCCCCACACAGCACACATTACATCACACCATCTACCTGCTCTAGACCACTCGGGACTTGCCTGTAGAGTAACATTCACACTGCTTGCATGGTGATCTGGGTTGACTTGTGTCCCACTGAGATTTCGGTGCTGAAGTCCTAGCCTCTAGTGCCACAGAATGTGGAAGCGGGGTTGCCATAGATGGGATCAGTCAGGTTAAGATGATCAGTCAGAGTGGAGTGGGCTGGGTCCCCAAGCCAGTGTGACTGGTGTCCTTCTAAGAAGGTGGCCATGGAAAGACAGAGACACACAGGAAAAGCGCCACCTGATGATGAAGGCAGGTTGGAGTGGCACAGCTACAAGGCAAGGGACGCCAAAGATCGCCAGCAACCCACCAGCAGCAAGGAGGAGGCCACAGAGGATCCCCTACGGCGGGAGCACAGTCCAACTTCAGACGGCAGGCCTCCGCCATGGTAAGACCACAAATTTCAGTTGTTTGAAGCCATCGGGCTTATGGGACTTGCTACAGCAGCTCTAGAAAGCCGATACACCTGGCTCCTAAGAACCTGTGCGACGAGGGTTCTGCCCACGTCTCGGAACCATGTGGTGCCCTCTGACCCTTACTCTAGCTACACTGGCTGCTTCTTCAAGTTCTAGAACACAGGAAACCCATACCGCCTCTGGGGCTTGAGCCTACTAGGCCTTTGCCCGGGACATTTCTCTGCCTCCTCTTCGTGTAATTGGCATTTTCTTCTTTCTCCAGTTTTGCTTCAAATGTTGCCGCTTCAGAGGGACCTTTCCAGACCACCCGACCTCCATAAGTTCAAAGCATCTTGCTTCTTTCCTTGACAGCATCCATCTCAACCTGAAGTTATTCCACAGGTGTAGCTGTTGGTTTACCTCCCTCTCCCACAAGAACATCAGCTGTATCCGGGCACGGACCGTCTAATGGGATTGTTGCTTTGAGCCGAGCTTGCTTAAAGCCAGCTTGCTGTCTAGAAAGAGTTTGTTCACCGACACATCCTTCTCACCCAGTGCTTGGCACATGGAAGGTGCTCGATAAATAACGTTTTGAGTGAAGGATTGTGGTACATCCTGTCATACCTCCCTTTTGATGAAGGAAGGAGCGCCCCCGTGGAGCAGCGGGGCTCGTCAGTGGAGGTGACTGCGTGGCTTTGCTGGAATTAGGAACAGAATTAGAAACCAGGCCTCTAAGACTTAAAATGCAGGCTTTTTATTTTTTCCCCAATTCTCATGCTAAGAATATCATGAAAATCTGTTTATATATCAAGTTTTTATAAATCAAGTCATATTTTTAAGGGACTGAGGGAGCCAGCCACTAAAAAGGAATCCTGAGGTAACCTAATTGGTAAAATGAGCAACAATTTCCTCAGCCATCATTTGTGAAAATTCAGCTTTGTGCTTGTGGAGGTAGCCGGCATCGAGGCACGGCCCTGATTCCTGCCTCTGGAAACACAAGGACACTTATCTGTACCACCTGCTCAGAGGTGGATGAAGTTTTCATATATGTTCCTTGCCTTCAGCCCACTTTCAGGGTTGGATGCCCGGTGATCGGCTCCACAAAACAACCCACCAGTCTGTCTGGTTTGAAAGCTAGTGGAGACTTTTTTTTCCCTCCCCTCCTCCCCCCAGCCCTCAATTTGGAAATCGCTCAGCACCTCGTTGCTTTCACTCTCTGGGGAAACGGGATCTTCAGTTCACCTCCACAAGGCAGAAGAACCGACGACGTAGCATGGCCTGTCCTCCTTCTCCAGGCTGGGCGTTGATTCACGTCCACGGTGCCTCACTCCATCACGCCTGGTGAGGCCCTCATATGCCCTTCCTGGAGCTCTTCAGGGAGGGGCCATGGGAGGCAGATGTTCCCTGAGATCTTGCTTTCAGGAGAGGGGAGGCAGCAGGGAAGGGGGTGTCCCTGCTCACACAGTCAGCAGCCACAGACCCCGGCCTTAGGGATCCCGTGGCCGCAGAGCTTCCTGACCGCCTGTGGGACGCTGTGGGGCCATGAGCTCCGGACCATGAGAATAGCCTGTGGTTTCTCAAAGAAAGGGAGCAGCTGCTGAGAAAGGGGCTTTCGGTCTCTAGAACGTCAATGCCACAGGGCCAGGATTTTATCTGCTCTGCTCACTGTCATGTCCTCAGCACCCAGAGTAGGAGGACTTAGACATCTTTGTCGACCAGAGGAAGGAAAGAATAAATGATCGCACATGCTTCCCACCAGCCATAAAAAGCAGCTTCAAGGTGACGAATGCTTCTTTGAACCTTTCCTGCTCTGAGCACGTAGTTCTGCTCACTGTACCGCCCATCTAAGTCAAGCAGATTGATGAGGCCCCTGGTGGCTCAGTCAGTTAAGCGTCTGCCTTCAGCTCAGGTCATGATCGCGGGGTCCTGGGTTTGAGCCCCACATCAGGCTCACAGCTCCATGGGGAATCTGCTTCTCCCTCCTCCTCTGCCCCTCGCCCTGTCCCCTCTCCCCCGACTCATGCTCTTTCTTCTCTCAAATAAATAAATAAAATCTTAAAAAAAAAAAATCAGATTAAATCTTGTTTCCAACCTCTCCCATCACCGCACTGATTGTAAGCTCCCGGAAGGTAGGGGGTCAGGGCCCTGCCTACAACAATCATCTCTTTCCTTGATCCCCAAACTTGAAATTATCCAACCACGTGCCCGGCTCTGGAGTTCAGAAAAAGTGGCCTCTGTGGCTTAGCGCAGTGCTCTGCATAGAGCAGGCTTCAGTAAACACTTGCAAATGAGTGTCTCTAGGCTTTGGCCTCCCAGACTCCAGGGTGGGATAAGGACACAGAGCAGAGAGCCCCACAGTCTCAGGGCTCTGCTGGTCCTGCCACGTGGGGACGAATAAATAGCCACCTTGGAGGTTAAGCAAACAGGAAAATAATACAGTAAACCTCGCCTTGGCTACCACCTAGAAAACACCTGCCCGGTGCCAGGCACAGCGCTAATATGCATTCCCTATTTAACAGGATGTTGGACGGAACTTTCCCTGCCATCCCAACGCCGGCAATTAGACCACAGAGCTGAGGCAGAAAGAACTTAAGTCTCCCAGACTTAGAGAGAGAGCCCATGGCTGAGCCAGACACCTCCCTCTGGACTTTGCAAAAGGCCACTGCCCTGACTCTGCCCGCTCCTCCTCCGTCCCCTGCCCCTTGCTCCAGCAAACCCCCTGCCCATTCCATAACACAGAGAAGGAGAGAAGGAGATGTGGAGGGAGTGGGATTTTCAGCCTCTCCCGCTCCTTTCGTGAAAGAAAGGAGAGAAGACCTTCCTCTTACCCCTTCAGAGGCAAATGAAGGGAGCGCTGAGACAACTGCCTAGAAACACAAGGGTCAGCTCCAAGAAGGGCCACTGGTATTCCACTCCCAGACGACGGTCTGCATGCTCTCCCTGGTGCAGCCATCACAGTGGGCACAGCAGAGGACTGAGGGAGTCTTTCAGGGAGCGAGGGTGAAACCCCGAGAGTTTGGGAGCATCTGAAAAGACGGGGGGTTCGTGTCTGCTGCTTCTTGCCTGGTAGGAGGCCTGCTGGACAGCTGCGGCCAGCTGAGGGGGGACAGCAGGGCAATGTCCTACCGTCCCTCCCCTTCCTCCAGGGACCTCTGGGTCTTAGAGGGTATCAAAGAGGACCTCAGAGACTTGCATGGCTACCCAGAGGAGAACATAAAGGTAAAGGGCAGGCAGGAGCCATAAGGCTGCCTGGGCGGCTTCTGGGTCAAATGAGAGGGGTTAGAGCAACGGGTCTGGCCTAAGGGAATTACAACTGCCACTCTCAGAGGATCCACAGTCACTCTGAGCTGTGTCAACAGGGGGAGTGACAACCCCAGACAGGTCTCCTGTTACCCTTCCCTGACCCAGAGGAGTTGAAGTCTAGAAGTGGGCCAGGATGGAGGCGTCCCAGAGGTGGGCCGTGCATCCCCAACGGTACCCCCCGAGAGCCATGGTGGGTGTCTGAGACTGGTGCTTTCGGCTAGAGGGACAGAACAGTTTAAAACCATCGAGGTAGCCAGGAGATCATGGATTCTGTTCCGGACTTCAACCAGTCTGAGGCATCGGCCCCAGGGAGGGAGGGCAGGAATGGGAGGCCTTGGGAGACAGCGGAGTGGAGAACAACAGAACCGCCCCACATCCCGTCTAAGTCCAGTCGGCCTAGCAAACGAGTTACACTATGTCCTCCCACTGCACGCTTGCGCCTGCCATGCAAGCTGCGATCTGCAGTCCTCACCAAGCAGATGAGGAACCGAGGGTTGAGAAGCCAAAATAACCTGCCAGGAGTCAGGCCGGAGTGGGAACCCCTGGTCTTCACTTTGCAACACACTGCCACCCTCATTCCTCCCTGGGCACTGAACCCCGGACTGGCATTCAGAGCACAGATTCGGGGCACAGCAGCCACGGACTCGAGTCCTGGCACCGCTGCCCCACACCTGGGGCTTCTGGACAAATGATGTCACTTGAGTCTGGGCTGAAGCAGAGCACCCACCATCAGGGGACTGGGAGGACCTCACGGGGACGTATGTGTGCTTCCCTACTTCTTTCAGCCAATCCCTTGAAAGCCTAGCTCCAGGGGCACCCATCTCCCTTGCTCGCCCACGGCATCAGTAAGACCTTCTCGAAGGAGCCCTGTATCTGCAGCTCATGGCACTTCCCACGACCTGCTTTGCGGGTGTTTGGTTTCCTTTCCATCGGATTACACCTCTCCCTAATTACACGATAAGCTACTTAAGCGTGAAACCAAATCCGCACTTCTCTGTATGCTCCGGCCCATCTGGCCATATACACCATAAGGGCCTGACCTAAGTCAGGTCAGTCCATGCTTCTGCTGAAGCATGGTCACCTGTTACACAGCTGGGGGAAACTGAGGCCTAGGGAAGGGAAAGAGGATGGGGATGCCGATACTGAAAAGAACAAACTGAATTAGTGAGCCCTTGATGGCAGGCATGGCACCAGGTTCTCCAAATGCGTTCTCTTGGGGACTCCTTCCTTCAACCCTGGTTAATAGGGTTTTGTCTGGGGCTGGGTTCGTTAGTTGGTTTAATTAAGAGTGACTAAGAGCTTACAGTCAGCACAGACACTGTTCAAAGTGTGTTCAGCAAGTATTACCCCATGTAGACCTTACTGCAAGGCTATGTGATAGATGCTGGTGTACCCATTTTGTAGGTAGAAAAACAGAGGCATAGATGGGTTACTCAGATTGCTTAAGTCACAAAGCTAGAAAAGGAAAGATCCAAGATTCAAATCCTGGAAGTTTGCCTCCAAAGCAGAGTCTTAATCCCCGTGCTCTAGTGCTAACAAGTTGGGTGACTTGACAGAGCGCGTGTAGCTAACAAATGACGGCATGGAGGTTCTATCGCTCTGGCTCTGGAGCTTGGTCAGGTCCAAGCCTGGTAGCAGACACAAGACTCCAAAGCAGCAGTTCAGAAAGGTAGGCTTTGTTTGTTTTAGCACATGGAGCTCTTCCATAGGACAGGATTTCGCGGGACCCTCTTCTACCTACTTGTACTTGTCAACAGGATAAGCATTCCCCAGACTTATTGGGAGGAAAGGCGAGGTTTTGGATATGACACTAAGGAAATACTCCCGACTTTAACTGATCATAAATCAATTGATGCATACCGCAGAACCTAAGTGCTGTGATACAGAAATATATTACCATCCTAGAGAGTCACCCCTGACCTGCTCTGCCGACACTCCCAGGGACTCTGTACCTTTCTTAGACCAGTTCTCTCTTTCTCCCTGGCTGACCTCTTTCACCTTATAATCCAGGCTTCTCTCTGAAAAGGTGCCCACCTAGCTGCTACCTCCAGGGCCTGTAGATCCATCCCAGTAGCCCCAGGGGGCCTGTCTCTCACCAATGACAAGAGTCCTGCCATAGAACCCTGCTCCACGGAGCCCAGCCCAGCACCTAATGGTCAATGCAGCCCCATGTGAGCCAGAGAGAGAAGTGGAAAGGGCAAGCAACCGGAGCTGTGCTGAGTCAGAAACCCCACTCAAGAAGTAGTTCTGGGGGGCTCCTGGGGGGCTCAGTGGGTTAAGGCCTCTGCCTTCTACTCAGGTCGTGATCCCAGAGTCCTGGGATCGAGCCCCGCATCAGGCTCTCTGCTCAGGGGGAGCCTGCTTCCCTTCCTCTCTCTCTCTGCCTACTTGTGATCTCTGTCTATCAAATGAATAAATAAAATCTTAAAAAAAAAAGAAAGAAAGACAAAAAGTAGTAGTTCTGATGCATAGGGAAATGTTTGAACAGATTCATGTTACAGCTAGGAGCAGACAGGCTTCCAATCTCTCCTGGACAATCTGCCAGGGCCTCCCTGACAGATGTTGTACCCTCTCCCTGCAGAGTCCAGAAAAAGCAGTGGAAACCCTCAGACACTCTGTAATCATTTGCATTCGCATAAAAGCTGAGTGGGAGTGGACCAGTAGTTTAAGGACTGCACTGCAATCGATCCATAGTTTATCGGAAAGAGGCTTCACTGAGCATAGGACTCCCCAAAATATGATGTAGCTTCTGTCAACTATTCACAACTGTGTAAAACAAAGGTAATTTTTTGCTGGAATTAGTGTAAGGCTACATTCTTGGACCCAATCAATAGACTGGTTGATTTTTCTCAAAGACAAACAGGACCGATCTTTTAGGAACCAAACAAGCCCAGTATTGCCTTCTGACGGTTGGCTGGCTAGAAATCTACTCATTTATGGGTGGAACCTACTCTCTAAGAACCCCCAGTCAAAAGTGGTTATCTAAATGCTATTATTTCAGTGGAGGGTTCTTTTGTTCTTTCCCGAATTTGACCTTTTTCCCCATCTAGTCCTAGAGAGGGCAAGACTCTGTCCTATGCATTGTTTTGGATCAAATATCCTCCAGATTCTCTTGCTTAAAAAAAAGAAGAAATCACACTTCTAGAATTATCTCTCAGTGGATGCAAAATTAACCCATTGCCTTTGTCTCACCAACAAAGTTTTGGTCTAGGAACCACACTCATTTTTTATTATTCACCATTGAGCACAGATACGAGTGACATTCAATGCTTTCCTGAACTTCATTGTGTTCCCAAGTACCCCACAGTAACCCCATGGGGCTCATTCTTCCTCACACATCCTCCAGACAAGAGCTGTTGGAGACAGGTTTTTACTTCTGAACAGTGGTCATAGAATTTTGACTTGGTGGCATAAATTCCTTACATCTGGGCTGCTCCCTCTGGTTTCAAACATTAAGTGTTTGGGGTCTAGCCCATGGGACCTGTGTGAGTGCTTATTTATGAGCTGGGGAATTATTCCATGGAAACCTCACAATAATCCTGTGAGGAGGTACTATCATTGTCCTCGTTTTACAGACTAAGAATTTGTAAACTTAGGGAGTTTAGCAATTTGCCTAAGTAGTGGCCACTAAATGAGAGCAAAACGTCTTGAGCTCGGGTGTGCTTGGTTCCAGAGCCTGGGCACAGAACTCTCTCCATCTACTACTGCAAAAAAAAAAAAACCACCCTGTACACTCATGAAGGGATGGGTCTGGGAGCTCCTCTGGAGAGCAGAGAGGTCATGGAGAGCAGGAGTTCTCAACCCTGGCCACATATTACAACTGTCTGGGATGCTTTTAAAATATTCTGATGCCCAGGACCCCACCTCAGCCCAGTAAAAGCAGAATTTCTGGAGGTAGGACCCAGCTATCAGTACTTTTTAAAAAGATTTTATCTATCTATCTACCTATCTACCTATCTATTTATTTATCTATCTATCTATCTGGAGTGGGAGGCAGAGGAGGAGGAAGAGGGACAAGAAGACTCCACAGTGAGCACAGAGCCCACCTGACATAGGGCTCGATCTCAGGACCCCGAGATCATGACCTGAGCCAAAAACACAAGCTGGACTGAGCCACCCAGGTGCCCCCCACCCCCGTATCAGTATTTTTTAAGCTCTCTGGGTAATTCTAATGAGAAGCCAGCCTTAGAGCCACTCAGCCACAGCAAAGGACTGAATTCATACCTAGGAAAGTGTTTGGATTCTAGACTCCAGAGCTGATCTGAGCAAGTTCTACCAGCGCCAGTAACTTGGTGGTTTTGCTGCTGCTGTTCTAGAATCCCACACCTCCCCCTGCCCCCAGAGAGCCAGCAGCCCTATCCCCTTTTATCTGGGTGCTGAAATGCAACACAGCTGCGAGCTGTGTACACATTCCCCAGCACTCAGGAGCTTACTTATCCTCTGTGAATTCTCCCCCCACACCCGCCCCTTTCCCCCTCCTCTCCCCCACAGTTGGTCATTTCCTCTTGGAAGTTCCCTCTACCCCAGGATCATTCGTCTCCTATAGGACTGATATCCTTGTATTGTCACTGTCTCTAAGTCTGCCCCCTCACCAGACCGGATAGAGGCTGTGTCTGGATTGCCTCTGTATTCCTGCCATGTGATGGAGCACAGAGGATGGACTGGAACAAGGCTGGTTCAAAGAAAATACGTTCACACCTGAGAGCGGAAAAATCTTTAGAGAAATCTTTCTCCTTCAGGAGCCACCACCTGTCCTTCCACTCATCTCTGTTTGACACGAAGACTTTTTACAGGAAGCAAAAAAACAAAAGTAATTCACCTTTCAAGGTGTGCTCAAAACCTACTTCCAAAGGGAAATTTCTTGGATTGATCCCAGCTCATAATGATCTCTTTTAGTGAATTTTTATAGTCATTAAAGTCTGTATAATTAATTGCATTCTTCTGCTCTTGTCTTCAGTGGTGGTGGTTGTTTTTAATGCCTATAGGTTTATTTTTTTGCCTTCCTAACAAGGGTGTAAATTCCGTGAATTTAGGGACTGTCTCTAAAATGGTAAGTCATTTTGTTGGCTCACTTGTTTGATGTCTCCTGACAAACGGTAAGCTCTTTACGGTCTGACACGCTCTGACATTAGTCTTCACAAGGTATAGTGCTGGCGCAGGTTAGGAGCTCAGCGGGACTTTGTTAAATGAAGACATCTGGTAACCCCTTTTAGCCCAGTGCCCTGAACTTACTAGGTACCCACCAATCATATTCACTGACTGGGCATGAAATGGAAAAGCATAATTCTCATTATAAGATGTGGTTCATATGAAGAACGGAAATTCTCAGATTAAATCCCATTTTAATTTCTCTTTTGCCGTTTGCAAATGCTTAGTTATTTGGCTCCCAAACTGAATGAGAAGTATCAGGGAAGATTCCCTCGTCCACTGCCAAAGCCCTTATGTATTAATTTCGCACAAAGCCTCCAAACCTTCAGTTCAACTCACTCTGGGTTTCGTACCTCCCTCCCCATTGAGAAATTCAACCAGTCACTACGGAGGAGAGGCAGTGGAGCCAGCCAGTCTGGGTTGGTGCGTGCACACCCGCAGTTGCACCTGAGTGTGATTTCTAAATATAGAATCAGGTCTGCTATTTAATTTCTTAATGAAAGAACTAGACAGCCTGGCCCCTTCGGTAGAGACACTGCTCTGCTGTATCAGCTACAGAACACGGCGGGGTGGGGTTGGGGGGTGGGCTCTGCTCTGCTATTCTGCTGACTGATGATACAGAAGGGCTCCCCGCAGATGGCAGGCTTGGTACCCAAAACAGCCACGTTGCCAAACAGCTGATTGTTTTCTGTTTTCCTTTGGTTCAGTAAAAGGGAGGGGGAGGGGGAACGAAAAAAGGACAAAAGGAACAAATGAGCTCACCTGCCCTAGAAAGCCACTGCACCACCCTGCTACCCAACACTGAATCCCCAGCCCCCTTTTCGGCCCCACAGCAGTTACTGCCCAGCATATACAGCCGTTGCTACTGGGTTTTAATGAGCCACCATCAGGGTAGGAAGAAGGGAAGTGTTCCAATGTCACCAATGAAGAGGTGAAAACACAGGCACTCAGCAGAGCTGGTTTTAAAGGAGATGAGTGGAAGGAAGGAAGTAAGGAAGGACCAAAAGACAGCATGTCTGAAGTGTCCAAAGTAGAGGCTTGGTATAAGGTTTCCTCTGCAAGGCCATGCATGTGTCTCAAAGCCACCAGCAGCTGGGGCTGCATGCAATCCTTCACCACATGCAAAAGAAAGAAAGGAAAAGACACCATGTTTGGTCCATGCACACCCAGCTCTAGCCACCTAGACATCACCTTGTCAACCTTCTTAGAAATCTAATGGCCACTGTGGAAGCCTCCCCATTCTGGGCTGTGTGAGGTCTGTAGCAGCCACAATGCCACATCCAAAAGTTCAAGTCAAAGCACCTCTGGCAGGAATCTGGGTCTGCCACAAAGCCCAGGGCTAGTCCTGGTCTTCACAAGGTTACCCAAGCACATTTCACCCCTTAGTGCCAGGTGACATGCAAATTGTTTTTTTTTTCTTTAATCAGTAGTGACTCAGTTTCCCTCTTTTAATAGTACCCCAGAAGAGCTGTGAAATGTATTGAGGGGATGGGTGCTCTCCAAAGAGGCCCAGCAAGGGAAAGGGGGGAAAGGATGCTTAATTTCTGGCCATGGCTCCTGCACTTGGATCTAGCCATGAAAAAATAAGCCTACTGTATATATATATATATATATATATATATATCTGCATGTTTATAAAATCCAGGTCACCTGACTACATGCTTCCAGGTGGTCGACCAAGGTGATGCTCTGCCTTCTTGTTTCATCTCATACTGAAAACAAGTGACTTCTTGTGGCCTATTTAATGCCACATTTTCCACATTTTGGTGGTTTCTTAATTTTTTTTTATTTTGCTATTTAAAATGACCCCCAAACAGGGCACCTAGCTGGCTCAGTCCACAGAGCATGCAACCTTGATCTCAGGGTCGTGAGCTCAAGCCCCATGTTGGGCCTAGAGTTTACTTAAGAAAAATAAACATAAATTTTGGAAAATGAATAAATAAAATTGGCCCATGACCACCGTGCCGAAGTGCTGTCTTGTGTTCCTACGGGCGAGAAGGTTGTGATATGCCTTCTGGAGAATATCTGTGTGTTAGATGATCTTCATTCAAGAATCAGCTACAGTGCTGTGAAACGATAACTAATCAACAGTCTATATTAAATAAAGGTGTCCTTAAACAGAAACACACTTAAAGTGTTGCCAGTTAATGAAAACGTTATGACCAGAGAGAGGGTCTCAGGAACCAAAGTGCGTTTCCCCACCACACAATGTTTTAGTATTCATGAATTCAGTGTTTGCAACAACTCTACAGAATGGAGCTATGGCAAATGAAAAGAATCAGCTACATTTTCTGGCATCATTCTGATTCCTTGGAAAGGTTTTCTACAGTATTTCAAATCACAAAGTCTGCAGGACAGATGAACAACAAAAGGAAGGAAATCCTACTTGTGTCTACTGTCTGTCACTGTTTACAACATATTTTATGTCATTTAGTCTTTGTAATAACTCCATATGGCTTGTTTTCAGCCCCCCCCTTTTTTTTTTCCAGGTAAGGAAATGGAATCTTAGAGAGATTAGGCAATTGACCTGAAGTCACAGAGCATGGGAGGCAGAATGCTAAAGTGGCCCTTGGATTCTTTTCCCTTCTTCCATATATGCCCTGTGTAATCCCTCAAGTAGGAGTGGCATCTGTGAGCCTGGTAAAAGTTATGTGCCATGATTATATCACAATGCACGGGTGAAAGGATTTTGCAGATATAACTAGGGTCCCTAGTCAATTGACTTTTAAGGCCTTGACTTCAAGGGAAATGATTCAGGGTGGGCCTGACTTGATGAGAGGAGCCTTTTAAAAGAGGTAAAAGCTGGCCTTGAAGAAGCAAGCCATACACGGAAATTAATTTTACCAACAACCACTTGAACTTGGAAAAGGACCCCAAGATAAGATCAGAGTCCCAGCCAACACCTGGACTTCAGCTAACTTGTTTCTAGACTTTTGATCCATGGAACCTGAGAGATAATAAATGAGTGTTGTTTGTGGTAATTTACTATGTGGCAATAGAAAGCTGGTACACACAGCTGAAGAGTGGCAGCATCAAGGTTCAAACATAGGTCCACTTGCCTCCAAAGCCAATGTTCTTGCCCTTTATATTGTGTAATACCATCTTTGGTTTAGTTTTTGTCTGTTGGCTTCCTTACTTGGTTGGCATGGGGAGGGCATTTGCAGAAGGGGATATGAAAGACATTCAGACACCATGGCTAAGGTCTAAGCCCTAACACAAAGGGAGTCTCTTCAGCCTTGGGTGGTGGCAGTAAAGGTGACCATTTAAAAAGTGGGCAACCTCCAAATGTTGGGAGTTGAAGGGTGGGAATGGGCAGCATTTTACCTCCTCTTGCTTAGGAAATAGCCTGTGGAAGTTTAGAGGAAGCAACATTTATACAGAGACAAACGAAAAACACTAGATCCCTAGTGTTGGATGAGCCACAGGAAGTGGCCAAAATTATTGTTTTTGATCTACATGAATGCAATTACATGTGCTCCATCAAGTAAATGCAAGGACAAGATTTAGCCAGCACTTAGAAAGTGCCAGGTCAGAGACCAAAAGCTGGGAAGAGACCAAGAATTCTGTAGGGAAGGTCTTCTTGAGTGGGAAGAGATGTGAATGGGGACATGTCAAGGCAGGAATCAAACAATGAGGCACTCAGAGCCAAGAGGCACAATATCAGGGATCACATCCAGGCCCCAACCACAGGAATTTTAGTTGAAAACTCTGCATAACTGTGGGAAGGATGAACATCTATCAAACCCAAGCTTAATCTTCAAATATCTGACTTCAATTTAGTAAAATCCTGTACCATGAATAAGGAAACAGGCAGAGTGGGCAGGGTGGGGATGGGTTTACACCAACGTCAGACTGGTGGAAGGATCATAAATAATACATGTCACACACCTAGTATAATAGCCGGCACATGCAAAATACTAAGTAAATGGCAATCTTCTTATCTGGCACTTCATTAGGTGACAGAAAATTGCCTTGCTTACATAAGATAAAGGCAAGGGTGAGTCATTTCCGAATACAAGGGAAAAAAGGAAACATATGAAGCCCTCATTGGGAAAGCCAGGATCAGGCTGGAAAAGATTAAACTCTTCATAAGTGAACTAGGTGAACTTCCTCTTCTGGGAGCCATGGGGGGAGGGCAGCACCTTGGACAGCACTATGGGAGCCCTGCTTCTCTTGCTCCAGATCACTTCCCTGTCAAGAGCAGGGCTCTCCTTCTGAAGCAGCCCAGGCCCCACGAGCTTGTAGTTTTCATCATATGACTCCATTCTGGAACAGTAATTGTTCCATTTAAGTTTCCTGATCAGGAACAAGCTCTGGGTGGATGGTGTAGCATGGGGCCTAGAGGGCAAGTCCAGTGAGACAGGCCTCAACACTACCGACATGCTGCTCAGAGATACCCAAGAGCCCTCGGGAGCCTGCATTACCATTACTGTGTCGTCCCAGCCCCAGAGTCCCACCAGCAAGTGATTTCACATGTAATTATCCTCTCAGCCCCTCCTCTCCTTTTATTCTCCTTCTCTCTCCACGTTCCTTCTTTCCTTCCCTTCATCTCCCAAACATGTCCCATAAAGTTCACATGCAGATGCAGAGGAGTGAACCCCAAGGTCACCTCTCACCCCGGCCTGAGGCTGCTCTCTCCTTGGAGACCAGCCTGTCATGTTCCCTGACATCGTCAAAGAAAGCCTGGATAATGATATTTCCCTCTACCTTCCTCCAGACGAGACTTTTTGGCTTTCTATCTTTAGATCAACTGTCTTCCTAAAAGCTCACCTTGGGCTCAGAGAAGGAATATAATCACTGATGGGGAAACCTGAGCACAATGCTGGCCCACATAAGTCAGAACAGCAGCGACATGGCCACGACTCTGTTTGTTAATTACTTAACTAATAACTAGCATGATACGCCTGATGAGTGATTTAGACTAGGCACCGAGTTAAATGTTTGACAGGCATTTTCAATCCTCACACCAACCCTGTGAGGGAGGTACTATTATTATCCATATTATATATATGAGTGAAGTGAAGGGAAAGGTTAGGTAACTTGCCCTAGCTCACATCACTGATAAGTAGGCAAGCAGGGACTCCCGACATGGTCAGTGGGACACCTGGTCGACGCACTTAACCACCCTGCTCTATTACCCTCTTATGGGTATCTGGGCTTCTACCCACATTGTTGCTCTCCTACTTCTGTCATTGGTGACTTCCTTGGCGATCAAGCAAAATTCTGTCCTCCAGCTCCCTGACACTCACCCAGTACGCCCCCTACTCACCTGCGAGGGCCGTCCTCCTTTCATCACACATAGGCCTGGCTCCCTTGTTCTCAGGCTGTCATGTCCCATCCAGGCCTGCCTCATTTTACAGAAGGAAAAGTGTCCTTCTGTGTTTCAGGATAAGCAGGTGACACATCTGGATCTCAGGGCCAGCTGCAAGGCACCAGGGAAGACCAGAGGGCGAGAAGATCTGGAGAACAGGCCCTCCTCTTGCCTCCCAGTCACGAAATGACAGATTCTTAACCACATGGTGGGGCACTGTGGTCAGTGGCCCAGAGTTTAGCCACTGGGATGGTGGAAAGGGAGAAATGGGCACGCAGGTCATGCAGCATGAGCTGGAGCCCCTGGGCAATTACCAAGAACTACCAGTGGACTGGGACCAAGGAGACTGGAAGACAAAAAAGGAGGCCATTAGAATAGCAGTAATAAAGGAACTAGACTGATTTGGGTCAATGGGTTCGAGAAAGTGACCTCCCTTTTTTTTTTCTGGACTCTCATATAATCTGCAAACAGGAATTTGAAAGGTTAACAATGACAGTCCACATATAACAAATGAGCTGTTAAATGAGCTCTGGCCTCCTCTGCCCCAGGGAGCTATCGGTTAACATTAACCCCACTGGTGGTGCTCTTCTCTGCACCTACCCCTTGACCGTGAGCGCGAGTTCCCTCACTCACTGAAGTCTAGAGCAGGCATTAGGCAGGGCTTGGGTATTAGCTTCCTGCAGCTGCTATAACAAATCACCACAAACTTGGTGGCTTCAGTCAATAAAAATTTGTTCTTTCACGGGTCTGAAGGCTAGAAGTCTGAAATCAAGGTCAGCAGGGTTGATTCCTTCCTAGGAGGTTCTGAGGGGGAATCTATCCCACGCTTCTCTCCCAACTTCTGGTGTTTGCCGGCCATCCTTGGCACCCCCGGGCTTGTAGCTAGATCTCTCTGCACCTCTGTCTCTGTCGTCACATGGCCTTCCAATAAGGATGCCAGGCATAGGAGCTAGGGCCCACCCTAATTGAGGGTGAGGTCCCATTCTGACGTTCGGGGTGGACAAGAACCTGGGTGGATGGACTCTTTTCAACCCAGTACAGGCTGCCAATGGCGTTTCTGGCAGATCCCACATAATGGCAAGTAAAGAATGTGGGTTCCTTAAGAGGAGGGCTCAAGGTGCAGGTAGGGAGGTGGAAGGGGGAGACCCCCCCTGAGCACTGTTCACATCAGACTGAGTTGCTTCCCCACCTAGAACATTTCACAGAAATGGAGTCTGAAGGAGCAAAGAAAGTCACCACAGAGCACAGGCAATTCTCCCACAGCTCAAAACAGCAGGTGTCACCCTCCACAAAGTGCAACATTTGAATCTTCCAGGCAAAATACCAGGTAACTCAACTGACCTAACACTGCCCCCCTCCTCACCAAGCTAACATGGAAAACAACAGGCCTTCAATCTCCTTTCCTCTCTCTTCTAAACCCCAGGAGGGCTTGGGGACACCCAGGGTCTCTGACCATGAGAGGGGAATGGGGTTCTCAACCTCCCATTCAGCCAAGAACAATTTTGGGTAGGGGGGCTTATGGGAAAGAGCTGAGCAGGATGGGGTAAACCCTCAGGTTCCCTCCTTGCTGCTAGTGGGACTCTTTCTAAGGCCTTCAGGGAAGTACTGCGCAGAACTGCATCCAATCTGGGCTAAGCAGATTAGCTCCCTCCCAGGGAAAGGTTCTGGGCAGCTGAGCAGGGCAGCTCCCTGTGCGGTGGCAGGGGGCTGTCATTACAAGGCCCAGAGAGGACATAATTACATGCTCCCTGGAGGGAGCTCCTAATTGAATTACAGGGTGTCTCCTGAGCATGAAAGGCAGCCTGTACTCAGAGGTAACCGAGTCCATGAACAGTCCAGGAACAGACCCTCTGAGGAGCGGTGCCAGGCAGGGGTCAGGCTGTGGAGAAGCTCAGGGACACTGGAGTTCAGAGGGCCCCATGGATCTCACTGAAACTGGGAGAGGAGAGGAGGCATCCCTGGTCTTCGTACAAACCGGAAGTGGTACAGAGACAGAAGACACGCCAGGAATTCACTCTGTTCATTCATTCGTTCATTCATTCATTCATTCAACAGACATTTTTTGGCGTCTCTATGACAGGTGACAGGCATGGGGAAAAACTGGGTGCTGCTCTACTCTGAGGACAGGGCCTGCCTGGGGACCATTTACTCCTGAGGACAACTTGTGC
This sequence comes from Lutra lutra, assembly GCF_902655055.1. Classification (NCBI taxonomy): domain Eukaryota; kingdom Metazoa; phylum Chordata; class Mammalia; order Carnivora; family Mustelidae; genus Lutra; species Lutra lutra. The sequence continues at coordinate 116,313,271 of NC_062284.1, forward strand.
TTTTATCTGTGGGCACCCCACAAGCCAAGCCAATTAGCCATTCTTCTCCACAAGTCCTTCTGGGGTGACTACAGGAGAAGGTCACCTCTAAGGCCTCCTAACAGAATCCCAACAAGGGCAGGTGGTAATACTTCTGTGTATTACCTACCTCTTCTGTCTGAAGAGGCCCCCTCTTCTACGGCAACTCTAAGTTTGTATTTAGATTCTAGTTAGTTAACATTCAGGGTCATATTAGTTTCAGGTGTACAATGTAGTGATTCAACACTTCCATACAACACCCAGTGCTCATCACCACAAGCACACTCCTTAATCCCCAGCCCCCATCCCCCTACCCACCTCCCCTCTGAGAGCCCTCAGTTTGTTCTCTAGAGTTAAGAGTCTGTGCCTTGGTTTACCTCTCTCTCTCTCTTTTTCCCCTTTGCTCATTAGTTTTGTTTCTTAAATTCCATATAGGCAGCTCTCCCAACACACTTCTCTTCCTGCCAGACTGGGAACTTCATGAGGACCAGGACCTGGCCTCTTTTCACTGTGTCAGCTCACAGGATGAGCCTAAGCGTGTCTACGGATGGTACCCCAAGGGACGGACACCTGGGTCCGGTTTGCACTCTCCTGCTGCTTCAGGTCTCACTGAAGCTCTCATAGGCTCTTGGGGGGCTCTGGCCGAGCCCTTCCTGCTCTCTCTTAATATCCCTCCCTCTAAGCCCTGATCCTAGATGCCCTCAGACACAGCCTCCGAGGAGGCCCCCTGGACCTGAACACACGGTCCTGCGCCAACCTTGCCCTCTTGCCCAGGCAGCAGGCCAAAGCATCACCCGTGGGTGGTTCCTGATGGTAAACAGCACAAGCAAGAGTCCTGGGGCACCAGCTTGGGCACAGACGGGGCCGAACCAGCAGTCAAGGGGGATGATCCAGACTTCTGGGCTGGGCGTTAAGGAGTTTATTTGGCCCTTGCCAACATCCCTGAGCCCAGGGGCCCCTGAATTAAAAGGAAAGCAGCCAACTTTGGCTGTTAAGGAAGGGATGGGGGATGCACCCTTAGCTTCTTCTATCTGAGGAGAAGAAAGCCTGCTGCTTTCAGCTTCATACCTTATTCTGAGGCTAAAATATAGAACATTGTAGAAAGAATGTGTAATTTGGAATCAGAAGATCTTGGTTTTGATACCTGCCCTTAAAAGCTCTGTGTTCTAGGACAAATTACTTAATATTTCTTAGACTCGGTTACCTAATGTGAAGAAAATGATAATGTCACTCCTAAGGTATGACAAAATCCTTACTTTTTAAATATGTTCATGTAAATATTCCAAGTTTTATTACATTAAAAAAAAAAAAAGTAGTCTTTCCCCCAAGGTCTGAACAATGGTGATGCCTAGGTACCAATACCACCCCCTATAGTCTGATATAGTACATTCTGATATGTTCTCCGGTATCCTGATCTCCCCATGGGGTCACCTTCATCAAAGTACCTTTAAACAATTAGTGTCTAATAGTTTTAAAGCATTTTGTATCAGACAGTTCCTTTGAAAGTTGGCCCTTGGCTGTGTTCATTCTACTCACTCCCCAGCCCCCAAACTAGAAAGTGTATTTTCTTCCAGCCGTCCACATGGGTTAATTAAATGCCATTCCTCTTTGCTTTGGCTAGAATTAGTTTAACTCATTGTAGTAACACAACTTATCTTTTGCTATTATGAAAAAAATGAAAATCTAATTAATTTTCAGCGAATCTTCTAAAACATGGGCTCCATGAGGAGGGGCAGATAATTAAAATGGCCTGTGTAGGGAGCCAGCTGGGAACCACTGATCTAGCTTATGAAACCCACTGGCTTAGCAGGGGTTCTGGAAGATTCCAGTCTGACAAGGAAATCATCTGCTTCGTGTGTCCTACGGGAACTTACGGATTCATCTGGGGAATAGAAGAGAGTTCTATGTTATGTAGGTTAAAGAAGAGAGTGATTCAGAAATTTTCTTCCCATCAGGATTGGCCCCATGTTAGAGTGGCCCCCACGCTAATGCACCTTACTGAAACTGAAACTCTGAGATTCTTAATCCCATGAAGTTCCTTCCATCTCTCCCCCCAGGACTAGAGGTTCCTTCTCGTAGCCACAGGTGAGCCCAGAGACCAGCCTCAAAAGTCCTTTCCAAGATGGTCCCCTGGACCATCACTAGGAACTGACTGCAGTTGACATGAGAGGAGCCCTATCTCACAGCTTAGCCCTGTGCCCAGGGACACAGGCAGCTGACAGTCACACACTGTTCCACTTGGAGACGGGAATACTCTGGCTTCTGGGGAGCTCCTGGAAGCGTGTCAAGTTACAGCTCCAAAGACAGAGAGGGGGTGCCTGCTGGCTCCAGCTACGTCCAGCCGACCAGCTGTCTGGCTGGGGAAGGGTGGCAAAGGAAAGCCTGTCACTCTGTCCCTGGCGAGCACAGGAGGGAGGAGAGCTTTCTGTCCTGGTCTGGAACACAGGCCGGTCTGGAAACCCAAACCCAGGAAGAGGCTTTGAAAGTGACTCAGTACCCAAATAGCACAGTTGAAAATGACATCGGCTCATCTTCTGACGCTAGTCTCCTGGAGAGGACAGACTTTAGGGAGGGGGGAGAAGGGACACCAGGAGCCTTGAGATTTATGCCACTGGGCATCGAATGTTTTCTGTTGACCTGGACTGAGGCCACTTTGATCTCGGCTGCTGGTCTGTGGTCAGCTTGATGAACTGATCAAGCTGGGGCCTCCTGAGGGGGCTCTTTCTCCCCCTCTCCAGCCTACGGCCCTAGCACAGACCACAGTGAAATCAGTGCTCTCTTGGCAGACCTTCTAGATGCCGGTTTGGAGGTGACAGATGACTGTCTCAGCTGGTGCTATCTTCTAAGGGACACTGTCACCACTGACAGACACAATTGCTTAGGTAGCTCACCATGGAATACTCATGGCAACTTCATTTTTCTACTCCACCCTCTGGTTCTGGCAGATTAACTGTTGGGGTCAGGGGATCTTGGCTTGACTCAGGGCAACCAAGACATATCTGGCCAGTGGACTTGGACATGGCCAACTTGGGGAGAAGCGGGAGGGAGAAAAAAGGACTCATAAGATTCTCTCTCTTGAGAATTTGAGGTAGAAGATCCTTCCAGGGAAGAGCCAAGAGCTAAATGGAAAGAGGAGCCATGAGCTCAGACAGTTGGTCTGTGAGATCTCGCTGCAAGCTAGAAGCAATAACGGAAAAGGCCACAGACAGAAACAGAGACTCGGGAGACAGAGACCATGTGGGCCAGCAGGGAGAGCATCAGAAAGAGAGAGTGGTCTCGAGGGCTCCCCTGCCTGACAGTGTTTGCTGCCACTTCCAGTCGCTGCAGATACCTACAATGCAACCTTCTCGTCTTAACATACAGTCAGGCAGAGACTTTGCGATGAAGGGGAAAAGGGCACCACCATGAGTGGTTTGCTTCCTGGGGAACATCAGTCTTCTTGGGATTATTGGGAAGCTCATTCTCTCTGTCCAAATGACAGGCTTGCTTAAGGGATGCTCCCAGCTCGTTCTTGATCACTCGAAGAAGGCATAGATCAGACAGGAGACACGAGGCAACCCCAGTACAGATGCCGGTGGTGTGAGGGACAAGGATGCAGGAAACAGGATAAGAATAAATGATGAGAGAGACTCAAGGAGGCGGAGAGGAAGGCACTGAGTGTGGTGGGAGTGGAAACCACAGCTCTCGTGGCGACAGCACCTGATGCGTGTAGAGTAGAGAAAGAAAGTCTGCAGCTCAGGACGTTTGGAAGAGGCAGTGAGTGTAAGAAAAGAGCATTCAAACAGAAAGTAAGGTGTGAGCGGGGGAATAAAGCAAACACATCTGGGGATTTGCAGCCAGGGCCTCAGTGAGCCCCAGCAATGGCGGTGGAGCTCGCCCCCGATCACCACGGCTGGGACAGACAGGGTCAGGTGGTAATGGGGTTCACAAGGAGAAATCATCTGGCGCTCACAAGGCAACACCCAAAGATAGACAAATCAAGGCCAATGGCTCCGGAAAGACATGGACCACTAGGGAGAAGAAGGGGTATTAGTCATCTATAATCTATAATTTGGTTTGCAGCCGTGTTCTGAGTATTGAGTTTATTATCAAGATGTCCTATTTAGAAGGCACCAATTAAAGCACCCCCGACAGAGCATTGTCTGTATCTGGTTTGTGAACCCCAACCACTAAGTGGTAACCGAACTGGGCTCAGGCAGGGACAGGTTAACCAGGTTAACCAGGTTCCGTCCCTGCGTGCTGACTCTTAGCTGGAAGTGGGGATCAGGATGGCGCCACACCCATCACTAAGCACAAATGTATACATACACTCGAGTGGTGATTCCGTTTTCAGAAAAACAAACTTCTCCATAAAGAATTAAGTTCCACCTTCAACTTTATCTTCATTTCTGTGTATCCAGGTAATTTCCTACTTGGGTACCTGGTAGGTGGTAGGGATTGGAATAGAATTCCTATGAATGCTAACTATCACACCACCTGAGAATGTCTGCCTGGTGTTTTCCTTCGTGGTCATTTAGCAAAACCCTCAAAGCATCTGATTCCTGCAAAATGCTTCTGACTTGTGCAGAATTTAAATACGGGGATTTTGCTCTATTTGCAGATCAAGGAGTTCTCGCCCTCCAACTGTCCGTTACATACGACTGACTCTATGCCAGGGCTTTCTATTGTTTCTGGAAGCATAGCTCAGTTTCTCACTTAAAAAAAAACAAGAAAACAAGATCTCGATTGAGCTCTAGACTCTACTACCTTCCTTGTGGAACCGACAGCGTCACAGCCAAAGGGTAGAGAAGAAATCAGGGCTCATGCACCACCCAGCTACACCGGCGAAGTTGATGAAAGGCTGGACAGCAAGAAAAGTCCTCCCCACTCTCCCACCTGACTTCGCTCCTGTCTATCATTCTTGTGAATGAACAAAGAACCACTGACCAGAAGAACCAGAAGAATCAAAACAAAATAACCACAGCTCATGGCAGGATATCCATCAGTATCTCTTTATTATTACTGCCTGGGGCCCAACTAGCTCTTCTCCAAGAAGGAAAGCCGCTGAGGGTAAGACTGCTTTGTTTCCCGACTGGCCAGTCATGTGATTGTCTCCAATTGCCATGTTCCTGTCTCCTCAAACCAACCTAACGTTCTGGCCAGTGGACTCTCCAACTGTGCGCCGCTGCGCTGTCGTATACGGGAGGGCAAGGCAGCGTGAGTAGAGCAGGGATGGGCACACCAGATGCTGGGCGGCATATGCTCTCCGATCAAGTCGGGCAGAGGGCATGCTGAGCGGTCCAAGGCTGCCAGGAGACACTGCACCTCAGCCCCTCAAATTAACCTGGAAGGCTCTAGACTTGTGGAGTTTTTTTGTTTTTTTTTTTTAAGGATTTTATTTATTTGACAGAGAGAAAGATCACAAGTAGGCAGAGAGGCAGGCAGAGAGAGAGGGGGAAGCAGGCTCCCCGCTGAGCAGAGAGCCCGATGAGGGGCTCAATCCCAGGACCTTGAGATCACAACCTAAGCTGAAGGCAGAGGCTTTAACCCACTGAGCCACCCAGGTGCCCCAAAGACTTGTAGAGATTTTTGTAGATGTGTCCAGTTTAAGTAGACTTGGGGTGCCTTATGGATCCCAGAATTGGAATATGACCTTCTTTAACATCATCTTTGACCATTTCAGTAATTATGAAAAAAATGATCAGGATGTAAGGTCTTTCTGGGCACACTATCCAAAGCTTCTGCTAAGAAGGCCTCATAGCCTTTCATCACTCCTGTGGGCCCAGAAGGGAAAGCACTAGAGTTGAGCAACCCTATCTGATACGTTCCCTTGTACTATTAAGTACTCCATTCCACAGCTGGCTGAGCTATGGATTCCCTTCGTCAGGACTACTGGGAGCCATGGACGGAGCTCCTCTGTGAGTTCCATGAAGCCATGGGTCCTGGTAACCCACTGTTTACCAGTGTCTGGAGAACGATCTCGTTACCCGTAGTCAGGCACTGAAGGCAGAAGGAAAGTGAAAGGGAGGGATGCCACCTGAGGGAGCATGACCGTGACCTCCACTCTGCTCCTACCCTCACTAACCTTGTAGCCTGTGACTCTTTTCAAGCATAGAAGGGCATTCTAGGGTCAAATAATCTCCCGGATGGCAAGGGAAGAGACTGTCCGAACACCCTGCTGAGCCAAAGAGAAAGAAAAGGACTACTGTGTTCCAGTTAAATTGGAGAAGGTGTAAACTGTGTCCTGGAGCATGCCAGATTTTGATGGAAAGATTCCCCAGGGTGGAAACTTTACAGAGAAAGCACACCTGGAAGAGAATGGCCTGCAGAATTTTGAAAGAATGTCATTATTTCATGGAACGAGGTCCCATCTCCAAGTTACCAGCACTGTCTAAAAGACATCCCAGGGCGCCTGGGTGGCTCAGTGGGTTAATCCGCTGCCTTCGGCTCAGGTCATGATCTCAGGGTCCTGGGATCGAGTCCCACATCGGGCTCTCTGCTCAGCAAGAAGCCTGCTTCCCTCTCTCTCTGCCTGCCTCTCCGTCTGCTTGTGATCTCTCTCTGTCAAATAAAAATTAAAAAAAAAAAAAAGAGGCCAGAGGGTCTTTAAAAGACATCCCAGCTAGGCTTGTCGCACCTTTTCTCAGGAAGAGATCATGAAGACAGTGGTTGGTTTTTTTTTTTTTGTTTTTGTTTTTTTTAATTTCTATGGGTTCAATATTTTTCTTCCTGAACAGTCTCAAGGTGAGCCAAGAGATTAAAAATAGTCCATAATATGTTATTATTCTAAGTTAGGATATTAGTCATGTGATACCGTTGGATCTGTACTTCCCGAGCACCTTTCCAAAGTTAACATTGTTCCGATGGTTAAAAATAAGAAAGTCCAAACCGGGAGGGGGAGACGTTAAATCAGTAGGCTCCAAAAAGACCTCACCAGTTCTAACTTTCTAACCTGTCTAGCTGTGTGATATCGGACAAGTCACTTTCCCTCTTTGAATCTCAGCTTCATAATTTAGAACAGCTGGAGGTCAGATACTTTCAGGCTTTAACATTCTAATTGGACGGGAAGCTATGAGGCACAGCTAATACGCTATTCTCTTCTACAGAGGCCTATGCCATTTAATTGTGCTAGATTTTGGCCTTTGCCTCTTTGACATTGGAGATTCTGATTATTCTCAGAGAGAGATCCCAAAGATCTGTGAGCTGCAATATTCTGTTATTCTGCAGGAACACCCCTGAGTCTGGGATACAGGAGCAGATGCAGGTTTAGGGACCGAGACGAACGGGCCAGCAGCACACCCAGGTATCTCCACGAGGTTTTGTTATTGTTTGCAGGAGGCCGTAATTCTAAGGATGTACTGTAGTGGTAGTCACAGAGGTGGGGATTCTTCTAGATCATTAAGATGTCAACAGGTTCTCTCTCAAATGTCAAGCGTTTATTGGAATGTGGGATTAAGGGCGTCAGGCGCCCACCCCCGCTCTGTCTGCTTCACTGCCACGTCCTCCGCAAAGGTTGCTGTAGAAGCTTCTGTGGTGTCACACACACAGCGGACAGCTTTCATTTCTCTTTTATTGAGCGTCTCTCAACCAGAGCACTTCTCCCGGTGTTTTGATCTGTCTGCATACCTAGTAGCCTCTTCACTGGAGAAGATCCTTGAGAGCTGAAACGCCCATCTGTCCTACTCATGTATCTATCTCCGTCCCCAGGAATGCATCTGGTACATAGCAGACATCTCATAAGTGTTTGTTGAATGACTGAGCACCTTCCATGAGCAGGCACGGGGCTGCAGGTGCGTTGTCTTCGTGTTTGCATGTATGCTTACCACTCCCCTGCAGGAGAAAGAGCGCTGTTCCTGACATTCCAACCGGGTATCTGGGGCCTGGACAGGTGAAATGACTTGTTCAAGTTACACAGCTGGGGAGTGACAGGTGCACATCTGTGTGTCAGACCTCAGAGTTCGTGGGTTTTCTATCCTCCCGTGGGGCTAAGGACATCTTTGAAGAACTAAAGCCTAAAACCAAACAAGTGAATTCACAGCCCAATGGTATGGGCAGAGCACAGGCCTGGCTCCAACCTGAGTAGGTTTTTAGAAGCGTGTACTGAGGGCGACACTGCCAGCGCTCCCAAGCTTGATGAGCAAAGCAAGTTATGGGGAGAGGGAGGGACTGGAAGGTGGAAGTGCTCCCGGCCTCACCCAGCTTCCGGCTAGGTACGTCGGGGGTGTCCATTTCAGCCTCCAAACTGGTGCCACAACCAGCAAGGTCTCAGCAGAAGCCGGGTTCTGGCTAAGCTGGAGTCGCGAGCTGGAACTGGAACGTAAGCCTTCCTGATTCAGTTAAGCAAGTCCTCGGAAACTTCACTTTCCCTCCCTGGTCTCAGGGTTTGGCCCAGGGCTTTAGAGCATTTCAGCTCTAAGCTGGGACCAAAGGCATCAGGAGCTTGTTAAAAACGCCGGATCTCGGGCCCTTTTCTCGACCTTTCGAACTGTAATCTGCGTTTTAGCAAGCTTCCTGGATGGTTCAGAAGCACGTTAAAATTTGAGAAACACTCCTCTAGAAGTTATTCTAAGGTCTTTTCTGGCTCTAATATTTTAGGAATCTGCATTAGGAATCTTCACAGTCACCCCAAAACCAGCAAGTTAATGAATTAGGGTCACAGAACGATCCAAGTAGCCCAATCTCCTCAACAGTGTCTTCTAAAGAGTATTGTTAACTCACTGATATTATTATTAATGGCCTATTAATTTCCTAAGTACCTACCATATACAAACAACACAGCATACAGTATCTTGAATCATCACAACAGCCTTGCAAGAGAAATCGTATTATCCCTACTTTACCAATGAGGAAATAATCTCATAAATTAATAAAATTTCCCCTAGCTACCTGGAGAAATCAGAACTAGAGCCAGAATCGTAACCCAGAGTATTTACAGCCCATGCTTTTTCCGCTACCTCCCACTGCCTCTCATAAAATCACAACCTAAAGTAAGAAGGGTAGGGCTGCGATGCAAAGACAGGTGACTAGCAGGTTATGGACTCATTCTTCTGCAATGAAGAAAACCAAAAAGGTAGGCTGAGGTCTACTCATGCCTAAAAAATAGCTGGCAACCTAGCCTGTTCCCTGAGCCCTGGAAGAGCTGGGCCTGCATGGCAGACGTGTGGAGCTCGAGCTATATTTAAAACCGCTATCAGAAGGGATCGTTCAGAAGCCCATTTACACCAAGATATTAATCAAGCCGAAAACACAAATAGGCTTGAGGGAAGGGTTAGTCATACTCAGAGATCCAAAGTACACAACTGTTAATGGGACAAAGAAATGGGGTGCCAAGCTCCTGACCTGTCCAAAAGGACTCTTCAGTGCCTGTGATAGGTAGGTACCGAATTCGAGAAACCACTAGTCCCTCAAATTACAGCCAGTGCTGGAGTTTTGATGTCATTTAACGCCCAACAATAACCTCTTACATACTGACATTGCCATAAACATAAAGAAGTTGCATGGAGTCTGTCTTCCCAACAAGGGCTGTCCTTCATTTGTATGTAGAAACCCTCTCTCCAGAGCACACAGAAATGGACAGTTGGACAGTATTCTCCAGAAGATGTAGGTTTTTACTTGGGTAAATGAATGATTATCCCTCCCAGCGAAATGACTACACAGAGCTCTAATCAATCAATTTGTCGATGGCTATTTCACTTCAAGAGACAGTATCCCTGTTCCGTATTTGGCTGGTGCAAATAGGACCTAAGCTACGTGCCCATATCTATGGTACAGAAAATCCTAGAGCTGGGTGGGATCCACAATCCGACCCTGCCTCCAGGCAAGGAAAGTATGGTTGTTCCGACTTTGCAGATGAGACAGTTTAGTTCTCAAGCCGAGACTAAATGTCTTGCCCAGAGTCACGTTATCAGGAAGAGACTGAGGGAGGACAAGAGCACAGTCCCGGGGGGGGGGGGGGGGGGGGGGGGGGGCTCACTCCACTCTACTCTCAGTACCTTCCAACCCCTTGGGAGCCCTGCCCCCTGCCTGGACCTGGAGGAAGCGCTTCTGAGACCCCTCCCCCTCAGCCCTAGGGGCTCCCCTCTGTGTGTGTTCCATTCTTCACTCTCCTTCAAGTTGTATGTTTTCATTTCCCACTCCCAGTGTCTTTAGCAGGCTCTTGGAGCAGTTTGACATCCCCCCTTCCTAGATGCCCCTTTTGTCCTTCAGCCACCTCCTGTGATGGCTTCTTGATTGTAGATATGAGCAGGAATTCAGAGACAAGTTCCCGCCCTCCCCTTGGCCACCCTGGAAAGTCTGGCTTCCCGTAAACTGCAAATTCTGGGGAAAGTCATTCTTTTTCTTCTTCAAAGCTATCCATCTGAGAAAAACGAAAACAAAACAAAACAAAACGAATCTCAGAACACCTAGTACAGGAAGGTTCATTGGGGAGCGCTCTTACAGTGATCAAGGTCATGGAAGTGCAACACACACCATGTCTGAAGGGCGAAATGGGCCATGAACCTGAGAAGTCTTCTGGGAGAATTCTAGACCGTGAAAAGAGATGACCACACCAAAGGTGTATTTTCTCCTGCAATTCCCGAGAGATGCCTGCTATGTTCCTTAGTCAGATTCTAGAGCTCACATCTGGGACCAAAGACAGGTGGCCACTGCTCTGGGAGTTCTGCTTCTGCAAGATGTGTCCCATACCCAAGCCATACTGACTCATCTCACCTAGCCTGGGCAAGTCTCATAGCATAAAACAGCCTACAGGCATTTACAGAGCTTGCCAAGTTTCAACCAACCTTGCAATTTCCAAATTGAAGGAGAGATGCCTGAAATCTGGTTATACAATACAACCTCAAGATGGCCCTGGGGGTAAAAAACCCAGTGCCACTTGCTTCCCCAAGGATGCCCTGATTGGGCTGGCTCTGCCTCAGGACGGAAAGGCTCAGCCTCAAGGCTCACATGAGCCTCTGGTGTGAGAAGGGGAGGAAGGAGAGAACCAACGGGCCTCCTAGCTTCTGCTTAGTCACAAGAATTCTCCAAAATCTGACATCAAAACTTCTGTAGCCCCACATCTCCACTGGCCATATCATTCTGAGTTCCAGTGGACGGATTGTTCTGCATCCTTCGATCCTGCCAGGGAATTCCCTGCCCAGAGACCATTTAAGTGAGAAAACTGAAGGAAGGTCTGGAAATGGACCCTGCCGGGGGTGCCTGCTGAAAAATCCTGCACACCTGTGCTGGGACCCAAGTTTGACGTTGACGCGGTATGAGGAAGAACTGTAAGGACAGAAAGAGATGGCAAGGGATAGAGGGGGCTAGAATATGGAAAGATTACTTACACTGTTTCATCATTCTTGAACTCCAGTTCCCCGTACGCATCTTCAAAATCCTCACCACCACCCTTGGCTGTCCCCTCTACTGTCCTAAAGGGGACGATTACCGTGCCCCGGGCACCGGATGTCCGCAGAACCTTGACCTCCAGGACACCGATACTCTCGCTGACATGAATAGTGTCACATTCAAACGTGAAGATGCCTGCATGGTCATCATCCAAGATGGTGACTGTGGCCACATAAGGGGATACCAGGATGGCCCGGGGCAATGGAATATTATTGAGGACTATCGGAGGGATCCCCTCCTCTGGCTGCTCCTCCTCTACGCGGACGTTGCTCAACCTCACAAAAAAGTGTTCATCCTCCTCAAAGATGTCATCGTCGATGATGCCCACCGAGAACTCCTTCTGGGTCTCTCCTGGCTTCAGAACCACAGTGCCCTCTGTGAACTCATAGTCCGCCCCGGCATTGGCAGAACCATCCTCTGTTTTGTAGTCCACATACACGGTCTTGGACATGTCCCCCCCTTTCCTCACCACCGTCAGGAGGATGGCCCCGCAGTTCTCCAGGCACTGGTAAGAGCACGGGTCAAAGAAGACCTTTGAGACAAAGTCCTCAGGCTCATTGGTGTGCACCTCATTGATGCTGGAGACCTTCTTGGCTTGTTCCGCCGCATGCTTCTTCAGGACATTGCCTGCGCCAGTCATCATACGGGTAGCTTGTATCCGGTAGAAGGCACGACTCTTCTGTTGATGGGAAAGAGCGTAGTAATTGGCCATCTCTACCAGCTGATCTAAGTCCTTCTCTGGGTGTTTCTGCTTCAGATCCTTGAGAATCCGGATCATCTCCCTGCGGGACTCATCTACTTCCTTCCCTTCCACGGGCACCAGGTTCCCGTCCAGGAAGTGGGAATTCATCATTTTTCCGTCCATCTCAATGCCCTTGGGGTGGTCGCCCTCTGTCTCTATGATAATTGCTCGGTGTTTGTCTGTGCGATACTTTTTGTGCATGTATTTGTAGAAGAGCAGTCGCCTATCTGCCACCCAGGCCAGAAGGACACACACGGGGAAGAAGGAGAGAGTGAGGAGGCCTTCCCAAACCTGAACCACACCAGGGGAGAAGACTGCCAGGATCATATAGAGCCAGATGTAGGCGAAGATGCTCCAAGCAGCAGTGATGAGGAAGACTCGCAGGTGCTTGATCTTGCGAGTCTCTCCATCGGGGATCACGTAGACGCAGATGCCAATGATGATGAACATGTTAAAGGCTGCACTGCCCACGATGGTAGAAGGTCCCAGATCGCCAGCAATGAACCCATGGCCACACACCTCAATTAAAGAGAGAAGGATCTCAGGAGCAGAGGAACCCAAGGCCATCAGGGTCAGGTTGGAGACCGTTTCGTTCCAGATCCGAATCGTCGTGGTGCTGGTCTCTCCATTGGGCTTTTCGATAGTCACCTCTCTCTCTTGAGAAGTGATGACTTCGATAGACGCCATAAAGCGGTCGGCAATGATGGACACCCCAAGGAACATGTATATCAGGGCCACAAAGTAGACGATGACCCTGGCAATCTTGTCCCCAAGGGAAGGGTTCTCCGGATACCAGATTGGCAGGATGACACCCTCCTTGCAGTCCGAGGACTCGGAACAGGACTCATTGTTCTGCCCTGTGCTGGGCACCTCCCCTGAGCCACCAGCCTCTGCCCAAAGACCATTCAGGAAGAGCACAAAAGTAATCAGCCCAAAATGGAGGAAGGCGGAGGTGAGAGGCTGCAACCTTAACCACGCCATACACGAGATTTAGCCGCTGGCTTCCACTGCGGCGCCAAGGGTCCTCCTGACAGGCCAGAGACCTAGAAAAGACCAGAGAGGTAGGGAAAGGCATGAGAAAAAGGGGGACAGCAAATGGCAGGTTCCCACCAATACAAATTGGTGTTTCACCTTGAGCGACATATGGCACTAACACAAGGGGCGGTCTCTCACTCGGAAAAAATGATGTCAATGGGAGGCACGAAGAGCGACTCTGTCCTCAGGACCATCTGGTGGAGACTCAGCTGAAGAATGGTTTAAAAGAGCTGGGAATGTTGGTAATGAAAACATAAGTGATACCCTTCCAGTCCTGTCTCCAAACCCCGCTGTTATCTGCGAGAGTTCTCAAGAATCAACTGAAAATAGGCCAAGCATGACCCGAATCTTCATTCTTGTAGTGTTTCTAGGTTTGGGGGCTTCTTCCCCCGCGCTGTTGTCATACTCAAGAATTCTGCATGACATACGTGTGCCAGAAGAGTACAGATGGAGCTGAACTTTTCTCATGGGTTACTCCCCCGGAAATAGAACACATCACTCTGCATGCAATTGAGCCCACTTGGGAAAAACTCCTTCCCCGAATGCAAAACTTCTACAGGCAAGCTGTAATTCTGACATTTCTTGGGAAATCAAGAGGACAGACAGCGTCACGGATGCTCCCTGCAGGATAGCTAAGCCAAGGCCCCTATAAGCTGTGCTCAAGCCCCAGTTCACAGCCTCCTTAGCCCACTAGCAAAACATTCTTATGGGACCATTGAGACACTCAGTTACAGGAAGATGAAAATCATCCAGCCACTCGAATTCCAAACCCAGACACTGAAAGGGCCAAGTGATAGAAATCACTATTAATAAAACATGCAAGTGGCTCTCGAATGCATTTTTTTAAAACTCAAGACAAGATTTGGGGGTGAAATGCAGCCCCACCTGCTGGCTGGGACCACTAAGAGGTGAGCATGAATTCAGGAGAATGGAAAGAAATTCAGCAGAAACTATGGATTCATCTTTCCAATCACTACCTCATTCAGATGCAATGAGGATGCCCATAACCGTGCCATAGCTTTAAAAAACAAAAAGCTATTTGCCCATTACCACCTCTGCTATAGCCCTGCGGGGTTCCTTGAGTAACAGAAGCATGCTAATTTCATCTGCATAGCACCTTACAGGGTTTCAGGTCCTGTCCCCCACCCCCACCCCCGTCTCCACTGCTTCCCATCTCAGAAAATAGCACCTCCATCCGCCGGGTTATGTGTGCTGGGCAATGAGTGTTGTTCATCTGCAGCCCTCCCTTTCACTCCTGTCCCTTGTCTACTCAGCACCCAGACTCTCCCCTCATCTCTACAAGCACCGTCAGAGCCGCCATCACCCCTGACTTAGTGAATCTACTGCAGTGACCTCCTCACTGAACTCCCCACTCCGATTCTCACCCTTCCCCACTTCATTTCCTTATACAGCAACAGTCACCTTTTCTAAAAACCCCAGACCTATACTGTCACATCCCTATTTGAAGCCCTGCAGTAGATTCCTCTTATCCCTTTTTTTTTTTAAGATTTTATTCATTTATTTGACACACAGAGAGAGAGAATAGGCAGAGGGAGAGGCAGGCAGAGGGAGAGGGAGAAGGAGGCTCCCCGATGAGCAAGGAGCCCAATGTGAGGCTGGATCCCAGCACCCTGGGATCATGTCCTGAGCTGAAGGCAGATGTTAAACCAACTGAGCTACCCAGCGCCCCAATTCCTTTTATTCTTAATACAAAGACTCTTTACTGTAACCTACAAAGTCTCCTCTCCTCTTTCATCTTCTGCCCCTCTCCTTCCTACCATATTTCAGCAACAGTGGCTTCATATCAGGCCCTGGAGATAACCAAGTTATTTTCTACCTCAGGACCTTTGCACACAACACCAACCACATGTGCCTGAAATGAGTGTTTCTCCTTGGTACCCACACCCTTAACAATGCTTTAGATCTCAGCTTAAGTGTCACTGTCCCAGAAAAAATTATCCTCACTCCTTAAGACAGTCAACTTTCTCTGTTATGTCCTCTCATCACACTCGACTTTCCTTCATAGCAGTTTTAAAACTTTGAAATTAGATATTTATGGGATTATATAATTAACGTCTAGCTCAGCCATTAAACTCTGAATGAAATCAAGGCAAAGACTATGTTTATTCTGTATCCTGTATTTGGTATCCTAAGTAGTCAGTAAGTGCTCAGTAAATGGTATGTTTTTGGAACAAATAAATACAGCCACTAAGGAAGCTTCTTCGGTGCTATCAGCTGAATTGTGTCCCCTCCCCCCAACTCATATGTTGAAACCTTAGGCTCCAGTGTGACTATATTGGGAGACAGGGCTTTCAGGAGATAGTTAAAGTTAAATGAGGGTATAAGAGTTGGTCCTACTCTGATAGGACTGATGGCTTTACAAGAAGAGGAAAAGAGAGAGTGCTTTCTCCCCCACCACACAGTGAGAAAGCAGCCATTGGCAAGCGAGGAAGAGAGCTCTCACCAGAAAACGAATTGGCCAGCACCTTGATCTTGGACACTGCAGCCTCCAGAACTGTGAGAAAATAAATTTCTATTGTTTAAGCTGCCTAGTCTGTGGCATTATTACGGCCGCCTGAGCTGAGTAATACACTCAGACATCAGCCTTCTTTAAAGCCACTTTATGACCCGAATTACAGCCATTTGCTTCAGGAAAAAATAGATCTCACAGACAAATCCTGACGAGATTTCAGAGGCTATGTATGACCTCTCAAAATCCCCAAGGCTGGTACTCAAAGAGAAATTCCCCTCAGGACACCGTGCGCCCGGGTGCATACTGTAATCATGAAGGCCTCCCTTCCAAAGAGCTCCGTGGATTAACTTGGTTTCATATTCCTCAGAACGGCAGCCAAGTGCTGAGGCCGCCTTCCCCTTAGTCCAGGTACCGGGCATCATCACAGCACGTGCTCGGGGCTTGGTCCTCACTCAGAAGAGGTTATGAGGCTGACGGCGGAAGAGGGGAGGCGGCTGAAACTGTTTGGTATCCATGTCAGAGGCTGAAAAGTCTCTCATAATCTGCGATGTACACAGAGAACCACACCCCCCCCCACACACACACACACAGCTTTGGCACTCACCAGCCCCAGAGAATTGTGGACAGAGAAGGATCTTGGCACCCTGCCTTGACCTCTGCAAACCCTCCATTTTGGGGATTCTGATAAGCCCCATACAGTAGGAGACAGAAGGTGGGCGCAGCTGGAGCAGCTCTGTGATCAGGAGCCCGCCTGGTGATGGGAGGTGGCAGCTGCATGGGCTGGCCATCCTGAAGGGGGTGGGCCATCCACAGGTTAGGGAGGAGAGCTGGCTTTCTGTGGTCAATGGACACGGAACGCATAGGCAGTAGAGTCGTCCCAACCAACAGAAGACAAGGACCCCCACTCATCTTATGCGGCACGAGAATTAGAAAGATCGTGTGTCTTTGCTCTCCTAGGTCATTTTTTTTTAAAGATTTTATTTATTTATTGGACAGAGAGATCACAAGTAGGCAGAGAGGCAGGCAGAGAGAGAGGAGGAAGCAGGCTCCCCGCTAAGCAGAGAGCCCGATGCAGGGCTCGATCCCAGCACCCTGGGATCATGACCTGAGCCGAAGGCAGAGGCTTAACCCACTGAACCACCCAGGTGCCCCTGCTCTCCTAGGTCTTGCAAACACCTGTGGCAATGGGTTTCTGTAGGGAATATGCTGTCACGTGGTCAGAATCGGGGCCGACCTTAAAAAGACAGAAAATGAATGAACGGAAGGAAAAGATGAAAGAAAATAAGGCAGGAAAGTGACTAGGAGGTACTTAAGTCCTTGGAATTGAAGGTAGAAAATGGCCTGTGAATTCCCAATTGTTCCTTCTGACCCTGCCAGGCAATGGTTTCTGCCCGAGATGGTTAGGAGGAGCGTGGACACTGTGGATGACCTGGCCAATGGTCACTTTTCTGTGCTGTTACCCCTGGCCCCAGACACATCGGAGGCAGATCCCAACCTACTGGGGGTCCACCCCAGCTCCTTAAAGACCCAAATGATCTTCCGTGGTTCTTAATCAGCCCTAATGCGTATTCAGGGATATGACTCAGCTTGAGAACGCCAATATCACCCCAAATAATGAAGATGTTAATAACAGTCACTAACACACATAAGTGCTTAGTGTGTGTGTAACGCTAAACACTTCCTCACTTAATTTTCATAATGATCCTATGAGATTAGTACTATTTTTATCCCTGTTTTCCATTTTGGGAAACTAAGTCTTAATTAAGTCATTTAATCAAAATATAAAGCAAGGAAGTAGGAGGTCCGGAACTCACACAGAGATGACATAAAATTTATGGCTTTAACCACTCCATTTTACTCAGATGTCCAACTTTGTTGCAGAATGTCCATGGCTCCTCGTCAGCTTCCAATTTTCTGTAGATTTAGAAGCAATAGCACGGACCCATCCACCCTGACAGGACAGACTGACCATTTGGCAAAGCTGCCTGGTCTCCAGGCTTTTGGGGTGTCCCAGCTGCCTGAGGGGACCTCCCACCTGAATATTCTCCTTCTCGTCAGTTCAGTTTGACAAAATTCACTAAAGCCAATGGCTTGCCAGGCTTGGTACTAGATGTCAATGGGCAAAATGAACAGTAAGACACAGGCTTTGCCCCCAAAGGTACAATCCAGCAGGGGATGACAGCTGCACAAATACGCACTTTTACTACAGGAAGTGAACGTATGGGGGCAGAATGCTGTGGGAACATGAGGAGGGCAGTGAGCCAGCCTGGAGAGTCAGGGAGGCATTCTGAAGGAAGTGATCCTTTAAATGAGTCTTCAAGCACAAGTGAGCTTTAGTCAAGAAGGAAGGAAGGAAGGAATGGAGGGAGGGAGGAGAAGGGGGAGGCGCAGGGAGGGGAAAGGAAGAGAAGGAAGGAGGATGGACATTGAGTCAAAAAGGAGAGCCTCTTTGGAAAGGAGGAAAGACATGGAGACATGGAAAAGCCTGCTGTGTGCCTGCGATTATACGGAATTCAGTGTGAGGCCGGAGGCATGAAGATGAGTGCCCGGGAGACTGGACACGTAGGGAGGACTCCGTTCCTGGCAAGTCTTACATGACAGGCTGAGAAGATGCATTTCATCCGAAGGGCAGTGAAAAGCCCAAGACAGGATTTTAAACAGGAGGATGACATGGTCTGATTTGTACTTCAGAAAACCCAATTTGGCTAAAGGGTTTAAGATGGCTGTTTAAGAGGAACAGGACTGGAGCGGGAAGATAAGCTAGACACCCACTGGAAACAGAACAGATACCGATAAAGAGGATGGGCCTGGGGTGTTTCTGCATAGGATGACCCTCGGTCCCCGTGTCATGTTCCTCCTCCTCGGCCTAAACAATGCTCCGGCTCAGCCCATGGCTTCTCATCCCTTTCCTGGATTATTTTCCAAACCCCCCCAGGGCCATCTGCAAGGTGTCTGTGTCCTCAGCAGTAGCTCCTGACATCTTTTAATATCACTGGCAAATTTAATTAAAGTCACTGTTCCTCTGCTCTTCCAGATCATTAATAAAACAGTGCCACCAGGCCAGACGGAGCAAATTCTCCCTCCTGCTACGCCCTCCGCTTTCTCCAATGGGAACACTGCTCCAGGCCTGTCGCCAGCCTGAGTAGAGTCGTCCGGCTCTGCTTCTAAATCTGGGCCCCGGCACGGGCGTCACGGCCAATCCAAGTTCAAGTTTTCAGGCTGCACTGAACGCCATGTGTCAGCGGAGTGCAAGAGCACAGCGTTTTTTCCTGCACTTCCCTGGGGTGGGGGGAGTCGGTGCCCAGTCCTCTCTGTGGCAGAGCTCCCCAGACACTCAGGAGCGACAGCCCTCACACTCTCTGGAGTAGGAAAGTGGTGACCCCGGCCACTTAGGTGGTTTGACGGTCACCACAGGGCCTTGGATCCAAGGAGGAAAACACAATGATGCTGGATTTGGGGCATTATTATTTCTGTGAATCTTGGTAGTGAATGAAGATGCTATTATCCTCATGTTCTGTTTTACAGATAAGCTCATTCGAACTCCTAAAGATTAAGTAATTTGCCTGACACTGCAGGGAACGAGTAGAAAGCAAAGCATCAGAGTACTGGCAGCATGACTTTGGGGCATCTGGAGTCACCCACTGGCTTGGGGTGTGCCCTGGGCTTGGAGCTGCCTTGGAGCACGGGCCCAGGAAGGATGGGGTAAGCTTCTCTGGGGGTGCCATTCTCACCACGAGTTCGGCGGCTCTCCGTACTCTGGGGCAGCCTGGGGCGGTGAGGGAGCCCCAGATTTGAAAGCAGGAGGTAAGAACTATTTTCACAAGCTATAAGATTTTAAAGAGTCCCTGCACCTCTCAGGCAATTAGCTTCCTCGTCCAGAAAACTCACGTTGGGTTGGATGATCTCCACAGGTCCCTTGGGACAAAGATACTCTGATCGCAGGGAGGCATGTCTCTCCAAAGACAAGGAACCGAAGGGACACGTTCACGTTAGCTTGGCCCCAAGCAGTGTGAGAAACCGGCACAGAATTCAGACTCCCACGGAGCCCTCTGAGCAGAAGAGGGTAGGTGAAGTCAGGATGGTAGGAAGATGGGGCCCAAGGAAAAGGCAAGGAGAGCCTACCTTCTGGACTAGCCAAATGCACGTTGGATCAAATTCATTTGTTAAACAACCACTCTTTGAATGCCCACCCCGGGCCAAGCGCTGTGCTTGGGGAGTAATGCCATGAACGAGCTATGCCCCGTCCTCAACCTTAGAGTTTTTCTTCTGATAAGGGATGGAGACAAATAAGGAATTCCGGGAATCACTGGTTACGATGACGTCACAGGAAGTCCCATCTGCTCCTTGTGCCACTCTAAGCTCCCGGGTTGGTCCCTGCACTCCTTGCTTCAAACCATGTGGGCAGTGGCTGCAATGCAGCACGGCTTCATAATGTAAAGAATCTTGCAGTAGTATGTGCTACGGCATTTTACAGTTCTCGCTTCTCCGGTCTCATGAGATTGGCAGATGCGCCTTCCCTAGAAGTCCCTCAAATTCTTAATGATATCCAAACCGTAGGATAACCTCACGGAACCCTGCTGACATTCTCCTAGGCACTATCACACCAGCAGAGGAAGCCCCCCGGGGCTGTCAGGGAACAGCAGCCTCAGCCTCTTTGTATAATCCATTTTTAAAATGACAACAAAAACAATAATCATATCTATTTATCAAGAGCCTACTCTATGGCCAGCATTGCATTAAGCACTTTTCCAGCTGCTACTCAATACCTAAGCAGCCCACAGTGAGACAAGCATTATTGTCCATGTTAGAAATGAGGGGACTTGGGCTCAAAGATTAATAAGCCACCCAAAAGCCACTAGATGAGCAAGGAGCACAGTCGGGCTAGGAAGTTTGGTATCAATTGCCAAAATCTGCTTTCCCAACCTCAGGGGGTGAAAGGGAGGTTGGAAGAGTAGGGTAAGAATCTGGAGCCCTTACATCAAGAACCGAAAGCCCCCAAAATGTTTACCTCCTTTGGGAAGCCTGCCCTGGCAATGCCCTCTTCCTCCACCTTCAAAACACCTCATTCACTCTCCTGTGTTCCTCTAACATGCTGACCAACCCTGAAGGACTTACACTGACCTGGGCTTACAAGCTCACATGTCTGTCTTCTACACTTTTTTTTTTTTTTAAGGTTTTGTTTATTTTTTGACAGAGAAAGAGCACAAGCAGGGGGAACGGCAGACAGAGGGAGAGGGAGACACAGACTCTCTGCTGGGCGGGGAGCCTGAAGCAGGGCTCGATCCCAGGACCCCAGGATCATGACCTGAGCCGAAGGCAGATGCCTAACCACTGAGCCATCCGGGAGACCCCATCCTCTACACTCTTACGGGAACTCCCTGAGGGATCTCAATTCAGTATTGGGCAGATTTATTTATTCATTCATTCATTCATTCATTCATTTATTTCTTAGGACAAGTGGTCACAAGCAGTGAAACTCTCTTGATAGGGCCAAGAGGTTCAACCTGACCTCTGACATCCTCTCTGCCTCTAAAATTTTATGAACTCAAAGGCTCATTGATTCCAGGACTCTAAGGATTACCAGACTTCTGTGGAAGCCAGAGGACTTTTAGCCTCTGCAAGTCCCTGACAGATCTAGGGAGCAAGGAACAATGAGAGTGGGCCAGAGATAGGAAGAGAAGTTGTGCTTCTCCACTTACGTTCTGCTTCTCCCACGGTAGGACCTGCAACAGCTTCTAAGTCATCCCCCAAGCTGGAGGGAGGAATGGAGCTGGGACCGCATGCTGGAAAGGCCTGTGCATTCAACTAACTTTGGAGCTCTAGAACATTCAGACATCTGGATCCTGCTCTAGACCTAAGTTTTGGACTCTCCAGGAGTGGAGCCCCAATATCTAGGTCTCTTAATTAAAAGTTCCTTGCCAGGGGCGCCTGGGTGGCTCAGTGGGTTAAAGCCTCTGCCTTCGGCTCAGGTCATGACCCCAGGGTCCTGGGATTGAGCTCCAAATCGTGCTCTCTGCTCATCGGGGAGCCTGCTTCCTCCTCTCTCTGCCTGCTTCTCTGCCTACTTGTGATCTCTGTCTGTCAAATAAATAAATAAAATCTTTAAAAAAAAAAAGTTCCTTACCAGATTTTGAGGTACAGTCAAGGTTGAAAAGCCTGGGAGAGAAGAGAAGGGATGCAGCCTGACTCTGACACCAGCAGCTCAGTAATTCCAACCATTAGAGACTTTCTCTGGCCAGGAGAAGAAGTCTTGGTGTATAGTGAGCTGACTCACGAAGGGTACCGGAAAGTCTTTCTATGTACTAGACAAACCACACTCCCGGACTCTTGCTTTCGTACCTTGCCAAGGGTATGCCTATCCACACAAGTAGATTTTCCCTTTGTCTCTCCCTAAACCTGCTGTCTGCTGGGATTATACTTCTACTAAGGAAATCTAAAAGATCCAGAGTTCCCTTCTTTTCATGGGAAAATGATGCAACCTATCCATTTTTAGCAGGACAGGTTCTTAGCTATTTTCACTTCCAGTGATGGGAGCTTAGGTTGGCTTGTTCACACTTTTCCTTCTGGTCTCTTAGTCTGTTCCTTCATGTGTTCATTCATTCGTGCATGCACGCATTTGAATGAAACCCAGTCTATGTGTCACAGGTTGATTTTCACGGAATTATGGTGAGGAAGTTACTCGGATTTACTCTGATTTGTACCTTCATTTTTTTTTTTTGCACACTCAAAAAAAATTAAAAGTTCCTAGAGGGTAGGAATTTGTATCTGTTTTGGTATTTCTGTATCCCCAGTGTCTATCTCAGTGCCTGGCATATAGTAGTTACTCTGTATATATTTACTGAATGAATAGATACATTGAATAAATGGGCAAAAATAGAAGGCATAATATCCAGCGATTTCTCCCACGCTTGGCAGTGTTCAAATGGAGCATCCCATCTGTCAGGGATGCTGGGAGCAAGGTTTTTCAAGTTTGAGTAGTAGGAACAAAAAATAATCCCCTTTGAGGAGCGCTCACTTCACTGAAGAAGAGTGACAGAAAACCAAATCATCACAACGAAACAAGTCCTAGACGTGGAAGCGTGTGTGATGCGCCAAGAGAGCGCAGAGCAAGGCTGGCCTCGCGCTGTCTACAGTCATTAGGGCCGGGTGCATGAACCGGGCCGTGGAGGGTTTGAGGAATGAACAGGACTTCACCGGGCGGAAGTCAGTGCATCTCCGACAAAGAACAGAAAGCCTGTGCTCACGGAAGTGAAGGAGCCTGGTGGAGCAGTGTCTGCTTCGAGAAGGGGGAGCAGTGCAGCTGAAGGGCAGGGCCCTGGGCAGAAGCTGCAGAGATAAGTGAGGAACAGTTCGTAAAAGGCCTCGTACCCCCAGCCAAGGACTTAGAGCATTATCCTGGGAGCAACCGGGAGCCCTTGGCACTGATTCAATCATGGGAGGGACAAGAGTGATGGTTTTTTGGACAGGAGACCTCAAGTGAGGACCATGGGGGAGCCGGGCAGGGGAAGGAGAGCAGGGCAAGATGGGAGGCAGGAAGACGGGCCTGGAGGCTCTCCCAGCACCTGAGTGCACCAAGGACCGGAACCAGAACCAGAACAGACGCAATGAGAGTGGGCCTGCGGTGGAAGGTGTGGGTGTGTGAGCTCTTTCGGAAGAAGCATCCATGGAGACCAGCAGAAAACGGGAGAACGGTGAAAAGAGAATGAAGAGGTATAGCGAGGACCAGACTGCATCAGACTTGCTGGGTCTCCCACTGGCTCTGCCACATCCGTCCTACATCAGGGATCTCCAGGCCCAAAAGCAAGGAAGCCACACAAAACCCACTGAACTTAGATGCATGTTTCGCATTCAGGACATCCTGCAACAGAGGAGGCCAGCAAGGATTCCGGGCTCTCCGGGAAGACAGCAAGAAGGCCCTGGAATTCAACCAAAGCACCAGATGCTGCTCACTCGAGTCAACACGATAGCTCTCTGTTGAGTCAGTTGTCCAGACTGTGATAAGCTCTGGAGATGGGGTGATGAGGCAGGTTTGGTCCTTCCATGGACCGGTGCATGGAAAAGCATACCAGATCTGGATCTAGATGTGAGCAACGGGTTTGGGGATTTATGTGCACAGGCTGAGAGCATCCCAGAGGTGGTGGAGTTGGATTTCTTATGTCTATCTCATGTCTGTCTCAAAGGAGCATGCAGTTTCACAGAAAAGAAAATAAACTCGTGACCACACTGTCCTTCTGAAATACTGTTAGCTAGAACAATGAAAAGAATTTTTTAAAGATCCAAAATATTGAGAGGAACTCAAATCCTAGAGTGACTAAAAGAAAGCCCGATTCTGTTCATTGACTCATGAAAAAAGTATTTGTCGAGCCCATACTAGGTGCTCATCGTGGTTATAGGCTTCACTTCTGCCCGGAAGTGTTCTCAAATGTATTGAGCGGCAATTAAGTGTCCCAGTCTGCTCTAGCTACTGGGGATTCAATATTATATCTCTTGCCTGGATTCCTGCAATAGTTACTCATTTTGCCCCTTCTCTTGTGGTCTATTTTCCACAAGACAGCCAAAAAGTTCTTTTTTTTTTTTTTTTTTAAATCAGACGCCGCCATTCTTGGTAACCTCCTCTTCCTGCAGAACTGCTCACCCTGTTACTGACTTCTGCTTCAAACTTACTGCCTTTCATTCCCCCCACTCTGTTTTGCTGCCTGCATACTCCACTCTAGCTAAGGTGGCGTTCTCTGAAGGTTCTAGAACATACTAAGCATGCACCTGCCCCGGACTTTTGCGTTTACGGTTTTCTTTGCTGGCACTCCCTCCCCTTACCCTAAATATCCCCAGAGGTCACTTTCTCATTTCGTTCAGGTCGCAGATGCCAGCTTCTCAGAGGCTTTCCTCCTCGTCTTCTCTGAAGGTGATCCCAGCCCTCCCCGCCAGCACTCTCTGGCCCACTACCGTTCCTTTTCTTTATGGCATAGATCACTTGCTGAAATCCTCACTGTTTCTGTTTGTCTACCAGTTTAACCTGGGCTATAATCCCCACGGTAGCTGGAAACCCGTCCTGGTTCACCTTCCTGCCCACAGTATGCTCAGGGCAGGTGCCTGGCAGGGTGAGAGTCGTGTTTGCTGACGACATCCGTGTGGCCTCCACAGGACTAAGTCCTGTGGGAAGGAGGCAGCAGTGAGGGGGCCTCCAAACTTCCCGGGAAGCCGGCGGGTAGAGAGCCACTGACCTCAGACAGCAGTCGGTGTCCTCCCTCCAAAAGAACAAGAGCATACACTGTTTGGACAGCAGTCCTGAGGCTGTTTCTAAGCACGACTCCCTCTCTGCGCCACGGCCCCCTTGTTGGCACCTTACGGCACAGTGTGCGGCATGGAACAAGCCACATTTAGAGGGCGCCGTTCATTCAGCAAGTCTTAAGCAACGCCAGCTACCAATGGTTTACAAAGGCCCCCGTCCTCAGCCACCTGGACTCGTGTAATCCTTTCGTGAGGCGGCTCCCACAGGCGAAGCAACCTTGGGGCTTGCTGCAATGCCAAGAATCTCTCTGCCAATTCCGGATGGAGCCAGAACCAAACCTTGGTCCTAGGGCCGCCAGCGGTCTCCTTCCCCCAAGCCTGAAGGAGCATCATTTCAGAACCGGCCAGAAGAATATATCCCCTGCCCAGGCTGGGTCGAGGGAGTGAGAAGCCCAGGGCAGCCTGAGGGGTATTGTTCCTGTCCCCTTGCTGCCCCCCCAGAGAAAGCCGCCTGGGCTTTGGGGGTTATCCCCAGAGAGAGGGCTGCCATCGCTCTGCCCTGTTGTCTGCCCATCGGGGGAAGCAGGTGATTAGCTGTGTTTAGGTCCCTTTCCCTCGGCTCCTTCTCCAGGAGCCTGATTTATTTTAATGCCACTTAATTTCTCTTAATTTTCCAATGTTGAAATATGGAATTAAATCATATCATTGCCTGAATGGAGAACAAAGGGGCTCTGGCAAGCGGTCAAAGTCATCTCTCTGAGCCACGACTGGGGGCTCTCTTGCACAATCAGCTAGCTCTAGGGCACTCTGGGCCCTCCTGCGACAGGAGGGTGTCACGGGCAGACTCTGAGGACAGGCGGTGGCTGTGTGCTCTCCCCACTCCTCTAATGATTTCCCTAGAAGTTGACTCCCCCATTTGTTCCTCCTGAGGGACTAGAAGGCACAGACTCAACCTGATTCTTCCTATCTCAGTGGGGAGAGAGAACGCTGGTGTGGCAGGGGGTGGGCAGAGCCTGTGGAAAGCTGCTGAGCATAGGAGTCCCACAAGTCGCTCAACAGAGTCGACATAAATCTCAAAACAGCCATCCTGGATGGAAAAGGAAGGCAGGGCAGTGCGGGAGCTGAGGCCTAGATCAGCTGGAGTGCATGGGGTCCAGAGCACCACCTGTCATTCTGGGAATGCCCTGCAGTGTGGCAGCAGGAGGGGACTCCAGGTAGGAGTGGCAGCCTAGGGCCATCGGGCACTCAACCGGCTCGGGGCACCATGGAGGCCACACGTCCAGAGAGTTGAGTCAGCTGGCCTCGCTGCTCTTTAGAATCCCAGTGTGAAAGCAGACACACCAGGGGCTTCAGCGTGAAGCTGGGAGGTTCTGAAATGAAAGATGCTGTCAGCACTGAAAGTATTGTCAGTAGGAGGCAATCTACAGCGTGAGGAGCAAGACTCACAGAATACAGAATTGTCAGGCCAGGGGCGCAGCTGAAAAGGCAGCCGACATAACGCTTTCTGATGGATAAGGAATTCAAGGCCCACGGAGCAGAAGTGGTCTCTCCTGCCGTCGTCAGATAAAAACTAAACCATAAACTTCGGCAGCTCAGCGCTGCTTCTGTTATACCACACTGCCTGCTCCTAGTTTGATTTTTGACTCCACCACCGGCCTCTTTTATGATAAATGGCACAGATCCCCTTTCTTGACCTTGTTTCACCCACTTCAAAAGTGAGACAGGTTCTTCGTTTATTCCCGCATTCATTTCTCACTGAACACCCACCGGTTCTCCGGCATCCTGTGACAGTGAGTGGGAGCAAGAAAAAGCACTTGGTCCAAGAAGGGGGGGGGGCAAGCCGCATGCACAAAACTACATTTCAATGAGTCTAAGGGCCTCATGAAAAATGGACACCATGTTATCAAAATTCAGAGAGAGGCTCTCCATTGACACTCCTGTCAGGAAGAAGCATTTGAGTTTTACACTAAAGAACAGGGAGGATTCTCAGTGAAAGGTAAACCGCGAGCGGAGGCACAGAAGAGGAAAGGACAAGTTCACTGAGGTGCCCATGTGGGACCTGGAAGACGGGAACCTCCACACGCAGCAGTGAAGCAGGCCATGGAGGGCAGGTGGGCGGCTGCCAACCACGGGAGGCCCTTCTGGGTCTCTGTGTAGGACAGTGATGGGCCTAGAAGGCTGTTTTAGGAGGGGGATCTTGACCCAGTCTTAGCATGACCTGAAGGACTGGGAGGTTGAAGCTGGGAAGACGTTAGAAAGCTAATTTATAGAGTATGACAATAATCGCAGCTCCTTGGTAGGGGTATGGTGAGGCCTGAAGGGAAAGTCAATACAGAGCACTTTGCAACCGAGGAGCTACCAGTGGTACAGGCACAGGTGTTGGTCGCTGTAATAACAACTGTTATTGTTACCGGTAGGATGTCGTAGGAGGTTATCAAATGCAGTCGGGTGCTGGTGATAGGGACAGAGAAAGTGGGGATAGACTTAATGGATGTCAGCAATATTCAGGAATAAGGTAGAGGAGACAGACAGAAACTTGGGGGTTTTGAGCCAGGGTGACTGGAAGTTGGCTGGTGCTGTCAACACAAAGTGGGAAGTGAAGAGAAGTAGCTCCTAAGGATGAAGACGGTGTCCGTTGAGCAGCAACTCAGTTTGAGGAGCTGAGGTGACATCTTGTCGGAGATATTGCGCAAGGGGCTGGAAACAAGACACCAGGCTTAAAGAGCTACGGTGACAGTGAAGCCGCAGTCACAGCAGAAACCATGAGGGAGACTGCAGAGGGGCGGTAGAAGGGGACAATGGGAGGGAGGAGAGACTCCTGGAGAGGAGGTGGAAGGGGGACCATCTAGAGACCTATGGGTCCCGGAGAGCTCAGCGTGGTGGGAGCCTAGTGGGGAAAGTCTTCGGGAGCTAACAGTCAATCTTATCGGGGCGGGGGCTGTGCGGGTGAAATCAGAAATCTGTTACTCCATTCGGGGGGAATGAGAAGTCCTTGGTGGGTGATAGTTGGGCAGAAGGTAGAGAAAAGTGGGAAAGCATGGGGCTAAACAGAGAAACCAGTGGTGACAAAGCGAAGACAGCGGTTTACTCTAAAATTCAAGAGCTGGTGAAAGCTGCATGGAAAGGGAACGTGAAGGGGTAGGAGTTGGACAAGGACCAGGGCCTGCTGACCATGCCTACATTTGGAGGGAGGGGACCCAGGGCTGGAGGAAAAAGCGTGCAAGATGGGCTGTGAAGGCAGAGCAGGGCTGGCTCCTGGGCCCCGTGCAGGAGGGGAAGGGAGCTCTTTCTTACTCTGAAACCAGGGCCAGGGAAGCACAAGGAGCCAAGTGGGGAGGTCGGGGTGCAAAGGAAGAACGTTGACCAAGTGCATGCTATTTGGCTTCATTCGCGAGGACGAGCATAGCCGTGCATGACCCTGAGTTCCTCTCCTCTCAAGTGATTAGGAAATTACCGCAGGGAAGCCAGGGCAGGACCCCAGTTCCCAGTCCCAGTTCCCAGTCCCATATCCACATCCAGGCCCCACATGCCCCAGCACTCCTGCCGCACAACCAGGAAAGCATTACTTGTCATTTCAAGTATCAAAGCAGTAAATTTCATCCAGGATGAACTAGAACTGTTGCCTTCGTAGACATGATTCTGTAGACCATATCCAAATACACTCGATTCTGGAAGTAACCTTTATTCACTCTCCATAGTATCAAAAACTACACATAGATGTATACGAACTCATGTGATTCTTCCTATCTAAACGTCTTGTTCAATAGTCTCTATGGATCCAAATATGAATCTAACTCCATTCTTACTCTTCCAGGCTCCTTCTTGAGACCATCCCCAGTCCTCAGAGATCTCCGATCTTTAGGGGTTCACCCTGCTCTGCAGCTCAGTAGGCCAGGAGGCGTGTGTTACACCTGCAGGAGTCACTTTTCCTTTTCTCTGAGGCACCCTGTCTGGTGTTGGGTTTAGAGTGCCCATTCAAAACACAGACAACCAAGCCCAAGCCAATCTCATCAAAGAAAGTGGTGGAACATCTTCCTAGAGGAGCAGCTCCAGTTTATATGCTAAAACAGAAAAAGGAACCCGTACCCCTCCCTTACAGGCCACCCAGAGGATGCCTTGGGCTTCTCCCACAGCCTTCCGGCTCCGCACCTCTGTCTCTCTCCCTGTAGTCCAGTCTCAACATACCTTCTCAAATGCAAACCTGACTGTGCACTTCAGTGCCAACAACCTTCCTAAGCCCCTACTGGCAACAGCAAAAATCCTTAGCATGGAGTACAAGCCCTTCAAGATTTGGTCCCTAAAGAACCGTCCTACAGTGTTGGTGGGAATGCAAGCTGGTGAAAACACTCTGGAAAACAGCATGGAGGTTCCTCAAAAAGTTGAAAATAGAGCTAGCCTACAACCCAGCAATTGCACTACTGGGTATTTACCCTAAAGATGCAAATGTAGTGATCCAAAGGGGCACGTGCACCCTAATGTTTATAGCAGCAATGTCCATAATAGCCAAACTATGGAAAGAACCTAGATGTCCACCAACAGATGAATGGATAAAGAAGATGTGGTGTGTGTATACACACACACACACACACACACACACACACACACAAAATGGAATACTATGCAGCCATCAAAAAAGAAATCCTGCCATTTGCAACGATGTGGCTGGAACTAGAGGGTATTATGCTGAGCGAACTAAGTCAATCAGAGAAAAACAATTATCATATGATCTCCCTGATATGAGGAATTTGAGAGGCAACATGGCGGGGTTAGGGGGTAGGGAAGGAAAAAATGAAACAAGATGGGATCGGGAGGGAGACAAACTATAAGAGATTCTTAATCTCACAAAACAAATTGAGGGTTGCCAGGGGGAGGGGGTTAGGGAGAGGGTGGTTACTGTGAGTGAGGGTGAGTGCTGTGAAGTGTGTAAACCTGGCGATTCACAGACCTGTACCCCTGAGGCTAATAATACATTATATGTTAATACAAAATTAAAATTCAAAAAAAAAATTTTGGCCCCTGGAGTCCTCCAAACTTCTCTCCCGGAACTGTACCCTCTGTCTTCAGTCATTGGCCTTATGCACCTTAGGCCTTTGCATGTGGAGCCCTTCTGTCCTAACATTTTCTCTCTGCTTTCACCAAAGCCAACCTCTACCCATCCTCTCTTTCTGGGATTCAATGTCCCTAGACGTCCTTGTGAAGGCTCTGTGGAGAGGTGATCTACATGCTTCCACTGTACCCAGGATCTACCCTCCACTGAAAGGAGTCACTAGCTGATTATTCCTGCGGGAATGAATGTATGTTTATAAGGAAAAGGACCGTTCTGTTTTATTTGTCTCTGTACCTGGCAGATGCCTGGCAGAGCAGGCTGTTGTTGAATATTTATTGAATAAATAGCTGATTGAATGAATAAATGAATGCTTTTTCTTTTAGAGTCCAATATATGGCTGAGCCTCACCAAACAGTTGAGCCTTTGGGCAAAACAACCAGACTGAGTGAAAAGGGGGTCACCCCTCTCTTCTTACCTGACTTTGGTAACTTTAAAGAGAAGCCAAGATGTGGGACACGTTCCCCTAGATCCAGAATGGGAGCAGTGACTGGACCATGCAGGCCAAGGAACAATGCCCCCCATCACGACCCCATGGACAATCCCGGCAACTCTGCCCAGAAACTGTACAGGGGGCCGCCTGGCACAGGGACAGGGCAGGGATGAGGCAAGAGCCTACTCCCTCAGCTTCAGGGTTCTAGCCCAGGAAGGAGCCTGAAGAAGGAAATGTTTTTTTACAGGGTCAGTTTGATAACCCCATTTTCTTTTCTGTGACCAGGAAGCCATACAGAAGAGATGCCAAAGAGGACAGCAGAGGGGCAGGAGCAGAGAGGAGAACTACCTTGGCCCTTCGAGTTCATTTTCCACCCAGCATTTACTGACTGCCTACTCTATGCCAGGCACAGTGCTAGGCCCTGCAGATACACCATGAATAAACAGCAGTTATATTCCCTCCCTTCCTGCAGCTTACAGTCTAGAGTTGTGATTAGCATTTACTCCACCACACAAGTAAACTGAATGTGCCTCTTTAAATTACTTCAAAATAACAGGTTCAGGTTATGAGTGTACAGACGTTCTGGCCGGGTCAGAGATGGTATGGAAAGCATCCTTAAGGAAGTAACCAATGACCTAGGAGCTGGAGGAAGACTAGGAGTACATTAGACAAGAAAGGAGTTGGAGTTTAGGGGTGTTGGAAGAACAAGAAAGCATCCCAAGTACAGAAAACCGCATGAGTAGGCTTTCCATCTCCATTAAGTTCAAGAACGTCTTCAAGTTCAGTTCTGTAGGCTCCATCTGCTTCTTCTCAACCCAATATCCATATTTTATTTAAAGAAAGGGGCTAGGGAGTGGACACGTGTGTGGGGACCTCGGGCAGGAATTGTAGGCAGCGATGAGAAGCTGGGGTGATCAGCCCACACCAAGAAGATCTGGCAGCTGCCGTCCCCACGGGAGGCACCGCACCGCATGAAAAGGCAGGTTCCTCTCAAACTTGCGAGCCCGCTAAAAAGAAGGGCCAGCAGGAGGCCGGCGCCCCTGTAAAGCGTACGGATCCCCCATCTCAGGAAGAGCATGGCGCAGAAGCTATATTTGAAAATTGAGGTAAACAAGAGCTCAGCTCCAGTGGATGGGGCACAACAGCTGTGGGAGATTAATCACAGGCGGCTGCAAGTCACCGGGTCGGCAGAGGCCCGGAGGCTTCCCTTTCGGTGCCACACCAGTAGGCCCGCTGCGTGCCCATCACGTACCCACAACTCCCTCGGCTCAGGGTGTTTCTCGACCACCCGGGAGCTCGGAGTCTCGCTGCCCGCGGCAGCCTGCCTTTCTGAGAACCTGCCCCAATTTCAACCTCTGCCCAGGAGACTGAACCAGCAAACGGGCAGGGTTTTTTAGTCGCCATAAAAGATGAGTGAATGAGTGAGTGAGTGAGTGAGTGACGGAGGGAGGGAGGGAAGGAGGGAGGGGAGAGAGGGAGGGAGGGAGGGAGGGGAGAGAGGGAGGGAGAGAGGCGGGCAGCAGGCGGGTAAATTTATGGCACTGCATTAAAGGCATTTGTTCTATTTAACCACCGCCCGCCCCCCCGCACTCCCTCCACGGTTAAAAATAAAACTCAGTGAATAAAGACGAAAAACTGCTTTCTCTCCCCGGAGCAAATCGCTTTCTTCATCTCTCCCAGTGGCTTGGGTCCTCGGGGCAGGTCCGGCAGGGTCTGCAGAGCAGCACTAGCCTCGGAAGGAGGGCCTCTGGGTGCATGCGTGCGTCTGTGTGCGCGTGTGTGTGTGTGTGTGTGTGTGTGTGTGTCTCGGGGAGGGTGGTGGGAGTGGGTAGTTAACACACCTCCCTTCTCCCCACCTGGCCGCGGCCCGCCCAGACCCCGCCGTCCGGAGCGCCCGGGACCCGAGCAACCCTCCCTCTCTCCCCGCCCTCTTGGCCGCGGCCCGCCGGTGCGCCGGGGCTGCAGTTCCCGACCCGCCGCCGCGGAGTCCCGAGGCTGGGCGCGCGCGTGCGTGTGTGCACGCGGGCGCGCGCCGCGGGGTTACGCGCTCCGCTCCTAGCCCCCGACCCCCGCCGGCACTCAGAGCCCCAGGAGCGCCGCACGGCCGGGCACCGCCAGCACACGGGCACACAGGCACACATGCAGCCGGCCCGCGCCGCAGCGTTCCCTGTCCCCGGGGCGCACCCGCCGCCCGAGAGCACACACACACACGCCCCGGCGTCTCGTTCTGCGCCCCCCCGACCCCCCGACACTCTGCCACCATGCCCCCCCCAGCTCCGCAGACAAAACGTTCACTTTCCGAGGCACCCTCCCCCCACCTCTTGAGGCACTAAACCCACGGGAAGGCAGCGGGTATGAATGATCTCGAGAAATAACTTAATTAACACCGGCATTCACAAGCGGGAACCCTCCGGGGGGCGTCCCAAGCCCCCAGCCTCGGCCTCCCGCTGAGGGGGAAGGGCAGGAGGCTCACCCCATTACTCACCGTTTCCTCCCGGTCTCCCGAGCGGAGCGGCCAAGTGAGGGGGGAGAGGAAGGTGCGCGACGCCCCGCCACCCGGCTGCTCAGCGGCCGCAGCGGCTCATCGCCCCCGCGGGCTGCCCGCCGGCCGCAGCCGCGTCCGGGACATGTCAGTCGGCCGCCGCCGCCGCCCGCGGGGCTAGTGGGCTCGCAGGCTTCCGGGGTGGTGGGGGGGCGCGCGGGCTGCGGCTGGGGCAGGGGGCCTAGGGAGGAGCGGGGAGACCCTCCCGAGGACCCCCGGAGGAGCCCGGGCCGGGGCGCGGGCTCGGGGTTGAGCCTGGGGAGGCCCGGAGTCCCGGCCGCCGGCAGCGGGGGGATCCCTGCCGGGAGGGGCAGGAAGGCGGGCGGCCCGGCGCGCCCTGGCGGCTCGGAGGGACCCCGGCTCGCGGCCGCGTCGCCGGGGCTTTCCCGGGGCTGGGCGCGCGCCGACTCTCCGCCTGGCACGCCGTCACCGCGGGGGACGTGTCGGCCTCGCCGCGCGGAGGGGCTGGTTTCTGGGCGAGCCGTGAGCTTTGCCCATTAAGCTGCAGCAAGAAGCCAAATCAAAAAGCCAATCTCCAAGCCTCCCAACCGAACGTCACCCTATCAGCTGGGAGCCAGGGAGCCGCACCGAATGACAAGCCGCGCATATTTATCCTCGCGCGCCGAGGGGGGATTTTCAGATAGCGTCCCGAGCAGCCTCGGGGAAGCGGACCTGCGCCTCGCGGGCCCCCCCTCCCACGCCGGGCCCTGGGGGATCCAATGAGGGCGGGAGCCCTCGCCCGCGGCCACCCACCCACCCACCTAACGGCCGGAGCCCGGTGCCCGGCTCCTCCGGGCCGGCGGCGGTCCCAAGACGGCGGCGCGTCCTGACCTGGATTCCGCGGAGTCCGGGGCTCCGGGCGGCGGGCGGGGAGGGCGGCCGGGCGGGCGGGCGCGCAGCACCGGCTTTCCCCCTGTCCTCAGGAGACGCCGCCTGCAATTCCGAAATTAAGTCTCCACCAACACATCTGTGGTTTTTAAATATAGCAGGGGACGATTACCCAGGCAGGGTCCACCCAGGCCTAAGGGAGGAGTTGAGGGGGATGGAGGTTGGCAGGGGAGGGAAAATAAAACTCCCTTTTTCCCCTCTTTTTTTCTTCTGTTCTTGGTGCAGAACTCAGTCTGTCATTTTCTCAACCCAAATCAAACAACAGCTTGCGAGAGACGCTTGGGTGAGTGCTGGTATGTTGGCTTTTGGGTTTTTAAGGCTAAAAATAAGAGGGGGTTGCCTCCTAAATTGCTGCTTACTCTGGGCCTGGAGCCTGGAGGAGAGATGGTCTTTTGATGCAGCAGCAGAACTAGGGATTGGGGCTTGGCTCAGACAAAGTGTACACACGTAGCCTGAAATCAGATGCCTGTAATTTCTTCTATATTTGTCAGGCGTGGTCCTGGAGGCATGAGGGGTGGGCAGGCCTCCCCCAAGAATGAGGTTTCTTCTAGTTTATCGATGGCATTAGGCAGATCTAAAAGGAGAGGGGTGGCAGGCGGGCTGGCCCTTTGTAGAGGCACCGCTATGAATTCTGGGGCAGAATCCCAAAGGTGGGAAGTTGTTCCTCTCAGGCTTCTCTGCTGCCTGAGGGGCCAGGGAAGAAAAATGCTTAGCATGTATCAGCGCCTCCTTAGGATGGGCAGCCTTGCTAATGAATTTGACTGTTTTATTTCATGTCATCTTCATAAAACTCCATGAGGTAGGTACAATGACCAACTCCACGTTTCTGTTGAGAAAACCGATCCTCAGAGAGGCTAAGAACCATCTCAAGGCCACAAGCAGCAGAGATGGGAAGATGGAAAAAAGGTGGAACCAACTGGAGTTTTGCTGATCATCATGACGATATGTGCAAATTCCAGGATCCCCGGGGGACTGTTCCAGAGCAAGGTTTGGTGCCAATCGACAAGTGAGCATAGGAGTTAGAAAACATGTGAGTCTGGGGTTGATGTGAGTTCTTTCCTGATCCCTTTCCTGATTCCCTGCTCCTTCAGCAAATCATGTGGTGGTTTCCATCCTGAGTTCGAGTCCCGGGTGTACTCCTAACTGAGCCTGGTGATCTCAGACCCCAGAACCTTCATGGCTCTTGAGTTCGGTTAAGGTTAAGGCTGAAACACTGACTCTGTAAGATTTCAGTTACTTCGAAAGTTTGGGATTTTAGGATATGTCATTGGTGCGATCTTCCTTGTATTTGTTTCCACAGAGATCCACAATGCTGACTGGTCTAGAGTGAAGACCAAGAGATGGCTGGTGGGGATGTAAATTGGTATTGCTTTTAGGAAGGGCACCTTTGAAAGATATATCAAATTCCTTAAAAAATATGAACCTCTTTGACTCAGTAATTTTACTGGTTGAAATTTACTCTATGGCAATAGTTAAGAATGTGCTCAAACACATTACAAGGATATCCATGATAGTGTTTATAACAGCAAAAAAATGGAAACATCTTGGAGCACCTGGTTGACTCAGTGGGTTAAAGCTTCTGCCTTCTTCTCAGGTCATGATCCCAGGGTCCTGGGATCGAGCCCCACATTGTTGGGGGGGGCGTCTCTGCTCAGCAGGGAGCCTGCTTCCCTCTCTCTCTCTCTGCCTACCTCTCTGCCTGCTTGTGATCTCTGTCTGTCAAATAAATAAAGTATTTTTTAAAAATGGAAACATCTTAATTTTCAAACAGAATTGTTTGAGCAGGTTGTGTTACGTGACATAATGGTACATTCTACCATTATGAAAATGCCAGTGCAGCATTCCATGTATTGACATGGAAAGGTCTGCATGATATGTTACTGAGAGAGAAAAAGGAAATGGAACATAGAATGTGACACTGTGTGTGTGTGTGTGTGCGCCCTACTAGCATAAAAACACCAAAATGGTAATAGTTGTTATCTTTGGGTGGTGGGATTCTTAGTGATTTATTTTTCTATTAAAATCAACTTTATTGGGGCGCCTGGGTGGCTCAGTGGGTCAAGCCTCTGCCTTCAGCTCAGGTCATGGTCTCAGGGTCCTGGATCGAGCCCCAAATCGGGCTCTCTGCTCAGCGGAGAGCCTTCTTCCCTCTCTCTCTCTGCCTCTCTCTGCCTACTTGTGATCTCTCTCTCTCCATCAAACAAATAGATAAAATCTTTTAAAAAAATAAAATAAAATCAACTTTATTGAGGTATAATTTGCATACAATAAAATTACCTGTTTTAAGTGTACAGGTTGATGGGTTTTGATAGCAGTACACACAAGTATAACAACCATGATCAAGATACAGAACATTTACATCTACCCTCAAAGGTTCCTAGCCCCTTTGCAGTTATCCCTCCTCCCCTCAAGCAACCACTGATCTGCTTCCTGTCACTGTAGATTAGTTTTGCTTTTTCTAGAACTTTCTTCTTTGTGTCCATTTATGGCTCTTGATAGTTCTTCAAAGAACATTTCCCATTCACTAAAACAGCAGCAGTGACAATACACACAGAACTGGTCTTATCTTTTTTCTAGAACTACCAGAAACTGACGGGAGCTTCATTTTCTTTTCACCTGCAGCAGGTGTGGCTGGGCAGGAAGGTGGGAGGTGAGGGGAGTAGCTCGGCACGTTCAACCATCGCTGGGGGCAGAGTGACTCGTGGGGGTTATCTGACTTCCAGATAGACTGAAATAACCAAGCCCAGTTCTGCATTCTGAGTCTCTGTGTCCTCACCTATAGCATCGAAGAAAAATTAATAACAACAACCCCACTCGTGGGGTCAGCGTGAGGATTCCGTGAGATTACAGTTTCTGATATAGAGTAATTCTCAAATGCACGTCAGTTCGCTCTTTCTCCCCCTTACCCTGCTTGCCTCCCACTGTATGCTCTACATCCACCTGTCTCCTCTGAACATGGGACAGACTCCCACTTTATCCCCCTCTCTACTATCTGCATACAGGGTTATAAACAACTACGGTAATTCTGATGACAGTCTGCCTTCAGTTTCTGCCGTTGTTTATTCCCTAATTTCTGGTTGTGGTTGGACGCGAGGAGATCTTCACAGGAGAGCCAGCAAGCGGGCTACTTGTTGTCAGCAGCAGGAACAAGAGCCACAGACTTCATTTTCAAAATCAGGAGGAGACAGAGGCCAGAGAAGTTGGGGGATTCAACCCAGTCACAGAGCTCACACAGCAAGCCCATTATGGGCTGCATGGGGGACCCCCTTCCCCCAAATGCGTAGGTTGAACTGGTAGCTTCCTGTACTTCAGCATGTGAGGGCCAAGAGATAATTAAGTTAGATGAGGTCATTAGAGTGGGCCCTAATCAAATGACTGGTGTTCTTATAAGAAAAGGACGGGAGCACAGATAGGCAGTGGGAAGACCATGTGAAGACACACCAGGGAGGCAGCCATTTGCAAGCTGAGGACAGAGGCTGCAGAAGATCTCGAACTTTCTGACACCTTGATCTTGGACTTCTCACCTCCAGCCTGTGAGGAAATGAATTTCCACTGCTTGAGCCACTCAGTCTGTGGTATTTTCTGATGGCGGCCAGAGCAGACTCATGCAGAAACCAGGTCTTCTGGCTGATTCCTGGCAAGGCTGGCTCTCTTCCAACTTCAAGGAGTTCCTTCAGGTTATTTGGTACCTTAAAACAACCCAGATTTGGGAATTCATTTGGATAAAAATGAATGAACGAAATACATGGGGCTGGGGAGAAAAAATAAAGCGGAAGAAAGGGTAAGGGCTGCCAAGGGAGGGAGGGGAGATCATTTGGCTTTTTAATTGGAGAGATTGGGGAATTTGTTTTGGAAGCTTCAATGACAAAGAGTCAGTAAAGTGAGAACTCAAAGGAGAAGGGGGAGGGAGCCATGATGATGCTTGAAGGAAGTAGGTTCCAGAACAGGAAACTCTGAGATTCATAAGCAGGAGTATGTCAGACCTGTTCACGAAAAATTGTTATTTATTCCTCACGTCCATGTTGGGAGCTGCATAGCATCCCTTTATCTAGAGAAGAAGACACTTCAAGTGGGAGAAGTCACCCCCATGACTTGTCACCAGACAAGAGCAGGTAATGAATGCCCTTCTTTCTCCAGAGGTTGGCAGCACAATGGGGCAGATGGGGTGAATATTGAGAACCTGCCCCGTGGCTTCTTCTTCCTTAGGCCCCACTACTTACCATTATACCCCAAAAGCTCCTCAAGTCGGTGCCTCTCCAGACATGGGGCCTCAGGCACCTCACTGGGACCAGCCCTGCCTGCCTTTGCTGCCTTTAGCTCTGCTTGTCACAGACATCACTGTGCCCAGGTGCTGGCCTTCCATGGCCCTGGGACTATAAAATCTGAGAGCAGTTGAGGAGAGGCAGAAGCAGACAACACGTTGAACTTAAGTAAACTCTGGAGCAGCTCTGTAGGAGAGAGAGAAGTTTCACACGGGATGTTTGATAATAGGAGAGTTTAGGAAGACATAATTCTTCCCTATGGGGTATAGAATTCTTTTTTCCTTAAGATTTATTTATTTATTTAGAAAGAGAGAGAGAGAGAATCTCAAGCCGGCTCTGAGCTGAACGTGGAGCCTGACGTAGGGATCCATCCCAGGACCCTGAGATCATGACTTGAGCTGAAACCGAGTCAGATGCTTAACCGACTGAGCCACCCAGGCACCCATATAATTCTTAACTCTCTTATAACCTGTATTTCCAACATTTTTCACTTAATTATTTTTCTGTTGTTTCCTTTATTAAAAGTGTCTGTTGAAGGAGAATACACATACGGACAAGTGCACAAGTCATAAGTCCAAGCTCAAGGAATTTTCACAAAGTGATTGTATTTCATTGAATCATTACCCAGAACGATAAATATTACAAGTGTCCCAGGTACCCCTCAGGTACTACACCCAATGACGCGTCCTCTCTGTCTTCAAAGGTACCTGCTCTCCTGACTTCCGGACCGTTACATGAGTTTTATGTGATTTCTGAACTTTGTATAAATGGAAGCACAAAATGTACTATTGGGTCTGCTCACAGTGGGTCTGTAAGGTTTATCCAAAGTGTGTGTAGCAGCAGTTTGTTGCTTTTCTTTGCTGTGGTGTTTCCATTGGGTGAATATGCCCCCAATTTAATTGAATTTTTATTCTGCTCATGATTGACATCTAAGTTGTTTCCAGGTTTGTTTTGTTTTCTTGTTTTCTTTTATTTTGTTTTTATTATTTTGAATAATGCTGCTAGGAGCATTTGCATGCATAGGTTTGGGTTTACATATGTACTTGCTTCTCTTGGGTCTGTATCTCAGAATGGACTTGTTGGCTCATGAGGTGGGTGAATATGTAGATTTAATGGATAATGATAGTTTTCAGTTGGTGGTACAATTGCACCTTCCCCTCCCCAGCATTGTGGCATCAGGTCATTGGCAGTGCTGAGTTTTATCAATCCATTTAATTTTAGCCATTCCGGTGGGTGTATATTTAATTGTGGCTTTCATTTACATTTTCCTAGTGACTAGGAAGTGGGAAATCTTTCCTAGATATATTCCCCTTTGGATAGTCTCTTTCGTTAAGTGTCTGATCAAGTCTGTTGCTTATTTTTCTAGAGCATTGTCTGTCTTTTTCTTATTGACCTTGTGAGGGTTCTTTACATATTCTGGATACGAGTCCTCTGTCATTACATGTGTTGCAACTATTTCCTCCCAGCCTGTGGCTTGCCTTTTCATTCTCTTAATTGTGTCTTTTGATGAATAATTTTTTATAGTTTTAATGTAGCACATTTATCATTTTTTCTTTACGTGTTCTTTGAGACTTTGTCTATCCAAGGCTTTTAAGATATTTTTCTGTGTTATCTTCTAGAATTCTTATTTTTTATGTTTCAAATTTAGATCTATAATTCCAGGATTTTATTTTTTTCATGTTTTTATTTGAGTATAATTGGCATACAATGTTACATCAATTTCAGGTGTACAACATAGTGATTCAACTACTCTGTATGTTATGCTATGTCCACCATTAGGGTAACAACCGTCTGTCACCATACAAGGCTATTACATTATCATTGACTATATTCTCTATGCTGTGTCTTTTATTCCTGTGACTTCTTCATTCCATAACTGGGAGCTTGGATCTCCCATTCTTCTTCACTCATTTCTGCCTACATCGCCCCCTCGCCACTGCCCTTCCTTCTAGCAACCACCAGCTTGTTCTCTGTAGTTATAGGTCTATAGAATTACTTTTTTTAAATTTAATGTGAAGAAGGGGTGAAACTTTTTTTTTCCCATATGGACATACAGCTGACCCAGTACAATTTGTTGAAAAGACATCATTTCACCTGCAGCACTACCTTTTGATACAAATCAAGTATTTGTGTATGTATGGGTCTGTTTATGGACTTTCTAGTTGGTTTGATTTGCTTATTTTTCTCTTCTTTTATTCACATATGTCTTAATTGTTGTAGCTTATAAGAAAACTTGACATTTAGTAGAGTGAGTGTTTTTGCTTTGTTCTTTTCATGAATATCTTGGTTATTCTTTTTTTTTTTTTAAAGATTTTATTTATTTATTTGACAGAGAGATCACAAGCAGGCAGAGAGGCAGGCAGAGAGAGAGGAGGAAGCAGGCTCCCTGCTGAGCAGAGAGCCCGGATGCGGGGCTCGATCCCAGGACTCTGAGATCATGACCTGAGCCAAAGGCAGCGGCTTAACCCACTGAGCCACCCAGGCGCCCCTATCTTGGTTATTCTTGACCCTTTGCAATTACATATAAATTTTAGAATCAGTTTATCAGTTTTAAAAAAAAAAAAAGCCTGCTGGAATATCAAGATGGCCCTGAATCTATAGATCAATTTAAAGAGAATTGCCATCTTTATAATATTGAGTCTTTTGCATGAACACAGACTACCTATTTACTCAGATCTTCTTCAAATTCTCCCAGTAATGTTCTAAAATTTTCAATGTATAGGTCTCACACATATTTCTTTTGATTTATTCCTAAGTATTTAGATTTTGTGACACCAAGTGGTATTGTTTTCTTTATGTTGTTAAACAAAAATCTGTTGTTAAACAAAATTTTATGTTAAATTGTTTTTACAGTGAATAAAACACTACTGATTTTTGTGTACTTACTTTGCATACAATGACAGTGCTCAAATTTTTAGTTCTCACAGTTGTAGATTTTGCCTTTTTATTCATTTTCCTTATACATAATCATGTTTACAGATTTCTTCCTTTCAAATCTTTCATTTTTGCACTGGTTAGGATATCAAATACAATGGTAAATAGAAGTGGACATGATGGGACTCTCTCTGGTTTTTTTCTTCGTCTTAATGGAACTAGTTTCAGTATTTTCCCATTAAATATGAAGTTTACTGTAGGTTCTTCGTAGAAAATCTTTACGATATTAAGGAAGTTCCCTTCAATTCCTAGTTTCTTAAAGTTTTTTTGGAAAATCATAAACTTGCATTGAAAGTTATCTAATCCTTTCTTTGTATCTACTAAGATGATTGTATGAAATTTTTCCTTGCTCTGTTAAAGTGATAAACTATATGGACTTTTTTTTTTAAAGATTTTATTTATTTATTTATTTTTAAAGATTTTTATTTATTTATTTGAGAAAGTGAGAGAGAAAAACATGAGAGGGAAGAGGGCCAGAGGGAGAAGCAGACTCCCCACTGAGCTGGAAACCTGAACTGAGACTCAATCCTGGAACTTCGTGGGACCATGACCTGAGCCAAAGGCAATAGCTTAACCAGCTGAACCACTCAGACGCTCATTTATTCATTTATTTTGAGAGAGAGGGAGGGAAAGAGAGAGTGTGTGTGTGCCCATGCAGGTGGGGGGAGGGACAGAGGGAGAGGGAGAAAGAGAAACCGGATCATCGAGCAGACTCCACACGGAGCCTGACACAGTGCTGGATCCCTTGACCCTGAGACCATGACCTGAACTGAAATCAGGAGTCATGAATGCTTAACTGACTGAGCCACCCAGGTGCCCCTATGGACTCATTTCCTAATGTTAAACCAGCTTCACATATCTGAAATAGAGGTTATTTGGTCGTGATGTACTTATCTTTTTATATGTATTATTAGATTTGCTTTGCTTACAATTTGTCAAGGATTTCTGTATCTATATTCGCGGTAGAGATTGGTCTGCAATTTTCTGTTCTTGTAATGTCCTTATCTAATGTTTTTCACAAATTTGTTTCTTCACAGAACCATATAGAACCATATTCTTGGTCATTTGGATCTCTCTTCATCCAGGTTCCTTGGTCTCAATTCCGTGTTCACAACTGCTCTCCTCCCTTCCAGTTCACCGTGACCTTGAGAATACTCAAAGGTATAGAAGAACTTCGTTCATCTTCTAAGCAAGAGAACAGGTCTCTTTAAGAGGAGCCCCTGATTTTCATGCCTTTGAAGTTTCTCTCGAGGGCTGTGTTCTTCCATCCCTAACGGGCCTCCCAAATATCTATGGGAGCATCAGCCAGGTGGAAAGGGCTGCTCTTGGACACTGTTTCTGCCAGGGACATGTGGACGACAGCGGGCATGGAATAAAAAGAATAGCATGTCAATATTAAAGCATTCTCTTTGCCCTCTCCCTAGACACACCTTCTTTTCTAGCCATGGCTTACCATAATTTCCTGGATATTTAGCGATGTTCTTAAGAAGCAATGAACAACCTCATCCAATATCCAGCAACACATCCTTTTACCTCTTACATAATTTCTCCATTTGTTTATGAAGGTTTTATTACTAGGGCTGTGAGTTGTTGGAGAGAAAATATTTCCATGGTGGAATAAGTAGGCTCGATTGCTGATTGACTAACAGATGATGGAGAAGGGGTGCTAAGTCGATTTCCAAGGGTCTGGCCTGAGAAACTCGATGGAGGGCAGCACTGGCTTAGGAAATCTGAAAGGGAAAACACGTTTGGAAAGCAAGGAGGAAGGTGTGGTTCTGCCCCTCATGAACTCGTGGGATGTTCAAAAAGGAAATCTCAGAGGCACAGAGACAGATCTGAAGCTTCAGAGGCAGAGCTGGTGGGGGGACACAGATTTGGGAGCGCGTAGGTGGTCATGGAGGCCATGGGAACGGATGAGAACACCCAGGGAGAATATGTAGTGCTAGCCACATGCTCTTCTACTCCTTTTTAAACGATTATCCTAGAGCAGGGGTTAGCAATCTATGGCCTATGGGCCAAATCGGGCCTGTGGCCTGTCTTGCAAATATACGTTTATTGGAACGCATGCCTGTTTATGTACTGTCAGTGAGGGCTCTGCTTGAGGACAGAGGGGCAGAGTGGTGGCCACAGACGCTGTATGACCGGTAAGGCAGGGAAATACTTACCACTCGGCCTTTTACAGAAGTGCTAATCCCTGACCTAGAGGTTATAAGAGGTACCCGTGCTTTATTAAATTTAATATCAGTAAGGCAGTTAAGTCCGTTGTCAGTTCATTGCTGCTCTTTCGCAGCTAATGGATCTGCTTGTTCTGTTGCTCCCAAATTTGTCTCTGCCTTTGGTTCTTATCAGTGTTATTATGATGGGCCTAGGTATAGCTTTCATTAAATTTATCTTATTTGGATTTTGTAGAAATTCTTTTTTTTTTTTTAAATAGTATGTCAGTATTAAAGCATTCTCTTTGCCCTCTCCCCCTAGACACTTATACCTTCTTTTCTAATCATAAGTTACAATAATGGGGGGGAAATGCATGGAGCCCAATGTGGGGCTTGAACTCACCACACTGAGATCAAGACCTGAGCTGAGATC
The DNA here is from genome assembly GCF_902655055.1 of Lutra lutra. Lineage (NCBI taxonomy): Eukaryota > Metazoa > Chordata > Mammalia > Carnivora > Mustelidae > Lutra > Lutra lutra. Next base: position 116,356,880 of record NC_062284.1, read on the forward strand.
AAGAGTGGGATGCTTAACCAGTTAAGCCACACGGGAGCCCATTATAGAAGTTCTTGAACATGTCACTTAATGTCCTTAAATGATCTTGGAAATATAGTAATTATACTTTTGAATAATATTTCTGCCTGTTGTCTGTCTCCTCTTCTTTTAGAACCCCAATTACAGGGATGTTCAATTGTGTTAGTATGCCCTGCATTTCTTTTACGCCCTTGTCTGGATTTTCTCTTCCTTTTCATCTCTATGTTTTAGCATAAGTATTTTATACTGACCTATCTTTCAGTTCCCTAATTTCCATCTGCTCATTTTTTAGTAGATTCCAAGTTTTTGCTGAAAATTGCTATCTTATTATCTATTGATCACAGCTCTCTTATAGTCTGGATGTGGCACCTCCAAAATCTAGACCTCCTGTAGGTCTGTTTCTAGATATTGTTCTCCTTCCCTCCTCCCTCTTCCTCCCCTCCCCCTCTCATTCTCTCTCTCCCTCCCTCTCCTCCCTTCCCTCTTGTTTTTCTTGTTTCTGGGAATGCCTGCTGTTTTGTTGTTTGTTTGGGCTGAATACTAACATTAGGTATGAAGAATCCTACACATTTTGAGTGTACAATATGAGTCTTTGGGTAATATTAGCTTTTTTAGAGAGGACTTACTTATCTTTGGGGTAGGCTTTTAGGATAGAGATGAATTATCTTAATTTTGTCTGCATGTGAGTTTATTTGAGACTGCTCCATGCTGATGCAAGCAGTGGTCTATTTCTGGTCACCTCCGTTTCCCAAGGCTCACCTCCGTGGTGAGCCACAATTCCAATTCCTTTGTCTCCACGTAGATTAGACTGCTCAGAATTCTACTTAATATCTCCATCTTTTAGTTGCTATGTCCTGCTTAGCTTTCCGGTGGACCAGAGTTTATGGGTCTGCAGGTGCTTTGAGGAAGAATGCACTAGAGACTTCCAGCTCACTTCTCAATGCCTTCCTTTCCTCTGGTTTTTAGTGCTTCGGGTCCTTACTGCCTTGGTAGCTCTGTTATCATCAAACCATAGCTGAAAGTGCAGATCACTTAGTTGTTTTTTTAAACACAAAAGAAATATATGTTTGCTCTATCAAATTAAATAATACAGACATATACCAGGAACAGTTTAATAAATCCCCGTTCCCAATCTGTCTCCTTTATTGAAGTAACCAATGTTAAAGTCTGCTGAGTATCCTTCCATTTTTTTTTTTTATACTCACATATACCAATATAGTGGTTGCCAAAGACAATTAGCTTGGGTTTGTTTTTATTTTATTTATTTATTTGACAGACAGAGATCACAAGCAGGCAGACAGGCAGGCAGAGAGAGAGGAAGGGAAGCAGGCTCCCTGCTGGGCAGAGAGCCCGATGTGGGGCTCTATCCAAGGACCCTGGGCTCATGACCTGAGCCGAAGGCAGAGGCTCAACCCACTGAGCCGCCCAGGCACCCTTTGGGTTTGTTTTTTAAAAATTGTATCATGCATACACGATTCTGCAATTTGCTTTTTACTAAGAACTGCATCAGTGCATAAAAAAAATGTATATAAGTGCATAATATTCCATACTATATATATGTCATATTTATTAAATTGTTCTCCTGTTGCTAGAGATTCAAATGGTTTCTATTTTTTTCTAACCGCATAAATACATTGCTACTTTCTCAATTTTTGCCAGTCTACTAGGTGAAATATGTATTTGATTTTACTCCAAGATATTTAGAGAATTTTTAAAAAATGTTTATTGGCCGTGTGCATGTACTCCTTCGAAAATTCTTGTGTCTATCCTTTGCCCTTTTTCCTACTGTTATCAAATTTCTAAGACTACTCAATATAATTCATGATATAAACCCCTCATTCGTCACATATGTTGCAAATATTTTCCCAAAGCGTGTTTGCCTTTTAAAATGTTACTTATGGTATCTTTTCTGATCTGAAAGTTTTAATTTTTATGTGCATAAAATGCCCATGTTTTTGTTATGACTTCTAGACCTTGTTTTAAGGCTTCCCCACTTGAAGCTTAAACAAATGTTTTCCTAAAGTTGAGTTCCTAAAATTTTATATTCTACATTTAGGTTTTTAATTTATCTAGAACTTTTTTTGTACATGGTATGCTTTATGAGTCTAACCTGTTTGCCTTCAGATGCCAGTTCTGTCAGTGTAACTTATCAAATAAACTACCCTTTTCCACTTGGTCAAATATTAAGACTGGTAACTACTTGAACCAATTTTGGATTCGGTTTCTTTGATCCCTTTGTCTATTATTGTGCCAAGCCCATCATTTTTTTTTTTTTTTTTACTTATTTATCTATGTTAAATAAACCATCTTTTAGAGCAAGTTTAAGTTCACAGCCACACTGGGAATAAAATACAGAGAGTTCCCATAAACTCTCTGTCCCCATACTTTGTATTTTTTATTACATTAGATATAAAGCAAATTGTTTTATCACCCATCCATCTTTCTGTTAGAATTTACTTGCGTACTCTCAGCTACTCCTCCACTGATTTTTAAAATCATCATATATAATCATCATATAAACTAGGATTCTGGATGACATTTCATTAAATATGTAAATTAATTTGGGAAGGGCAGGCAATGTTATGACATTCTAGCATTCTTAATTTTTAAAATTTGTTAAAGATTTATTTATTTATTTATTTGAGAGCGTGTGCAAGACTGTGCAACCATGGGTGGGGAGAGGGGCAGAGGGAGAGGGAGAAGGAGAGAAGCAGACTCCTCACTGAGGCAGGAGCTGGATGAGGAGATTAAGGGGGGCTCAATCTCACAACCCTGAGATCATGACCCCAGCAGAAATCAAGGAAATTAAGAATCAATTACTTAACCAATTGAGCTACCCAGATGCCCCTCTATCATTCTTAGTCAGTTGTCACTACACTTAGACTCTTTTCACATGTTAATAAGGATTCATAGTTAGTTCTTTAGGTCTTTTGCCTTTCTTGTGAATTTTACTTCTAGGCATTTTACAGTTTAATTTTTTATTAGAAAGTGGGATTTCCTCCCTCCTGACATCCAAATTTCTGTTGATTAAAAGTAAAACTATTAATTTTTGTACTTTTTGTGTCCAGTTACCTTATTCAATTTTCTTTTCTTTCTTTTCTTTTTTTTGGCATCTGAAGGCATGCCTAGCACTAGTGTGTGCTAGTTTGGGGGCAGGTAGGGAGAAGAGGGAGAGGGAAAGAGGGACTCTCAAGTGGGGTTCCATCTCATGACCCTGAAATCATGACCTCAGCAGAAATCAAGAGTCAGATCTTTAACTGAGTCACCCAGGCACCCCACCTTATTCCATTATTTTAATAACAACAAGAACTACCAATGGGCCAGGCATTATTCTGTTTTTTATGTATATTAACTCACTTAATCCTCAATATTTCTAAAAGATAGGTACTATTATATCAGTTTTACAGATGATGAAACTGAGACCTAAGGTAGAATATCTTAGTCTTTCTAGGAAAACAATATTCTAATCCTAAAAGGAAAATTTTACTATTTACCAATATTTAAAGTAATTGTTTTATTTTATTTCCTTATCATATTGGCTAAATCTTATAAAACAATGTGGACTCACAGAAGAAATAACAGGCATTTTTCCTTCTTCCTGATTTTAATAGAACTGAAATGAACAGAAATTATAGGTAAACCCAAATGTACACTGGTAATTTGATAAAGAATTATGTGTGCAAATAATGATATAATAATAATAATGGAATAACATTTTAAAAAATTAAAGGATTTATATGTGCAAGTAAGAAACCCTTGGTCAATCCCACACCCTGTTAGGATTTTTTCCCTCCATAGAATACCCACCCAACAGCAGTTTAAGCCATAAGAAGTACAAAAGAAAGTTATCTCAGGGTAATTTAGCAGCTCATTAAAAATGAGTCATTAAAGGGCGCCTGGGTGGCTCAGTGGGTTAAGCCGCTGCCTTCGGCTCAGGTCATGATCTCAGGGTCCTGGGATCGAGTCCCACATCGGGCTCTCTACTCAGCAAGAAGCCTGCTTCCCTCTCTCTCTCTGCCTGCCTCTCCGTCTACTTGTGATCTCTCTCTGTCAAATAAATAAATAAAATCTTTAAAAAAAAAAATGAGTCATTAAAAATGGGAGAACTTCCTGAAATTTCTGTTCAACTGTCCCTGGCATGTTTGACTTTTCCCATGATGTTTGTAACTTAAGGATCATGAGATGGTAGTCAAAGGTCCACAGCTGGTAAGAGGGTTAAATTCAGGACTACCCGTTCCATTCTGTTAGGGGAGAAAAAGTTGTCACATTGCCAAACTGAGTGTCAGGGTTGCACTGGGTTTCACGAGAGCTCCTGTAGCCAGAAGGTGGCCATTGTGGGCGTTTCTGGATCATTGCCTTTGGACATTAGTTATGTCTCTGAGGTTCAGAGGCTAAGTTCAGATGGAGAAGAACATGTTTCTGTTATGATAGAGTGAAAGGGAAGGAAATCCTCCCATTTGCCATAACGTAGATGAACCTGGAGGGCATTACTCTAAGTGAAATAAGCCAGACACAAGGGCAAATACTGTATGACCTCACTAATACGTAGAATCTAGAAAAGTGGACCTCCGGGAGCCTGGAGTAGAATGGCGGCTGCTGGGAGTCGGTACAACCTCAGTTATAAGAAGAGTAAGTTCTGGGGATCTGATGTCCAGCACAGTGACTACAGTAAATAACACTGTATTGTATGCTTCTTGAAATTCGCTGAGAGTAGATCCTAAGTGTTCTCCCCACTGGAAACATATACATACATTGAGTCATCACACTGCACACCTTAAAATTACATTGTACAAAGTAATATATACAATTTCTATTTGTCGATTCTACCTCAATAAAGCTGCCCCCCCCCCATTTTTTTTCTTTTTTCTTTTTTTAACGAAAAAAGCACAGTTGAGACTCCCAGAAACAGGCTGAGGCTCTAAGGCGACTCCCCCGCGGACAGACTGAAGGCAAGAACCAGAGTGAAAGCGGCAGCGGCGAGGTGAGCTGGACGCGCGCTTCGCGCTTCGGGGCAGTGACGCCGGTGATGGGCCGGGATGGCCAGAGTGAAAGGCACTCACCGGGGACCTGAGGGAGCAGCGGTCCAGCTGCCACCACAGCAGCTTCACGGGTGAGGGGAGGGCGAGGATCCGTCTGGCCCCTGATGGCGCGATTTATTTACTGAAAGTCACGGACACACAGCGGCGTTCCAGGCGGAGACCCGCAAGGTTCTCCTCCCGGCGGACGTGGGTCAGAGCCCACGGTGGGGGTGGGGGTGGGGGTGGGATGTCCATCAACAAGCAAACTCCGCCGCCTTCTTGTCAAACTTCAGATGAACCTAAGTGGTGTGACAAGAGCTCCAGCCAGAGGAAAGGCTGGAGAGTGGCCGTGGCTGTGGTGGGGCCGCGGTGGTGGCCGTGAAGGTGGGTCCTGAGGGTGGGGGGTGGAGGGGAGCGCGCAGAAGAGCAGCGACTTCCAAGGCGCGGCGGGCCGGCCTGGCGCGGGCTGGAGGACAGGAGGGGTCATCCGGGCCCCTGGGGTCACCAGCCTGGAGTCCCCCAGGGGGGTGGGGGGGGCCCGCAGGCTTGATCTCGGCTTCTCTAAATCCTTCCTGCCTGAGACTCCAGGCCCTCCTTCCCCCGGGCGAGCCGTCCTCTCCTTCTGCCGGGGCGCCCTTGCCCACCTGCCAGGTGCTTAGCCTACAGGATGGTTGTCTGCCTATAGTTGGGAAGTCAACAGAGCTAAAAATAGCAGAGCTGGGATGGAGCACAGTGATGAATCTGCTAAATTCTACCGAGAGCCGGGAGCGGCAGGGAGACGGGAGAGGCCCGGAGCGCCGCCCCGGGGGGCAGTCTCTTCCCTAAGAAACCATCACAAGACTTCTGGTCTGGATCTTTGGATTATTCTGCCTTTGTGCTTCTTTATCGGAAGAAAGCAACTCCTGCCCGGTTTGCTCCTTCTCAGGATGGCAACTGCACCAGCTGTTGTACAGCGTCTTCCTCGGTGATGCTGATGAAAAAAAGAGAGAAGAAAACAAGATATTTACTAATTATGGGGACACTATTTGTGGTTGGGAAATTACACATGCAGGAAGATATGAGGAAAAATCACCCAAATATCACCACCTAGAGATAACTATTATTAAGGTTTTTAGTTTTCTATAACTATAGTTAATATTTGGGTCTACCTGAGGTCATTTGGGAGCTACAGTTTTGTATCCCAATTTTAAATTTAGCACTAGTTAGCAATCACTTTCCCACTGACAGTATCTTCTGTAGGTCCCCAGACTGGGCTCTAGGCTCCAGCCATACCAAGGAAAACAAGGCAGCCCGAGGCTGGGGTGGGCAAATGCCAAATTATGTCCCACGGGGTTGTTTTCTGAGGTAACAACCGTGGTGTTACAACCTGGTAGTTTCCTGGCTTTCTTCCCCAATTCATAAGATGATGTCACCGGAAGAGGACAGGAGAGACTCAGAGACGCAGAGACCAGCTTTTAGAGCAGAGGATTTTCTTTGGTGGGGAGCTGTCAGACTTGTGCAATGCGTGATGCATTGCTGAGGAACGTGCACACACACACCCACACAAATGGCATTTAAAAAAATTTCTGACCACCCATATCGCAGCACACAATCTGATTTTTGCCCTCGTGACTGGGCCTTTCTAACCAGGGAAGCTGGCCCAATTCGTAGTCATGCGAGGTGAGGAGAGCTGTCTTCAGCGAGGACCCTGTCAGAGGGAAACTGTTCTCTGCCTGACTTGGAGCCATAGACTTCGGCCGCCTCCTTCTTTTAGTCCCACACGAGCCTCTTAATGGTATTTGTAATGAGTTCAGCCAATGGAACATTTTAAAAAGCTTCTGTATTCTTACAATTTGGGTGTCTTTGTTATCTTTGTCATTCTTACTGTGGCAAGGCTAAAGCAGGAGCCAAACATAAACCCAGCCCACTTCTTGACGGGCCCCAGTCATAGCATGTGTGTGACCTTATTGTCCTTTCTTACTTATCTGAGTGCAGAGGGTCTCGTGAAGAACCGTTATCACACAAGGAGCAGGCACTGTCAGCTGCCCACCCAACAGTCACTTCCTCCTTTTTCAGTGTTGACCACAGTAAGAAGGAAAGAGCTAAAAAAAAAAAAAAGCAGGGCGCCTGGGTGGCTCAGTGGGTTAAGCCACTGCCTTCGGCTCAGGTCATGATCTCAGGGTCCTGGGATCGAGTCCCACATCGGGCTCTCTGCTCAGCAAGAAGCCTGCTTCCCTCTCTCTCTCTCTCTCTCTCTCTCTCTCTGCCTGCCTCTCTACTTGTGATCTCTCTCTGTCAAATAAATAAATAAAATCTTTAAAAAAAAAAAAAAGGCACTGAAAGGTAGGAATAAAAAGGCTGAATAAATACAAGTTGGGACTGGTCGAAGTCAATCGTGGGAATCTTGAACCCCTTTGCTAGGGGTTCAATCTTGAACTTACTTTTCAGCCTGCCTTGCTGTTTGAGACAGCCACGTGATTCAGTTCCCATGATGGGCACAGGAAAAAATCTGGAAAATACCTCTTTCCTGGAGAATAAGAAGGGTGTTTTTCCTCTGCCCCCTTTTTTTCATCTTGAATGCAGTATGAAGACCTAGTGCCTACGGCTGTGGCAGCCTAGCTATCTGGTGACAGTGAGGTGACAGCACGAGGGTGAAAAGCCCCCAGGCTCAAGATGCTGATGTTCAAGTGTGAAAAGGAACTAGATCCTGGATGACATTTTTGAGTTACCAGTCAACCCTAGAATTGCCCACTTTGGGAATCTTTCCTAAGAAGTAAGAAGATTTCTCATGCTTTAAGGCACTCTTTCTTGCAGGTGAACCTATCCTAATTGATACATGCCAAGGATGGCCAGTGCATGAGAGGCTCAACTTTTCTGAAAGGCAGTGTCAATATTGTAGTAACTGCTAAATTACAAACCACCAATTCAGTGTCAGGAGTTGACCAGTTGGGTGAATAAGATGCATTTTTCTTTCAACTGGTAGAAGCTGATCCTTCCAGAGGATGGACAGATTAAGATGAGGGAGTGAGCAAAAGGAATCATCCAGAATCTGTATCCCATAATCCTTGAGCACAGTTAACGTGGCATACTTTTTTATACACATTTTTTAAAGATTTTATTTTTATTTATTTGACAGAGACAGAGAGAGGGAGACAGCACATGCAGGGGGAGCGGCAGGCAGAAGGAGAGGGAGAAGCAGACTCCCTGCTGAGCCAGGAAGCCTGATGCCGGACTTGACCCCAGGACCCCAGGATCATGACCTGAGCTGAAAGCAGATGCCCAACTGACTGAGCCACCCAGGTACCCCACTCTTTTTCTTAAAGATTTTATTCAGTTATGAGAGAGAGAGTACAAGTGACAGCACAAGGAGGAGGAGCAGCAGAGGGAATGGGAGGAGCAGATCCCCACTGAGCAGGGAACCCCACATGGGGCTCGATCTCAGGAGCCTGAGATCGTGACCTGAGCCGAAGAAGGCAGCCACTTAACTGACTGGGCCACCCAGGCACCCTGTGGCATACTCCTTAGGCTTCTCTTAAGCCTGAAACATGTTTTTTTTTTTTTTTTAAGATTTTATTTATTTATTTGTCAGAGGAGAGAGGAGAGAGAGAAAAACGCTGCACAAGTAGGCCGAGTGGCAGGCGGAGGCAGAGAGAGAAGCAGGCTCCCTGCTGAGTAAGAAGCCCAATGTGGGACTCGATCTCAGGACCCTGGGATCATGACCTGAGCTGAAGGCAGATGCTTAACCGACTGAGCCACCCAGGCATCCCTATGTATGTTTTTTACAACACCTAATAGAGAAAAGTGAACCTACATAGTATAGAAACAGGGAGTCATACTCACAATAGAGGACCTCTCAGAGAATTTGGTGAGCACTAAGGAAGAGCCTGAGATATGCCTTGAGCATGCGTTCACCCTGGAGCTGATGGTACAGAGTAATGCAAATTCAGGATCAAATGAAATTAGAAATACCACTTGATTTCAGCTACTTATAAGGAAACATTTCAGTTTCCATTGGTTTTTTAGTGAGTGGTTATTCATTTTGCAAATTCATTCACTGATGGTTTTTTTTTTTAAAGATTTTATTTATTTATTTGAAAGAGAGATAGAGATCACAAGTAGGCAGAGCAGCAGGCAGAGAGAGAGAGGGGGAAGCGGGCTCCCGGCTGAGCAGAGAGCCCAATAAGGGGCTCGATCCCAGGACCCTGAGACCATAAGCTGAGCTGAAGGCAGAGGCTTAGCCCACTGAGCCACCCAGGTGCCCCTCAATGACAGTTTTAAATGGTCATCGGCCTCACAGCATCTAAATTGTTGCTGGGTCTATACAAAAACTGAATTATGGAATCTCTTCAGGAATATGGTGTTAAGGAAAGTTCCTGAACTTTGAAGTCGGACCAACAAGAATTCAAATTTTCTGCTTTTAACTAGATGTGACCTTGGATATAATCCTTTACTCCTTTGAGCCTCATTTCTTAAATGAGGATAATAAGGCCCATTGCAAAGACTGTTCGGTCATTTAAGTGAAGAATGTAAAGTACAGATAATATGTACAGATAAATGGAAAGTACAACACATAGCAGGTGCTGATAACTAGTAGCTTCTCTGTCAGTTACGTCTAATAGGAAATAGATGGAATATGCAATTTAGCATGTTTTAACACTTTTTTCCCCCTGACAAATGGATTTATTTCCAAAGGTGGGCAGTACGTAGGGGAACCACATCTAGGAAAAATTCCCAGGTTAAACAAACGAAGCTGCTGTTCAAATTTAATTCACAAGGATGTGTTTGTCACTTCATTGTTGTCTTAGCGAAAACCAGGAAACAACCCAGATGTCTGAGTATAAAGCATTGATTACATTCGTACAGCTGAATACCATAAAACCAATAAAAATAGCATTGTAAAAGTAAATGTATTGACACCAAATATATTAGCAATATAGTGCTAAGTGGAAGAACATATTGAAAGATGTTATGGAGAGCAGAATCTATTTTGTTAAAATTGTATTTATAATCTCAATTTATATCTAGATATTATTTAAAACCAGACCTTTAAGATTCCCTTGGAATCTTTTGTAAAGATTACCCCCACCCCCCGCCAAAAAAAAAGCCAGCCTTTTTTCAGTCCTCAAAGAGGTAGAAAGTTGATTTCATATCTTTGGAGGGGAACTGGGGGACTTGACCCTTAACATGACTCAGATGATTAGATGGGAATGGCCAATATTGTTTGGTAATAGGCCGTCTGGAGTGTGTTTGCATCAGAGCTGTCTCTGAGACTTTGTAACTTCTTTGGGGCGTGGGTTCAAGGTGAGAGTGGAAAAGATACAATTGGCTGCCTGTGTAAATTTAGTGAGCACTGCCTTGCCAAGTGTTGCTTGTCCCTTTTCGGTTAATCTCGTGCAGATTAACCGATATCTAGAGCTGGAAATTGAAACTGCAGGAAGGACAGGAGGCAGGATCTTCCCTTTAGAACAGAGACTGTAAAGAGTAATTGGACTGGCCATGGTTTAGCTCAAAGGGGGCCAGATGATTGATGTCCGTGTGTGGAATTACCTAAAACAGAATAACCCAGAAAGCACAGCTGCTGGACTATTGTGATCTGTTCTCATTGTCTGGCTGGGGCCACACCTCTGAGGGCGGAGGGAGGAAGTTTCCTCTCTATCGGAGGATGCAAAACTAAAGTGGTTACAGGGTGACAAGCAGTAATGACAATGATAGGAAACACGCATGCCAAAGAGTGTCCTAAAGTTTTACTTGAATTATCATTTTAAATACTTAAAAACCCTATGGAAAAGATACTATTGTTTGTGTAGTTTTGTAGATGGAAGAATCCTGTACAGAGAGGTTAAGGAACTTGTCCAAAGTTAAGGAGCCGGTGAGTAGCAAGGATGGAATTTGAACCCCCGTCTGGCTGCAGTCAGACTCTTACCTTATGGTCTGCTGCCTCTCTGAAGCGAGGGTAACGTCCTTGAGTAAAGCTGGCTGGACATGAGCAAAAGGGAGAAGGGGAACTGGGCAAACTGGGATGAATGTCCTGCCTGGACAGACAGCTACTGGTCAGCAACCGCTACTGTGGAAGAAGGTGGGCCCGGTGTTTCCAGGTCCTCTGGGTTCTCAAGAGAAAACAGAAACGTGGATTCCTAATTTTATTTTATTTTATTTTATTTTTTTTTTGGATTCCTAATTTTAGAGTACACTCCTAGCCAACACACACACATACATGCACGTATGTGTACACACATGTTCATATTATCATGGACCAGTAATTTCTGTACCCTGTATTAAAGAGATTGGACATTTCCGTGTTCAATCATTCCCCAAAAAAGGAAAGAACTGAGTAGATGAACCTTAGATGGGAGGAAGGAAAAAAACTCCTCCATTTATTATGTTGTTATTTTAGGCAAGTTAATTTATGTCTCTGAGCCTCTGTTCTCTCATCCATAAATTGGAGGGGAAAACAGTATTATCTCATAGGGTTTAGGTGAGGGTTAACTGGGGTGACCAACTTTTTAAAGCGCCAACCTGGGACACAGCCATATCAGACTAAAATATATACAACATATAATATATATTATATTATAAATGCATGTAATAAATTTATTATATACAATGTATAATCATAATTGGCATAATTATGTTTATTACTTTAACAAAAATTTGGAAAAGAGGTGTTTATCTGAACTTATACATCATTCTGTATATTTACTTTTATTTTTTAAAAAGATTTTATTTATTTATTTGAGAGCTAGCAGAGAGAGAGAGCATGAGTGGAGGGGAGGGGCAGAGGGAGATGGGGAAGCTGACTCCCTGCTGAGCAGGGAGCCGGATTCAGGGCTTGATCCCAGGACCCTGGACTCATGACCTTAACGGACTGAGCCACTCAGGTACCCCTGTATTATTTACTTTTAAATACTTTTAAATAGCATGTTATTGTTGTTATTAACATAATTATGTTAATTAGAACAATAGCAATCTGTCCCAGCACCATTTGTTCAAAATACTACTCTTCACCCACTGAACAGTGTTGGCACCCTGGTTGAAAATCAGTCGCCCGTGGGTGCATTGGTTTATTATGTATTATAAGACATATAAATGTAAGACTTTTTAAAAGAAACATGTAAACCAATAGGACTAATTAGAGAAGTATTACTTATATTTAATTAAAATAATGATGACTTCTGTCCCATATTTTCACTGTTTTCCTTTTCCAATATTACTTACAAACTTTAGAACATCCTTTTTTTTTTTTTAACATAATGGTAAAACTGAGCAGTAAAACATAAAATTGGACTTTGATTTGCAGTTTTGCTCTTACCAGGCCCACATGACTCTGAGTCTAGGTAGTAGTCCAATATGATGACATCAAGCTAAATGTCCTCTTTTTTTTTTTTTTAAAGATTTTATTTATTTGACAGACAGAGATCACAATTAGAGAGGCAGGCAGAGAGAGAGGAAGGGAAGCAGGCTCCCTGCTGATCAGAGAGCCCGATGCGGGGCTCGATCCCAGCACCCTGGGATCCTGACCTGAGCCGAAGGCAGAGGCTTTAACCCACTGAGCCACCCAGGCGCCCCATCTTTTTTTTTTTTTTTAAGATTTATTTATTATTTGACAGACAGAGATCATAAGTAGGCAGAGAGGCAGGCAGAGAGAGGGGGAAGCAGGCTCCCCACTGAGCAGAGTGTCCGATGCGGGGCTCGACCCTGAGACTATGACCTGAGCAGAAGGCAGAGGCTTAACCCACTGAGCCACCCAGGCGCCCCGCTAAATGTCATCTTGACAAAGCACGTGACACTAAGAAACTGAGGATTTACTTCCAACCAGCAGATTTTCTAACTTGTAGAAAGTAGTTCCAGCTCTCTAAAAGTCTATCCACATGTTTTCCTAGGGTTGTTTGATAGATTAGTTCTTTGTCAATTAATTAGGTCCTTTGCATTAATGGATTCATCCTCTAGGCCAACCAGGTCTTAAATACCCATCTTTTAAAACTATTCTGAACACATGAAATGCCATCATAATTCAATCTTTCTTTCTCAGAGAAAATAGTTTTAAAAGCACAGAGATAATCTGAACTTGTGAAAATGAAGGTGAAGTCCAATAAGTTACCAGGTAGTAAGGAAATTAAGAAGTCCTATTTAACTTGGTATCTTTTTTGGTAGTTGGTTTGTTTTTCCTTTTGCGTTCTGGAACAGTGTTATTTCCAAAAAAGGAGTCATTTTTCACTGCATGAGTTCTTGTCACAACTTACAAACTACATCAAACTCAGGAGAAATCAGTTTCATCCTTTTCTAGCCTCTTCAGAGACTATCAATTTTATTTTATTTTTTAAAATATTTATTTATTTATTCGACAGAGAGAGAGATCACAAGTAGGCAGCGAGGCAGGCAGCGAGAGAGAGAGAGAGGAGGGGAAGCAGGCTTCCTGCTGAGCAGAGAGCCCGATGCGGGGCTCGATCCCAGGACCCTGGGATCATGTACCTGAGCCGAAGGCAGAGGCTTAACCCACTGAGCCACCCAGGTGCCCCAAGAGACTATCAATTTTAGAGAAGAAGCATATACATTTTTCTCTTTCTCTCTTTTTTCTTTCTCTCTTCTTTCTTTCTTCTTTCTTTCTTTCTTCTTTCTTTCTTTCTTTCTCTTTTTAAGATTTGTTTCTTTATTTGACAGAGAGAGACACCAGCGAGAGAGGGAACACAAGCAGGGGGAGTGGGAGAGGGAGAGGCAGGCTTCCCGCTGAGCAGGGAGTCTGACGTGGGGCTTGCTCCCAGGACCTCGAGAATCATGATCCCGGACGGAGGCAGGCGCCTAACGGCTGAGCCATCCAGGCACCCTCTATTTTACTGTAATCCCTTTTCTCTTCAATGTATTTCCAATTAGAGAAGGAATATTCTTCATACCCCACACTTTAAAGATTTGATTTTTATGGGAGGCCAACATTTAACCTCTTTTCTATGGAAGGCAGCAATGACAGCTGTCTTGTAGGCGAAGGTATAATGAGGCTATCTCCTTCCATTCTGTAAAATCAAAGATCTCATTAAATGCTTTTGTACATTCGAGAACACTGAAATGACTAAAATTTTTCATTATGAATGTTTCAATTTCACAGGTAAGCAAGTCACCTCTTGTTAGCAGTGTTATCTACAAATGTGCAGATTCCTTAGAAGCTACAACGTCTTCGTTTTTCTTTGGTAAGATAAGGTATTTACAGACTGAATGGAACTTGTCAAAACTTAAATCTTCACTGTTCTGCTGACTAGATGAGCTAGATGAGCTCATGAGCTGCTAGATGAGCAAAGTCTAGTTTGTTTCTGGACAAGATATCAACAACCTGTTGTCTTATATTTTCTCTGCTTCCATTAAAATCTTAGTAGAAATCAAGATGATGATTGAAACTCCAGTTTTGAAATCAAAGGACCTTTTAGTTTCAGAGCTTTGAAGCATCATCTGATGTTCCCTAGAAGCAGGATGGTTGATAAGAACTGACAGAATTGGCTCTACACTTTAAGGGGCCAACACGTCTGTTATGAAACTCCGCCCTTTTGTGTGCCCTTAGGACTTTTTGGCTGCAACTTTTGAATCAGGAAATGTAACTTCATTCAATATCGTGGAGCGGTCAAGGTAAATATGATAATGTATTTGTTTATTCCTGTGTTATATGCAAGGTAATTCAGCAGCCATGCTCTTCAAGTTAGCATTTGTGTCTTTGAGGGGGAGACAAAACATTTTTATTGATTTAGAAGTATTTGCCTGTCTCGTTCCAGATTTGTGAAGTTCAGTTTCTATATATGCTGTTACCTCCCCTCTCCACCAGGCCCAACCCCAATACTGTGCAGTAGTCTGTTCTAGTCACATAGCTTCCTACCCAGTTGTATGTCTTTCCATTTATTATTTAAATAACACACTTTGCCCCATTATTTAGCGAAGTTGGGGTGATGTTAGCAATGGCATTGTATCATTCTAATTCTCCCTTATCTGAACTCATGAGAAAACGTGGTCGCATATTCACAATGTGAAAAAATAAACTAGCACTACTTGATAAAAAGCAAAACAATCCACGGGCAGTCAAGCACAAACTGTTAACAGTTTGATTACAACGCACTTAAGATGCACACTTCAGCTGCATCACTGGGAGTGAGGAAATGATGGGACTGCGGAGGGCAGTCCATTGCGACATCAGTGGACAAGGGGAATCAACAGTAGCTACAAAAGATGGATGATCTATACTGTATCCATTTGACACTAGAAAGCAATGTTGCTTTCAGCCTCTATTCTTTGGGCCACTCTATGAGGTCTGTACTTTCCCTCCACCTTGTACACCCATCACTGAAAATCAGGCCTTTTTTTCCCCCCAGGGAGGGGGGGGTTCTCCTGGGACCAGGATTTGCAATACTAAAATTGGGACCCAGGGTGGTTGGTCACTTTAGCCAATTAAATAAGAAAATACACATAAACACTTAGCATGATGCCAAGGACAGAAGTGCTCACTTAGGGCATCAAGGAAGTTGAGTCTGGACTTAAGGCACAGAGATGCTCGTTTTCCCAATAATGGGAATGAATGGGTCCTACCACGTGGAGGCAAGTAAGGAGATTGGGAAAGAGGTGCCCAATAAGGACTTGGAGATGAGTCTAGGCTTGTAGCTCTATTTTATTTGTTGTTTATGATTCTCCAACAAGCTGTATATAACTTTAGCTAGGCTTTTTTATTGAGGACCATCAGGAAGGGAGATAGCAGTGGGGCAGACAGACATCAGAGAAAGACCATGCTGGAGCTGTTTTTGACAAGGAAACTTAGAAAAAATTGGGGCACACTTTGAGTGTATTAAGTCCTTGCACAGTAGAATTGCCAGATAAAATTCAGGATACCCAGTTAAATATGAATTTCAGACAAACAGCAGTTCTTAAATATAAGTACTTCTCAAATATTGCATGGGAAACACTTACATTAAACAATTATTCATGTTTATGTGCAATTCAAATATAACTGGGGATCTTGTTTTTGTTTTTTAACTTGGATCTTGTATTTTATTTGCTAAATCTAACAACTCTACTGATAGGCAAGTGGGAACTTAAGAATGGTAACTGATTTTTTTAATCACAATACGGCAAAACCCAGAGATAGTGATCAACTGACAGATAACTGAAAAGATAGAACCCAATGTTAAAAATGGCTATCATTAATCGCAGTATTACGGTGATTTTAATGTAACTTTCCTCATTTCTATTTTTTCTAACATTGTTCTATTAATATATGATTAAAACAGTATAGTTTCTGTGATGGAAAATCTGAAGAACCACCTAAAGGATGCATGACTCAGAACTGGCTAGCTGTTATAATACTCAGCCCCCAATTTCAGTAGCTTAACCCCATGAAATTTACTCCCTTCTTCACATAAAGTCAAAATGGGTATTTTAGATCAGTGGGCAGCTCTCTTCCAAATGGGATTCAGGGACCTAAGTTACTTCCCTATTGTGTTGCCTCCATGTTTCATCCAAAGTTGCCATGGGGTTGTTTCTACCTCCATTCCAACCAAGTCAAATGGGAAACGAGCATGAAGGATTTTTAAGTGAAGGAATATTGAGTGAAAGATTTTTATGAGCCAAGGCTGGAAGTTCCGTCATCAATTTGACCCACGTTCCGCGGACCAGAATTCACAGAGCAGTTTATGTCACCAGAGACATGAATGAAAAACCTCAACTGAAGAAATGACATGTTCCTAGAATGTTTTATGGCTTTATGGCTAGTTGATAAAATTATTCTGAAAGTTATCTAGAAGGAAAAACAATGGTGAAAACAGTGAGACATTTCTCAAAAAGAAAAATGATGGGGTGCCTGGTGGCTCATTCGGTTAAGCATCTGACTCTTGGTTTCAGCTCAGGTCATGATCTCAGGGTCATGAGATCCAGCCCCACTTCGGCTCTGTGCTTGGTGCAGAGTCTGCTTGAGATTCTCTCCCTTCTCTCCCCCTCCGCCCCTCCCCTCCTCATTCTTTCTCTCTCTCTTTCTCAAATAAATAAAATCTAAGAAAGAAAGAAAGAAAGATAGATGGATGGGGGCACCAGGGTGGCTCAGTGGGTTAAGCCTCTGCCTTCTGCTCAGGTCATGGTCTCAGGGTCCTGGGATTGAGTCCTGCATCGGGCTCTCTGCTCAGCAGGGAGCCTACTTCCTCCCCCCCACCTGTCTGCCTCTCTGCCTACTTGTGATCTCTCTCTCTCTCTGTCAAATAAATAAATAAAATTTTTAAAAAAGAAAGAAAAAGAAAAATGATAATGATGGGGTACTTTCAGTATCATATATAAGAGTATATTAAAAGTTTACGATATTGAAATCAGAATAAAATAATCAAAAATAGACACACACACAGAGAATAGAGTTCAGAAAGTGACGTAAGTAGAGAGTTAGAAGTTGATTTGAGGGGGCGCCTGGGTGGCTCAGTTGGTTAAGCAGCTGCCTTCGGCTCAGGTCATGATCCCAGCGTCTTGGGATCGAGTCCCACATCGGGCTCCTTGCTCATCAGGGAGCCTGCTTCTCCCTCTGCCTCTGCCTGCCATTCTGTCTGCCTGTGCTTGCTCTCTCTCCCTCTCTCTCTCTCTGACAAATAAATAAATAAAATCTTAAAAAAAAAAAAAGAAGTTGCTTTGAGTAGAATAAATGGGCTTTCTTTCCAAAGCCAGTATGTGACATCCATTCCCTTTATTTTTTTAAAGATCTTATTTATTTGAGAGAGAAAGTGAGAGAGCAAGTGGGGCAAGGAGGATCAGAGGGAGAAGCAGGCTCCCTGCTGAGCAGAGACCCTGACTCGGGTCCCGATCCCAAGGACCCCAGGATCACGATCCAAAGGCAGACACTTAGCCACCCAGGCACCCACTTAAAGGGCCCTACTTGGAGGCTGCACTAATTTCAGCCTCAATGAATTGTTCACAGTTTTCACTATCTGCTAGCCAATACCTCCATCCAGCCCTTATTGCCCATTTATCTAACAACAGGGAGAAGCCACCTGCTTAAACTTGGGAGAAACATTGTTCCATATCTTGATGTAGGTGGTGGTTACACAAGTATTTACCCATGTAAGAATACATCAGGCTGTACATTTAAGATTTGTTCACTTTATTTTATATAAACTATACCTCAAAGAATGATTTAAAAAAAAAAGAAAAAGTAGAATGACCTTTGAGCATTTATAACCAGGGGATGTGATTAAGTCTGGATAACTAAGGAGGCTTTTCTGAGGAAGTAACATATGAGCTAGAATGTGAAGTGTGAGTTGCCATGAAGCAGGCCGGAGAGGGCAAGACAGACCTGGACAAAAGGGCCAGCATGTATAAAGGCCTGTCTTGTTAAGTGTTTTGTAAAGGCACGCATCTATATTGTCTTTTAGAACTTTTTATAGAGTTCTAAAAATCTCAAAAAATTCTAAAAAGTTCTAAAAATGTCTTTGACATTTAGAATCTTAACCCACCTGATGCTAATTTTTGTGTATAATGTGAAGTATGGGCATAATTTTATTTTTCCTCATATAAATAACCAATTATCCCAGCCCTGTTTATTAAAAAATTTATCCTTTTCTACTGATCCATTATATACCAAGTTTCAATATTTGTCTGAGTCTCTCTGGGCTTTCTTTCTATTCAAGTTAACTTTTTGTCTACATCTCCACCAAAGGTAGCACTGTCCTTAACTACTGGAGCTGTAAAAGGACTCTTCATATCTTGTAGGTACGTCTCCCCATCTTGAAGTTTTCTACAAAAGTGTCTTGGCTATTTTTGGCTTTTCTATAAACATTTTAGAATTAGCTTTTAAGATTATTAAAGCATTTATGGGATTTTTGATCGGAATTACACTGAATAAATATATCTATTTGGGAGAGAACTGATATTGTTATGATACTATCTTCCAATTCATGAACATGATGTATCTATTCTTTTATTTGTATCTATTCTTTTATGTATCTATTCTTTTATTTTATTTTTATTTATTCTTTTAATTCATTAAAGGTTTATAATTTTTTTCAGTGAAGGTGTTGTATGTCCTTTGGTAGCATCATGTCATTTATGAATTATGACAATTTTATTTCTTTCTTTATAATACTTATACATTTATTTATTTCCTTGCCTTACTGTGTTGGCCTGGGAATCCAGAACAATGATTAATAGGAGTAGTAATAGATAACCTGTGTCTTGTAATAAATCTTAAGAAGAATGCTTGTTTCAGAGGTAAACATGATATTTGTTGTAGGTTTTTAATATATTTTAAAATTTTTAATATATTTTAATATGATATTTGTTGTAGGTTTATTTTTGTTAGATCAGGAAGTTTCCTTCTATTTTTAGTTTGTTTTTTTTAATTAAAAAATTTTTTTAAACAGATTTTTATTTCTTTATTTGAGCGAGAGAAAAAGATTGAGCACAAGCAGGGTGAGGGGCAGAGAGAGAAGCACACTCCCACTGAGTAGGGAGCCCGATGCGAGGCTCAATCCTGGGACCCTGGGATCATGACCTGAGCTGAAGGCAGATGCTTAACCAACTGAGACATCCAGGTGCCCCTTTATCTAGTTTGCTAACAAGGTTTTTTAAAAGTTATGAATGAGTGTTGAAATTTAACCAAGTAACCCTATAGCTTGACCTGGTTATATGGTCTTCTTTAATCTGTTAATATAGTGAATTATATCAATTAATTTTTAAATGTTGAACAAATGTTGCATTACCAGGATAAATTAAACTTAGTCATAATGTAGTATCTTTTTTTATATGTTGCTAAATTCAGTTTGCTGGTATTTTATTTAAAAATTTTAAATCCATATTCATTATTGAACATTACCTATAATTTCCTTTCTTGTGTTCTCTTTCTTGGGTTTAATTATCATGATTATACCAGTTTCTAAAAATAAATTGAAGAGTATTCTCTCTTTTGTAAGTTTCTGGAAGAGATGGCTTAAGATGGGATTATCTATTGCTTGATTGCTAGGTAGAATCCAACACAATCATTCAATAGGATCTTGTTGATTTTCTGTCTAGTAGTTCTATCAGTTTCTATGAGGGGCTGTTTAAGTCCCTTGCTGTAATTTTGGTTTGTCTGTTTCTCCTTTTCAGCTAGATCAGTTTTTGCTTCATGTAATTTGAAGCTCTGTTGTTGAGTCCATACACATTTAAGATAATTATATCTTCTATTAAAAGTTGAATTGTGTCCCCCAAAAGTTATGTTGAAGTTATAACCTCTGGTATCTGTGAATGTGACTTCACTTAGAAATAGATGTAATCAGGTTATAATGAGGTCATACTGGATTAGGGAGGGCTTTATAAAAGAAAAAATTGGACACAGACAGACACAGGGGGAAGACAGCCATGTGATGACAGAGGCAGAAATTGGAGTAATACATCTAAAACCCAAGGAATGCCAAAGATTGCTGGCAAACAACCAGAAGCTAGAAGATGAAAAGGAAGATTCTCCCCTACAAGTTTCAGAGGGAGCATGGCCTTGCCAACATCTTAATTTCAGACTTCTACCCTACAGAACTATGAATAATAAGTATATATATATATATATATATATATATATATATATATATATATATATAAAAGATTTATTTATTTATTTGACAGAGAGAGCGAGCACAAGCAGGGAGAGCAGGAGAGGGAGAAGCAGGTTTCCCTCTGAGCAGGGAACCCGACATGGGGTTCCATCCCAGGACCCTGGGATCATGACCTGAGCCAAAGGCAGATGCTTAACTGACTGAGACACCCAGGTGCCCCAAATTTATATTGTTTTAACTCACCCAGTTTGTGGTCCTTTGTTACAGCAGTCTTAGGGAACTAATGTATCTTGCTAGCGGACTGATCTTTTATCATTGTGTAATATTTCTCTTTGTCTCTAGTAATATTCTTTGCTTTGAAATCTACCTTATCAGATATTAATGAAGCTACTCCTGGTTTTAGATCAATGTTTGCAAGATAAACCTTTTTCAATCCTTTTACTTTCAACTCCTACCTATTTTATTGAATTTGAAGTGAATTTCTGGTACACAGCACATTTTTGAGACGTTTATTTATCCACCCACTTATCTCTGTCTTTTCATTGGTATATTTAGACCATTTACATTTAAGGTGATTATTGTTAATGTTTAAGTCTGCAATTTTATTATTTGTTTCTGTTTCCTCTAGTTCTCATTTGTTTCCTTTTCTTGCCTTTCTGTGGGTTATTTGAACATTTTTTAGGATCCTATCTTATTTATAGTGTGTTTGAGTGTGCCTCTTTGTATACGTTTCATACTGGCTGCTCTAAGTATTATAAATAAGTGACTTATATCCTACTGGTATCAACATTTGAGCACTTCAAGTGAAGTTTGGAAACTTTACTTCCATTTAGGTGTCTTGAGTATCAGATGGTGTTACAATTTTTGTTTCAGTCATCAAATATGATTTCTAGGGATGCCTGGGTGGCTCAGTTGGTTTGGTTAAGCATCTGCCTTCAGCTCAGGTCATGATCCCCAGGTCCTGGGATCAAGCCCTGCATTGCACTTCCTGCTCTGTGGGGAGCCTGCTTCTTCTCCCTCTCCTTCTGCCTGCTGCTCCTCCTGCTTGTGCTCTTTCTGTCAAATAAAATCTTCAAATGATTTCTAAAACTCATGAACAGAAGGACAGTCTACTGTGTGTACCCATATTTCTACTCTTCCCATTATTCTTTCTTCTTTCCTGATGCTCCAAGATTCCTCTTTTATCATATCTTATCTCTTTGAAGAAGTTTCTTTAGCTAATCTTTAAGGTCGGTCTGCTAGACAAATTCTTATTTTTCCTTCCTTCAAGGGTGTCCTTATTTCCTCTTCATTTCTGAGGGGTAGTTTCACAGGATATAGAATTCATGGTTGACAGTTCTGTTCTTTCACTACTTGAAAAATTCATCACTTCCTTCTGGGCCTGCATGTTTTTTATGAAACATCTGCTGTCATTAGAATTGGCCTTTTTTATAGGTAACACATCATTTGAAGCCACCTTGGCCCCTCTGGCCAACCTAGTAGTTTCCAGGCTGGTACCATTAGCCCTTGTGATTAACTAAAACTTTCTTTGCATATCTATAGATTATGCATTCTTTCCTAAAACAGAACTCTTTTGCATATCACCAAATTCTCTTGCGTAACGACCCCTACTCAGGCACCAAGGAACCAGACCACCCTTACACAACCTCCAAGCACTGAGATAACGTCTGTAGCTGGCACCATTGAGTCTGCACATAATCAAGAAATGTTATGGATCACTGCCTTTCTGTTAATGACTAACTGCCCTAAATTCCTTTAAAAGCCCCTGAGCCAGCCAGAAATCTTTAAGTTGGTCTTTGGACAAGAGTCCCTCTTCTCCCCAGGTGGCAGGCCTCTTGAATAAAGTTCATATTCCTTTCCAATCAAAATTTATCACATGACGGGGTGCCTGGGTGGCTCAGTGGGTTAAAGCCTCTGCCTTTGGCTCAGGTCATGATCCCAGGACCCTGGGATCGAGCCCCACATCAGGCTCTCTGCTCAGCGGGGAGCCTGCTTCCTCCACTCTCTCTGCCTGCCTCTCTGCCTACTTGTGACCTCTGTCTGTCAAATGAATAAAATCTTAAAAAAAAAAATTTATCACATGAGTATTAGCTTTTTGAGTGATGGGCAGTTGAACTTGGATTTTGGTAATACGTTCTCTCTGTTTTCAAGATTTTTTTTCTTTTTATTCAGTTTCTAGAAGTTTAATTATGCTGTGTGTTGGAGTAGACCTCTTCGGATTTTCTATTTGGGATTCACTCAGCTTCTCGAATATGTAGGTTTTTGTCTTTCACCAAATTTGGGACATTTTTAGCTGTTATTTCTTTGAATATTCTTCCAGTCCCACTTTCTCTCCTATCCTTCTGGGACTCTGATAATTTGAATGTTTGCATTGTCTCAGAGGTCCCTGAGCCCCTAAAGCACTATTGCCCCCCCCACTCTATTTTACTTCCTGTCATACTGGGTAAATTCTATTGATTTGTGTTAAAATTTGCTGCTTCTATCCTCTGTCACCTCCATTCTACTCTTTAATCCAGCAATATAAAAGAATTCTTTTAGAGAGTCAATTATCATATGGTTTCACTTATTTGTGGAGCATAACAAATAGCATGGAGGACAAGGGGAGATGGAGAGGAGAAGGGAGTTGAGGGAAATTGGAAGGGGAGGTGAACCATGAGAGACTATGGACTCTGAAAAACGATCTGAGAATTTTGAAGGGGTGGGGGGTGGGAGGTTGGGGGCACCAGGTGGTGGGTATTGTAGAGGGCACGGATTGCATAGAGCACTGGGTGTGGTGCAAAAATAATGAATATTGTTATGCTGAAAAAATAAAAATTAAAAAAAAAAAAAGAATTCTTTTATTGCATTTTTCAGTTCTATAATACCAGTGTTTCTTTTTTTATAACTTCTATTTCTTAGAATTTGCAATGATTGTTAAAGCATTTTATAATGGCCTCTTTAAAAATCCTTGTCGGAGAGGTGCCTGGGTGGTTCAGTCAGCTAAGCATCTGCCTTGGGCTCAGGTCATGATCCTAGGGTCCTGAGAGCAAGCCCCACATCTTTTTAAAAAAAGATTTTATTTATTGAGAGGGGGAGAGAGAAAAAGAGAGAGAGAGAGTTTATCCAGGAAGAGGGGCAGAGGGAGAGTGAGATGAGCAGGAAGCCTGATGTGGGGCTCGATCCCAGGATCCTGGGATCATGACCTGAGCCAAAGGCAGAGGCTTAACCAAGTGAGCCACCCAAGTACCCCAATTTTACCTAAGTTTTCAAATGTGCTATCGAAAAGTTTTCATTTCGTTGTCTTTTTGATCTCTGTGTTATAACATTTTTCTTATTTCTTATTTTGTTTATTTTCTTTTTTCCTGGTAATCTTTGCTAAAGGGTTCTTTTCTTTTTTTTTTTTTTTTTAATATTTTAAAGTAATCTCCATACCCAATATGGGGCTTGATATTTACAACCCTGAGATTAAAAGTCACATGCTCTACCAACTGAGCCAGCCAGGTGTTCCAAGAGTTACCTATTTTGTAAGTCTTTTTGAATAACCAGTTTCTACTTTGATGAATCTTTCAATTTTATATTCATTTATTAATTTCCTTCTCTCTGCCTTTCTTTGGGTTTGTTCTCAATTCTTTTCCTAACTTCTTAAATTGGATACTTGGCTCATGAATTTTCAACCTTTATTCTTTCCCAGGATATATATCTTTCATGACTATAAATATCCCTGTGAGCCCAGCAGTATTACATAGAAAGCTTTGGTATATAACATGTAGTCCCTTACAGAGAAGGGATGCAGACTTCACCCAAAATTTGACTTTGATGTTGAGACTGATGATATCACACATGTATGTACTAAAGAGAGTATGAAAAGGTTCATTACTCACATAATGAGGTTTTCTGGGGAGTAAGGCAAGCTTCATAGTGGCTCCAAAGATGGCTTGAGAGAGTAGGAAGGGGCAATTGGCTTGGGACTTTATGGTGGTTAAGGGGTGGGGTTGAGGTAAGAGCTCCCTCATGTAGACTGGAGCTTATGTGGCTTCAATGTCTTATTAGCACCAGAGGAGGGAGGAAACATCCAAGCTTTCTTATCTGCTTGCCCAGCAGCGGGACAGAAGGGGAAGGAGCGGGGGTGGGAGGGGGTGGGGAGGTGGGGGGGGGGGTGAAAATTGTCAGCAAACGTTACCAGAGGAATCAGACTCTTTATTTCACTTAAAATTACCATTATAATTTATTTCTAAATATTTTTATTACTATCATGACTTCTTTGAGTTGTTTAGAAGTATGTATGTATATTCTAAAATATCTAAATACATGGTGTTTTTGCTGTATTAAAAAATTTCTAACTAAATTGTATTGCGGTTGGAGAATGTGGTAGTATGGTTAATTTTCATATAAGTTTCATGTGAATTTGAAAGGAATTTTAATTCTCCAGATCTAGAGTGCAAGGTCTGATTATATATCCCTGAGCTCAAATATTTTTAGTTGCTTCTCTCTGCTTGTTTTAAAGATTATCTTTTTCTTCATTGCTACAGTTTCACCATGACTTGTCAAGTATAAATTTTCTTTAATTTATTCTATTTGTGATTCACTGGGCTTTGTGTTTCTCATAAAATCTGGAAAATTCTGTGTCATTATCTCTTTGAAAATTGTCTCTTCCTTTTTCTCTGTTATTTCTGTATTTTACTTTGAATAGATGCTTGTTAGAACTTGTAGCTCTAGGCTCCTTGTCTATATTTCTTTCATTTTTCCATTTTCTGGATAATTTGAATTCTGGGTAATTTCTTTGAATGTATTTTTCAGTGCACTAATTTTCTTGAAACTGTTCTAACTCATTTCACTGAGTTTTATCAGTCTAAGTATCATGTTTTCCATTTCTAGAAATTCTGGCTGGTTATTTTCCAAATCTTAGTGGTCTATCTTCAAATCTTTTATTCTTTGAATATATTTTAAGCTTAAAAACTTTCTTTGAATATATTAAGGATGTTTATTTTATAATCTATATATGACAACTTGAATATTTTAGGTCTTTGGGGTCCTAATAGTACTGTTGTTTCTTTGGCAGTCGCTTATGGGGCCTTATCTCTGTCCTATGATGTTTTTCCTGGAGCTCTTTATTCATTTGTTTGTTCACTCATTCATTTATTCATTTACTTTAGAATCTTTGGGAATGCTTTGGGATTTGGTTGAAGTTGCATTCCAGCAAAGATTGCTTTTCCTTCTACTAGCTGCCTAAGGGCACTATACTAATCTGGACGACCTTAAATTAAATTTTCTACTGAAAGTTTTTAGAGATTTCTAGGGGTCACATAGATTGTATGAATTTGGCTTCAAACCTACTTTGGGTTTGCCTGTTATTATAACTTTTCACAGGAGATTACCCACTTCTCCTTTGTTACAAGTTTGAGACAAGTAATTACCCTCTTTCTCCTTTTCGTAGCAGGTTTGTTTCTGATTTTCCCCTTGGGGTCTAGCTTTATGAAGAGATCTTCTGTTCGACTTCTGAGATCCAAGACTTTACTTCCTGTTCCCTTGCATAATACAGGCATTCAGGACCCCAAAAATAAAAATCTCCAGGGATTAGGAGAAACCATGGGGGGGAAGGAGGACTGAGTTCTCTCTTACTTCTTGGGAGTTCCTCCTAGTATTATTTTTGGCCTCTGTCAATCATTTCACTTGTCTCAACTCAGAAAAGCTTTAAACAAAAATTTTTAATAGACTTTTTTTCAGGGTAGTTTTAGGTTCACAGCAAAACTGAGCATCCAGTACAGAAAGTTCCCACATACCTTCTGTTTCCACCCCACACACAACTTCTCAATTCTCTAATGGATCTAAGAAGAGTTGTTAATTTTTCAGTTTGTTCAGTGTTTTCCCTGTTGTTGGGACAAAATGAAACTCCAAGCTCCCCACAGGCTGAACCAGAAACCAGAGTTTTTCTTTTCTTTTTTATGGTTTCTCAATGGTCTCCCCACATCTCCTGTTAATTTTTTTTTTAAATGTTTTATTTATCATTTTAATTATTGCAGTCTAAAAGGGATATTCCAGGTATCTCTTTGGCCAAACTGTCCAAAATGGAAATCCTTCTTGTTTTCTTTTGAAGCAGAACTGCTAGCTTTCCAATTTGGAAATTTATACTTCAGCTCTCCAATTTACACTGCAACCATTAAACTTTGAGAGTTCTTGTTTTTCCACACACTGACCGAGGCATACCTTCAAAAGTCCTAGTCTGAGCATCTTCTCATGTATTGCTTATTTGTATCTCATCTTTATCTAAATGCCTACTTTTACTGGGATGTTAGTCATTTTATTGATTTATAAGAGCTTGTTTGCTGTATCTTGTTTGTCACATCTTTTCCCCAGGTAGTCAGCTTCTGGTGTCCTTTTTAACTTAAATTTGATGTATTTCATATTCCTAAGTTCCAACTCAAGAATTCTAATTCACCAGGTCTGCAGTAAGCTCTAAGAATATGTATTTTAAAAATACTCAACTGTTACTATGAACCACATCCTGCAAAAAATACTAACAGGTACTACTGGTCTCATCTCGTTAGGTAAATCAAATAAAGGTACTGTGACTCCAAGTCTGGTATTCTTCACATGAAACCAGTTATATATTTCTGACCCCATTTTGGTTCTTGCTTCCTTCTTTCCCCATCCAGTTGTCACAAGAGACTACTCAGTACTACAAACATGAAAATCCTGCAGCAGACAAGAAAAGTGTAAGTTGCTTTTCTAGCAGACATGTAGTCATTAAGACTCCGGACTTTGGCATCAGACAGATCTGGGTTCCAATCCTGACTGACTGGATTATTTTTCAGCGGCTGTGTAATCTTAGCCATGTTACTTAACCTCTTTATGCCTTAGTTGTCTCACTGGTAAAGTGTATATATTCAAGACACTTAATCTCATAGTTAGAATAGGGATTAATGAAATAGTACTTGGAAAGCAGAGCCTTTGAAGCATAGCAAGTGACCAATCACTAAATAGTAGCACTTCTGTGTTATTTTTTGGTGAGCTTATGAGAATTTGCTCTAATTTTTGTACCATGGTCGGGGCTACATGTCTGCCTCAGATGCAGGTAATAAAGGAATATATTACCTGGAGAGAGTTAAAAAACAACTGAGTGAAAAAGTTGGCCTGCTTTTTTTTTTTTTGGCCTGCTTTTTATTATTACTATAAATCTGTAATCCTATACGAGGTCAGTGATAAGTATTCCTCCTCAAATACTTTTTTGGTTGGACTAGGTTCTAAACAATTGCTGTGGCTAATTGCTAAGTTTTTAATTATATATATAACCCTCATGTTAGCATTTTTGTTGCTTATTCTTTAGTAAATACTGCATTCTAAACATGGAGGTTAATAATGAGAGCGCTGGCCCTAGGCATTCAGACTTAGCTACCTGCAATCATTTTGAAAGTAAGTTTATAAAGGTTCATAATCATTCAAACTAAATATGGTTGCAGTTTGTGTCTCCAATTCATGATGCCACACATTCTAGTGTTTAAACAAAAATTCAAATAAGTAATGACAGCACAGTGATTATAAAGACAGACACATTACTTCCACATTTAGAGATAGAATAATATAGAGCTATCTCAAAGTTGCTAGAATTCATCCTGAAGAAATACACAGGCAGTTTTGCAATTTTTGGATTTTGCTACGAAATTGAATTCTAATGAATCTCTGCTTATCCTTTTGTTTAAAACTTCTCTTCGCTAGTTTATCTTGCTTCGTGTCAAAACTTTCGAAGTTAAAATAAACAAAAAGTTAATAACAAGTTAAACTGTCCATTAGACTTGAGTATGTGAAAATGAATTGAGAAAGCCACTGACAAGTCTGCAGAAGGCTCCAACGGAAACTGTAATGTTGTTACTCATTACCGTGATTGCCCAATATGTGGGCATAAGTTTTACTATATTTTTGTCAAATATATACATATACGTATATATACGTATGCATTTAATAAGTGTTAACCTACTACTCTCTTTTTTACTGCCCTATATATTTTACCTTTTAAAACTTTTTCAATTGTAGGGTTACTTATGAGAAGTTCAATAAAAGAAAATTTCCTCTTTCCCTTTTTGGAAATGGAATTTTTGCTTATTTATTTATTTTTACTGACATGATGTATTATGACGTTCAATAAAAGAAAGGGTGGCTCAGTGGTTAAACCCTCTGCCTTCGGCTCAGGTCGTGATCTCGGGGTCCTGGGATTGAGTCCCGCGTCGGGCTCTCTGCTTGGCGGGGAGCCTGCCTCCTCCTGTCTTTCTCTGCCTGGCTCTCTGCCTACTTGTGATCTGTCTGTCAAAAAAAAAAAAAAAAACTAAAAAAAAAAAAAGAAAATGTTCATTATTTACATTTTTTCTGGCCATTATTATTTATTTCATTTCATGATTATTTCTAAAAATAACTTTGTCATAAAGAGGAAGAAATGTTAATAATAATAGTAATAATAATAACCTACTCCAGCTGTCAAATACACTAGATAGAACACCGGGTTTGATCCAAAACTAAGTGAGTCTATTTTCAGGGCAGTCCAGTAAGTTTTTCCCATCAAGCATCAGGATTCCCACCTTACCCTCCTCTCTTTCTGCTCATTCTACTTTCTCCTCTCTTCCTCCTAGTTGCCTCACCCAACTCTGAAGTGCTAGTTTAATATGATGGATGCACTGATAGTGAAAGTGACTCGTGGTGAATTCATCAGAACAGGCTGCACAGGAAACTGAATGAAAGCCAGTGTATCACAAACCAGAAGACCAGGAAAGGTCAGAAAAGGATGCTTTATTAGGTAGAGTGCTGGGCTCAATTTCCTGTTGTGAGGACTATGAATGGGGTGGATCTCAGTGTCTCCACAAACTCTTTAAAGGAGCAGCCCCCCATGGGGAAATTGATGGTGGGGTGGAGAGTGGGGGAGGTTAATTATGTGGGAGAGGAAAAGAGAATGGAAACAAAATGCAGCATTAGAAATGTAAGTGCTTTTTCAAAAGCATAATGATACAAATTCCTTTAAAAAAAAAAAAGAAAGATTTTATTTATTTGATAGAGATCACAAGTAGGCAGAGAGGCAGGCAGAGAGAGAGGAGGGAATAGGCTCCCCACGGAGCAGAGAGCCCGACGTGGGGCTCGATCCCAAGACTCCAGGATCATATCCTGAGCTGAAGGCAGAGGCTTTAACCCACTGAGCCACCCAGGTGCCCCGCTTTTTTTTTTTTTGCTAATGCTTTCTTGTCCTGGAAATTGACAGGGGTGCCACATAACCAGATCAGACTAAATACCAGAACAACTAAGTATGTATGGATCAAAGATATTCCTGGAAAATTCAAAAGAAGAAATTAAAATAGCAATAAATATGTAAATAAAATATTATAATGCTAATAACATGAAATATTCACCTCCTTACAACTTAAGAAATATGAATGAACAGAAAATCAACTTGGCAAAGATTTAAAAAGTCACCAAGTATTGGCATGGTAAAGACAAAAATAAATAATTAATATGTTATTTGTGAAGTATAGTTTGGTATACACTTCCTGAAGAATTTACAATATTTAGCCTCAAAAATCTATATTCATTTAAAGCCAGCACTTACATCTATATAATTTGTATGGAGAAAATAACTATAATTTTTGATAATGATTCAACCCTATGTAAATCAATTACACCATTATTACTTATAATATAGAAAATGTGAAAATTCCTTAACCATCCAAAAATAGTGGTTTGGTTAGATGTATTATGTCTTTTGACTGGAAATTTATCCAGTGATTAAAAATTATGTGCTATCACATATTTAAGGACATGAAAATTATACTCTTAAGTAAAAAAACAAATCACTAAACAACTATTATCCCCTATGCTTAGAAAAATAACTGGGCAAATGTATACTCAAGTAGAAAAAGAAACTTTATTCCCTTCTTTCACACCCCCTTCTTGCTCTTCCCCAATCCTGAGGAGGAGCTACTAATATCTTGTCAAATTCTGGGATTCTGTTTGGGCCAGTTACTGATTGGTAGCCCTGGTGTATTAAAAGGTCTTAGGCGTAGCTCCTTCTCTCTTGCTTCCTATTGCCCCCATGTGGTAGGATTGGTAAATTGAGCCAAGCTCGGCTTGGACTAATCAACTGAATAATTCACCTAGTCTCTCTCCTTCTTTTTAAAAATTATTTACACTCAATTTATTTAACACATACTTTATTATTAGTTTCAGAGGTAGAATTCAGTGATTTATCAGTTGCATGTAATGCCCATTGCTCATCACTTCAAGTGCCCTCCCTAAGTCTTTATACTCATCATTGCTCGGGCCTCCTGTACCTTGTGGTGATCTAGAGAATGGAAGATCCCAAGGAATGGAACTGGGCTTGGGAAGAAGTGGAAACTCTGCTAGGTTTATAGGGAACAGGTGCCATGGCTACCCTTCAAGGTACCCAAGGTCCAGGCTGCTTGTCTAAACCACAAAGCAAGGGAGAAGATTAAGAGATAGAATCAGTTATTCAAAGGCATATGAAAAGAAAGCTCAAGGAGTGGAAACCTTTTTGTAGCCAGACTTTGTCCAACCCACAGTAATAAGTGGAAGTAAACATCTTAGGGGTTTTTGTTTTTGCTCTGCGTCCATCTTTTCTTAACTCTGATAAAAGCACCATGACTTCTTCCCACTGGGGTTTTCAACCTGCATATAGCTGAAGTCTTTCCTGGCTTTGGAATTTTCACATTCACTGAGACCCATGCATTCCTCTGTCCACAGTACTTTATTTGAGATGAGAATGTGCACACAATGGGAAGGCGTTTCCTTGGAACTAGATGCCATGTTTGGAGCACTGAAATGAACTGCAACTCTAAAGCCTGGAAAATCCGTGTGCATAAAAACAAGCTATGAACAGCTATCTAGGAAAAGTAGAAACACTTGTTAAACATCAACACCTGGTACATAGTAAGATATGCCATCAAAGGAATACCAACACAGCCAACGGAAAAACACAGACCCTCAGAGTATTACTTGGTTTAAGCACTAAAGTTTCATCACTGTCAGAAAGAGTGGTCACAGGTAGAATTGAGGGTGTCTTTTCCTTACTGTTTCTTTTCTTTTCTTTCTTTCTTTCTTCTTTTCTTCTTTCTTTCTCTTCTTCTTTCTTTCTTTTTTTTTTTTTGGAGTGGGGACACATTTTCCAGGGTATAAGTCAGATGGCTAATAACAGAGTAGGATGCTTAGTGTAGGATCTGGTCAAGTGTAATAATTCAGTTATGAGAGTAAAAAAGCATAAAGGGCAATGATGTGGACAAAAGGCAAATTCTAGGGACTATCAAGATATAAAAACTCAGGGGGCGCCTGGGTGGCTCAGTGGGTTAAGCCGCTGCCTTCGGCTCAGGTCATGATCCCAGGTCCTGGGTTCGAGCCCCGCATCGGGCTTTCTGCTCAGCAGGGAGCCTGCTTCCTCCTCTCTCTCTGCCTGCCTCTCTGCTTACTTGTGATTTCTCTCTGTCAAATAAATAAATAAAATCTTAATAAATAAATAAATAAATAAAAATTAAAAAAAAAAGATATAAAAACTCAGAAGGCTAAACTTATGTTCAAGTCTATGAGGTCAACTTTGGGTTTAAAATGAGATATAAAGACAAAGGTAAGAACCTGAGTATACTCTGGATTCAAGTAAGAAGTAAAAACAAGGAAATGGACAAAGTAGGAAAGGGCTAAGGTAACTGCCTGGACTGGAAAATGCTGAAGATTCTATATATGAGATGGAAGTCAGTGATAGGTCATTGTAGTTTAAAGGGTCATA
The DNA here is from genome assembly GCF_902655055.1 of Lutra lutra. Lineage (NCBI taxonomy): Eukaryota > Metazoa > Chordata > Mammalia > Carnivora > Mustelidae > Lutra > Lutra lutra. Next base: position 116,389,159 of record NC_062284.1, read on the forward strand.
AACAAACACCAGTTCTTTAATGGTCTTTCTAGAGTACCTGCTCAAAAGTAACAGAATTAAAAAAAAAAAAGAATGAAAATAAATAAAGTGAGAGAATAAATAAGAAAGTAAGAAAAAAAAAAAGGAAAATTCATTTCCATACTTGACAGTTTGGTGAACTATCTATCCAGTTCCATGCTTATAGTGCAAACTAATTTAAACACCTTGATAGTTGTTTTTTTTAATCCTCCCAACTTTTTATATAATATAGGTGTCCTAGCAAGAAAGTAATGGAAATTATCCAAGACCAAAGTAGAGTAAAAAACAAAAAGATAAATACTATATGGTAGGTGAAAAATCCCTAGACATTAGAGTAAGACCTATCCTATACCTAATCAGAGTTTCCAGACAGAATTGGTAAAGGAATACTCCTAGCGATCCAGGCTGAAAGTTTTCCAGACTGATGAAAGATAAGAACATTCAGATAAAGATTTCTAAATCCTACACTGGATAAACTAGACTTCCACACCGAGACACATCGCAGTGCACTTAGAGAAGAGCAAAGAAATGAAGAATGTGAAAGAAACTAGGAAGAAAGGCGAGTAGATACAGAGTAATGGCAGTTTTACAAACAGCTGAATTCTTAACAACAGTGGTACTGGCTGGCCATAAGAAAGGGGAATCACACCTTCAAAATCAGAGAGGAAAACCTAGTATTGAGTACCGAAGAGAATTCTCACTTAGAAGAAAAGGGGTGAAATAAAACCTTTTCAGACAAAAATAATTTGCTACTAACAGACTCAGTTGAAGGACTCTAAAGGCTTTATGTCACACACACACACACACAAAGAAACTGAATTTAGTAAGAAAATGTGATACGGGAGATTAAAGTAAACATATGAAGGAATCTAAATAAATACTGACTGGAGAAAACAGCATTAAAATAATATCTAATTTGGGAGAGGATTTTAAAAAATATATCCTGGGAAATACAGAAGTTCAGAAAATTAGATTTAAAGTTTCCTAATGCCCTTATATTATGATAGAAGAGGCTAATGTTAACAACTTTGTATTCCATTGCAGACAGTAACGCTACTCCTCAGTATTATGATTTTCCTCTCCTTTGGGGAATGTTGGGAGCCTATACCTCCTTGTCTACTGGAAGTTAGCCTTGGCCATGAAACTAGCCTTGAAAAATGGAAGATGAACAAAGTGTCACTTCCAAGAAATATTTATGAGTTAGAGTATCTATTCTCTCTTCCCTTTTTGCTGTGACCAGTGAAAAGCCTATTCCTATGGAACCCTCAACAGCCTGTGACCCAGAGTGAGGACAAAATCTTGGTTCTTTCTGAGAATTTTGGGTTGTTCATATAACAATATACCTTGTCCCAAAGAAACAAGCACTGGTACTGAAAGCAGTGGGGAAATGTGTATTGAAGGTGAGCAACAAGCAATGCCAAAATGTTTGGTAAAAAGTTATCTGCCCTAAGCTGGGAGATATATCATGTAACCTAATAAACTTGTATGTGGCTCTAAGGGAAGAAGTTGGAAAACAAACTTTACTAGTGAGTGTTGGTAATTAGCTGCATTTGACCATTTTCTGGGTTCAGGAAAGAATTTGTATGTTTATAGACAGGAATAAAAGGGAGTAGAGAGAATATGAAAATTCATGGACTTTCAGAGATGGAAAACTTCCTCACTATCCCAAAATGTCAAAGCTAAATGTAAGGAAATCTTTGAGCAACAAAGGCTAATTATAACTTAGCAAAGCACTTAACTTTGAAGCAAAGGTCAAATTAAAGGAGTGTTCATTATAACTTTGTGAAAACCACTGGATGGGTTAAGAACTTCAGGGCAAAAAGCAAATTAAGGGTGTGATAGCCAGCAAATTGTTCACTTAGACAAAATCACTCAGAGTAAACAGCTAAAGTATGTGTTCTTCCCAGTGACATCCAGTAAACTCAAGTTATCTATTAGAGGGGGTGGGGACATAGGAATATATGTCAGAGATGACAAACACTACACTCTAAGAAAGCACACTGATAAAGAAATGCAGATATGGATACTGGCATACAACTGACTGAAATCAAATAAATTGCAAGTCTGTTAAGTTTTGAGGAGTTTTAGTGCCAAAGGAAATAGGGCAACAAAAGGGTGAGAAAACTGGATGGTCCACAAGGAGATTCTATTGCCCTCTATTTTAGATGGGGCTGAGAAGAATAATACAAAAGGAAATTTCCCAAAGGTAGAGTCAGGGCCACAGAGAACAATGGAAAAATAAGTCCCTTCACTTTCTAGAATAGATTTAATCCACCCCAAAGATGGAGGGCCTTAACCATATGTGCCCACCAGAATTTCAAAACTGCTATGGACCAGTGATTTCTCTGTATCATGGAGTCTTTTCCAAATGGGAGCACTTTTCTATTTATGCTGTGCCCGTTTCATCATTATCTACTGGGAGCATGTAACAAACCTAATTTTTCTTTTTGGCTGAAAGTGCTTGTATCAAGTTAGCACATCAAGATCTGTTGTAGAGACTGTTGTGCATCCCTCCCACCCTACAATACAAAGGAAACCTGTTCCTGAGCTAAACTTCCTCACTAGATGGGAATGTGGGGTGGCTCTCCTTGACATGGGAGTAAGCTTCATCTACACCAGAGAAAGAATGATCCAAACATTTGGTAAGCAGAAGGGCAAACTGTGGTTGACACTTATCTCCTTTCCATTATTTCAAGTTTTCCTTTCCTTCTACTCACATAAGAGGATTGCATTTCCCTGGTCCCGCTAATTTGGGTGTGCCCATGTGATATATGGGAAATGATCCAAGGCAGAGGTATTTAAGCACCACTACAAACTGTCCATTCTCTGATTTTGCTACTATCACTGATATTCTCAAATGGTCAATCTTCCATTAGCCTACAGTACAGAGGGAGTACAGAAACCTTTATAGTTCTAAGCCACTAAGAATTTGGGATTGTTTATTCCAGTCCATAATATAGTCTATCCTACTGGTTTGTAAGTTAAAATATTATAGGGAAATAAAAGAATACAGAATATAATTCTAAACTCTTAGGGGAGAAAAGGAATGAAAAAAATTAAAAATAAATCAAGTAAAAAGTACAATAGGGGCACCTGGGTGGCTCAGTTGGCTACGCAACTGCCTTAGGCTCAGGTCATGATCCCAGGGTCTTGGGATTGAGTCCTGCATTGGGCTCTCTGCTCAGCAGGGAGTCTGCTTCTCCCTCCACCTGCTCCTTCCCCCTCTCGTGCACACACTCTCTCTCTCTCAAATAAATAAATAAAATCTTTCTTTAAAAGTTAAAAAAAAAGAAAGTACAATAGAAGACAAAAAGGAACAGAGAGAGCGAGAGAGAGAGCGCGTGCAAGAGCAATAGAGGTCAGCAAATAATAGGGTAGAAATAAACTTAAGTGTACAGTCGACCCTAAAACAACATGGGTCTGAACGGCATGTGTCCACTTAAATACAGATTTCTTACAGTACAGTACTGTAAATGTATATTCTCTTCCTTAAGATTTTCTTAATAATAGTTTTCTCTAGCTTACTTTATTGTAAGAATATAGTATACAATACATATAACATATAAAATATGTGTTAATTACATATTTGTGTTATTGATAAGGGTTCTGGTCAACAGTAGGCTATTAGTAGTTAAGTTTGGGGGAGTCAGAGTTATAGCAGATTTTTGACTGTTTGGGGGTCAATGCCCCAAACCCATTTTGTTCAAGCATCAGATCTTGTAAGGTTATCCTGCATTCATAAGTAATCCCCAAACCTCAGCAACTTATGAAATCTGTTTCTCACATTGCATGCCAGTCCCTGGCCGGCCTTCGCTATTCAAGGTGGAACCCAGACTGAAGGAATGGCTTTAGTCTGAAACCTACAGGTATGGTGACACAGAAAAACTCAGAATAACATAGTGACTCTACAATCTTCTACTCAAAGTAGTACATTTATTTCTACTTGCTTTTAATTGGTAAAAAATCATCATCATTAAGGCCAAGTCTCTTAATAGACTTAGAGGTCAATGGGGTTATAATACTTCAACAGGAATGGGCTTAGAAGAGACAGGGCTTGTAAGGAGGGGCTGTTAGGAAGGGTCACTGACTATTTTGAAGATATCTACTATACCAAATATAAAACTGATCCAAATTAATGGAAACTGTCGAAACTATCCAATTTGAAGTCAATGACTGTCAGACTGGATTAAAAATAATCCAATTCTCAAAGAGGAAAAAATAAAACCAGATGAAACCACAGAGAGAGACAAACCATAAGAGACAATCACAGGAAACAAGCAAGGTTGCTGGAGGGGAGGCAGCTGGGGGACGGGGTAACTGGGTGATGGACATTAAGGAGGACATGTGATATAATGAGCGTTGGGTATTATACAAGACTTGAATCGTTGATCTCCACCTCTGAAGCTAATAATACATTATATGCTAGTTAACTGAACTTAAATACAAATAAAAAATTAAAATTAAAAGCAAAAAAAAAAAATGAATCCAATTCTCTGCTCTTTGTAAGTGACAACATAAGGACAGAAAAAGTATTAAGGTCAAAGGATGGAAAAAATAGACCAGGAAAATATTAAGGAAATCTGGTATAGCAATACTGATACCATACAAAATAGACTTTTTTTTTTAAGATTTTATTTAATTTGACAGAGAGAGACACAGTGAGAGAGAGAACATGAGCAGGGGAGTGGGGGAGGGAGCAAACAGGCTCCCCGCCAAGCAGGTAGCCCCATGCAGGGTTTGATCCCAGGAGCCTGGGATCATGACCTGAGCCGAAGGCAGACACTTAATGACTGAGCCATCCAGGTGCCCCCAAAATAGACTTTAAAGCAAAAAGCATCTCTAGAGATAAAGATGATCACTATACAATGATAAAAGTTTCAATTTATCAGGAAAATATAACAATTCTAGATTTTATGTACTTAATAGCAGTCTCAAAATATATAGACAATTTCACTATCGCAGAGGAAGATTTTAAATTTCTCATTGTAAATTAAATAGATCAAAAATAAGGACATTAAAGAATCTGAGCAATACAATTTACAAGTTTAATGAAAAGCACACATACAGAGAGAGAATACTGGGCTGAACAGCTGCAAATATACATTCTCTCCAAGCACTCAATACTTATGATGGTACAAACACTGAAGTTAGTAAATTCTTAAAAATCACATTAAATTAATTCTTAATTAAGTTAATTAAATAAATTATTAAAAGCACATTAAAATGTGTTCCAATATCATACAGAACACTTACTTGACAAACATAAATTAAGTTAAAATCCGTAACAAACAAAGAGAAATGATTCCATGTGTTTGAAAATTTTTAAATTTATTTGTGGCTCAAAAAAGTCATAATGGAAATCAGAAAATTCTCAGAACTGAATGATAAAGAAGGTCTTTTTCAATACTTATGAGATGCTCCTAAAGTCTTACTCTGAAGAAAATGGGTAATTGTATATCCTAAGTAAACACAAAAGGGTCAAAATTAATGAACTAGAAGCATTCCAACCTTAGACATTAGGGGGAAATACAGAACAAACTTTACAAATGGCAAAAGATAAAACCGGTTTTTATTGAGAGAGAAATTACATTACAAGAAATCTTGGGCCAGACACAACCCCATGCTGCCTGTTTTAGACCAATCCGCATATCAACAGCCTCTTTTAAGGTCCAACTCAAACTGTGTAAGAAAAAGGGAAGCAACAGAACTTAAAGGGACAACACAGAAGAGGCCAATGGAAGGAGCAAAGAAAGACTGTGGTTTCAGTGGTCTAGCCTCAGCCCACATCTCCAGGAGCTCTGATGCACATACCGCACCACAGTCTTTGCCACCCTAGAGCAGGGGAGTGAGGTTTCTGCGCCTCCGTATCATGCACTGGGCAGCCACTCTTTACAGGCCATTACAGGGATAAGTAGTGCATAACTTCCCGCCACCTCCTGGTGATGGCGCTCCAACGTACCAGAGGCAAGGCTCTTGAAAACAGTGCAAGTGCATTAGTGGCATCACATGCAGCATCTGGAGAAGAATGAGTACACCAAGCCACACAAAAGGCGATCTGGACAGAGCACCAACACTGCTGTGCTCTACCCCTTGTACAGCTCAGGTCACTTGCTTTACACATTAGGTTCACCCCATTCTTTTGTAACCTTCAGGATTCTGGCTGGTCACAGTTTCTATGAAAACTTAAAGGGAGAAGTTCGTGGGGATAAACTACAGCCTCCACAGCCGCAGTCCACTCTGAGGTCAGAACTGATATGGATCATTTTCTCTCTTTACTCCCAGTCCATACTCCCCTCACCTGTGCCAGCATGTCTGCTGGCCTACATGATTAGCATGGTACTGTCACCCGAGGGGTCTGAGATTTTGGTTCCCATGCTGTTGCCTGGCACGGTTGAGCTCTACTTGCGAACTGACAGTGAAAACAGAGGTTCCAATTACCATAAAGAGATGGATACTCCAGTAATTCACATGAGTGCCAAATATATTCCTCCTGCTACCATTACATAGCCACAACCCCCACCTCCTCATGGTTAGCAAACCCAATTACCCCTTCAAGTATGGTACTCTTTTCCTGCTCTTGCTGGTCTACTGGCACAATGAGCATAAAATGATGAATGGCAGCCACAGCCTTAAGGTTTAGTGGAACTATAATGTTTCCCCTAGTGGAGTGTCCCCTTTCTAGAAACCAGGACCTCTGCTTCTTCAACAAGAAGAGCCTGAAGTTTCAGAAACTGGAAGCAAAAGTCTCCCAAGGGGTTGCTGGAACAGAGCCTCCTTCCCACTCCTTGGCTCTCAGCAGTAATACAGAACCATATAATCCTCAGTGGTTTAAGGAAAAAAGTGGGCAAACACTTTTTCTCTGTGAAGTGCCAGACAGTAAACTATTTTAGACTTTGGGGACCACAGAGTCCTCTGACACGACTACTTAGTTCTGCTGAATATGGCATAAGAGAAGGCCACGGACAATATGCAGATGAGCATGTGGTTGCGTTCCAATAACACTATGTTTGTAAAAGAGCAGCAAGCCTGATCTGGCCTTGGAACCAGCTTGCGAACCTCTGCTTTAATCTACATGCTGCCTCCCGACCGCATACCTTTGTAGGGTATCACGTCCATACAAAGTACTGCTCAGCTATGTTTCTCAGAGGCCATTTCATTGCTCCAGCGGCCGGCAGCTTATGGAGGCTGTGGGAGTAGCAAGGACCAGTGAATCTCACAGGAATCTACCCATTGCAGGACCTTTTCAGAAATCAGGTCCTTGATCTGAAGTGACAGTAGGTGGAGATCCCATGTCAGTCAATCGGAATGCTGCGAGGTCCTAGCACAGAGGTGCTGACCCAGTTGACACCGGCAGGAAACGTAAGCGCACACTTAGAAAACCCTTTCAAATGAACTGCTTCCCCCTCATGGTGGAAGGTCTGATGTGATAAGTGCCACTAAGTGGACTTGGTTGGTCTCCTTGAAGATGTCACACCGCTAAAAGGCTCAGCAGCAGTTGTCTGCGGTTGACAGGCAGGGTGGAAGCTGGGGCAAGGTCAGCCTCAATGCCGGATGCCATGCTCTGTGCCACCATGGCTACTCCCTCGAGTCCATGACCTCAGTACCATGTGGCCAATGGACTGTGCTGGTTGGTATATGCACTGTGGTCTGAGTAGATGGCGGCCGTTCAGGGATTTGTTTGCAATGGTCCCCTGCCCCTTTACTATCCTACTGGCCAGGCAAGCGTCAGAGGGAGACTCATATGCGGGGACTAATCAGTCAGGATCTGGACACCAAGTGGTCTAGGTTCAGATGCCGGTCAGTCAGATTACTGTCATGGAACATCAGCTGTTTTTACTGTTGTTTTGGTTTTTTAAAGCAGCCTCACTGAGATATAATTTATACACCACAGAAGTCACCCATTTTAAGTGTATAATTAAATTAATTTTATTATATTTATAGTTGTACAATCATCATCACAACCTGATTTTAGAACATTTCCATTACCCTAAAAAAGCCCTCACATCCATTTATAGCCATTCTCCATTCTCACCCCCAGCAGTAGGCAGCCACTAATTTACTTCTATCTCTTTCGATTTGCCTTTTCTGGATATTTAACGTAAATGGATTCATATGTGTTCTTCCGTGACTGGCTTTTTTCACTGAGTGTAATGATTCTGTAGCTCATCCATGCTGTAGCATGTGTCAACACTTCATCCCTTTTTCTTGCCAAATAATATTCCATTTCATATGACTATTCCATATTTTGTTCATCCATTTACCCAGCGGATGGACATTTAGTTTTTTCCCAGTTTTTTAGCTAATGTGAAAAACGTTGCCATGAATATTCGTGTTCAAGTCTTTGTACGGTCATAGTTTTCATCTTACTGATGAGATTAAGGCAACCGGACTCAGGTACCTCAAGGATGGAAAGCCTCTAGGTCCTTGTGAAGTGGGCTTAGGCTGACCCCCTGCTACTGAGCCGTAGAACACAGCATTCCCAGCCCCAGTTACTTCATTGTTGGGCAACCAAGGAGCACTCCCGGGCATCACCAACAGTCTGTGTAGGGCAGCTACAAACAGTCTGCATACCTACTTAATGCTGAAACCTTTTACAACAAGGGATCAGGACATTTCTACACAACACTATATGGGAGATTCTAGCCAGTGAAGGCAGAGAAAGAGTTAAAAGTTACCAAGGACTGGAAAGGAAGCGTCAGAACTGTTATTATTCAGAGATGCAGAGGAAAAAACCAAACGATTTATAGATACATTACTGGAATGACAATGCTGGTGTCTAATGTATGTAGAATCAAAATCAAGACATACAAGTCAAGTTCTGTTATATGTACCACCAAAACCACAGCTTTCCAATATAAAACCTAACTTAGAAAAAAGATTTACATGAACAATAGTATATAAAATGGAGGTAGCTGTACTAAATCTAACCAAAAATGTGTGAGACTCTCCTGAGGAAAACTGTAATACTTTCTTGAAGATACTGAAAAAGAATTCTATAAATGGGCAGTTATGTAATGTTTAATATATACATAGACCCAACACTGATAAAGGTATCACTTCTCCTCAAATTTATTTATAGATTCAATTTGTTCCCAGTTAAAAGCCTAAGATTAGTTTTGGGTGTTTATTTTGTTTTCTTGGCTGGTGACTCGCTAAGCAGTTTCCGAAACTTTTTTTTTTTTTTTAAAGATTTATTTATTTACTTGACAGACAGAGATCACAAGTAGGCAGAGAGTCAGGCAGAGAGAGAGAGGGAACCGGGCTCTCTGCTCAGCAGGGAGCCCGATGCGGGGCTCGATCCCAGGACCCTGAGATCACGACCTGGGCCAAAGGCAGAGGCTTAACCCACTGAGCCACCCAGGTGCCCCTCCAAAACTTCTACGGAAAAACAAGGTCCACAAATAGTTGGGACACTCCTGAAAAAAAAAAAAAAAAAAAGAATAAAGTAGGAATCTTGTTCTATTAGATATCAAGACTTATAACTAAACTATCTTCATAAGGCCAAACTGTACCTGTATGGATACAGATAAAACAAGATTGGTGTATCAGAACAGAGAAACTCAGACCACATATATATGCAAACCTGATGTATGACAGAAGTGATAATGTGGATCAGTGGTGTTAAGAGCCTTTCGATAAATGGTGCTGGAAAAATTGTTTATCCAAATAGTAGATATGAAACTGGAAATCAATTTGTCATCATCCAATAGAATTAAACTATGGATGTTGTATGATGCAGAAGTTCCACTCCTAGGCATAAACCTGGAGAAACTCTTGAACATTTTCACCAGAGCTATGTATAAGAATGTTTAATATGCAATATTATATGTAAGATCAAAGGATAAGGGGAGAATCCATAAATTATTTGTAATTCATTCACACTATGGACATAAAATACAGTAGAGAAAAATGAATGCATGAAGCTGTATGAACCCAAACTTCCAAACATAGTATCAACAAGAAAACTACCCAAATAGTTTACACAGTATGAGTTCAACTATACTGAGTAAATAACATATAACACAAGACAATATATAACTTAGGAATACATACATCTGCAGTTAAAATGTAAAAAGAAAATAGAGGGAATGACAAACAATCAAATATCCAAAATGCCTTGATGAGTTGTGATAGGGAACTGGTTTATGAAGGGTGAGGTATGAAATCAGGGAAAGGCACTTCAAATACAGTGGGAATGTTCTATTTCTTAGATTGGGGTGATAGGTCTAGAACTTCTTAAATTGCTCCTTTTATATTTTAAACATATAAACATTTTTTTTGTATGTATTAAGAATTAATAAAATTGACCCTACACTGTAGGGTCCAGATGGACCCCTGATATTCAAATCTGACTTAAATGTGCACCACAGACACCAGGAAGGTATGAAACAATTTATCATTTAATAAGACCTTCTGGTGAGAACAGGGTAGCTCCAGGCAGGTCCAAAAATGGCCTGAGAGAGCAGGAAAAGATTGGTTTCAGGTTTTTATGGTGACTAGGGACGGTGATTAGAGCAAGGGTTCCTAGGCATGGTTTTAAGTTCCATAGGCACAAGGAAAGATCACTCAATCAGCTTGCCCATATGTGAGACAGATGGCCAAGAGGAAGAGATGAGGCTTAAAAGATGTCAGTTAAACATCAAAAAATAGAGTCGCACTCTTTATGACAAAAATATTTTAAACAAAACTGTATAAGGAAACAAAAGGGGTACCTGCCATGTTGGAAGTACTATGTCTGCAGAGAAAAGAATGTTACTCTCCTTTTAGATACCACTTCACCAGTTCGTCTTCCAGGAATACACCACTAGAGGAATAACTACGGTCAAACTGTTAAAGTTGGTAGAAAATTTAAATTCTTTACTATTCCACAGAAGAAACTCAGTATCAAGAGTAATTATTATAGTAACATAAAGTTAGAGATCAAGTCCTGTGGAGTGAAAAGAATGAGAACTGCTCATGATGTTCCTGGCATTATGTCAGAGTATAAATATCAGCTGGTCTCTCTGGCACCTGAGCTGAGCCCAAAAGGAATCATTTGCTTTACCACCATGGTAGTGAAGAAATTTTGCAACGTTACACCGACTCACTGCAAATGAGTACCAAGTTTGAAGACTTCTCCCCGAAGAAAGTATTTCATTTCTACTGAGAAGATACAATGATTTAAGTGTACATCTGTTTTTGAGACACCTACTGGGTACTGCTGCAGACACAGAGATAAAAAAGATTTAATCTATGCTCTTTAAGGGCTTACAGTTTCTTGTATTACTTTTGCACTCTTAAGGTGTGAAAGTTTGGATTTACAGAAAACCTACATCCAGCCTGATGGCTCAAATGACAAGAAAATTTATTGGACTGCTTTCGACATACTTCAATATTAAAGAATATATGAGAACCATTAGAAACTGTATCTACAGTTTCACAGAAGAAGGAAATACCCGTGCTTAAGATAATTCTTAATAAACAAGTTGAGTGAATGATAAGACTCTGCGATCACAAGTCAGCAGCTAAAGGTGAAGACACAGCTCAATTTCTCTGTATTCATAAAGATGAAAAATGTGGGATGAGCAGAGAATGAGAGGAGAGTAAATTTAAAAGTGGCTTGAGAAGCTTTTAGGAACAGAAATGTATACGCTGAAATTTAAGTTCGTGACACAAATGAAATGCAATTCCTCCATACCCCAATCTGTAGTAAAGCATTCTCCCACCACCACACACACACACACACACACACACACACACACCCCTTTTATGTAGGGCTCTTTTGGGCAGGAAGAAGAGAGCCTAAGTGCAACATTTAGTTTGATCCCCAGTATCCGGTGAGAATAATAGTAATGCCTTAAAAATCCTTCTTCCGTACCAAGTAGTGTTCTAAGCTCTCTAAATGCTAATGTATTTAAGTGTTTTATAGTAATTAATTTATTTAATAATACTCAAGGCAAACCTGTAAGGTAAGCAGTAATATTTTTACCATTTTCAAGTGGGTATCAAAAGCACAGAGAAGTTAGTAATTCGTTCAAGGTCTTTGCAGCAGCTAAGAGCCAGCCTGTCTCCGGTGGCAGCAATATGGACGGCAGGTGCCCAAATCGTAACCAGAGTTGGAGGACAACAAGCCAGCTCCACCACAACAGGAATGTTGGGAGAGTTGGCTGACTGAGGGCCACAGATGTGCAGAGGAGAGGGTGAGTGGTGACTGACTCAAGATGACCATAGAACAGAAGTGCAGAGTAAAGTTCCCATGAGCCCAGTATAAACTGATGTTCTCAGGAACTGTTAATGTGTACCACAGCCCTGCCCTTTGGGGAACACCTAAGAGACATGAATGAGGAAAGCCTAAGGTCCTACCATTTGCCGGATGGGGCTGAAGACCACGGAGCAAACTGCTCAGAGGACCTTAGCCAGGACCCTTGGCCGGGGTGTCTTCAAGTACATTTTATATTCTCAATGCAGAAATATATAAATATATGTGGGTACATTTAATTTCTTTCCAAGTAAGATACATGTTTTAACTCCTTTCTTGGGTGTTAGTTTCCTTTTCTATAACATGAGATTCCTTTCAGCTCCATACTTTTGTCTCTAAGTAAGTGATTTGGGCATTTTGCTGAAAATCTTTCAGCAAAGATCACTAAAATGATCTTTTTAAAGATCTAAAATGACCCCCACTTATGGGGCGCTTAGGGGACTCAGCTGGTTAAGAATATGACTCTTGGTTTTGGCTTAGGGCATGATCTCAGGGTCATGAGATGGAACCCCGCATCAAGCCCTATGCTGGGCTCCACACTCAGCACAGAGTCTGCTTGCCCCTCTCCCTCTGTTCCTCCCCCAGCTCAAGCACGTGCACTCTCTCTCTCAAATAAAAATCATAAAAAAAAAAATAAAAATAAAAATAAAATAGGGGCACCTGGGTGGTTAAGTCGTTAAGCGTCTGCCTTCAGCTCAGGTCATGATCCCAAGGTCCTGGGATCAAGCCCCACATCAGGCTCCCTACTCCGCAGGGATCCTGCTTCTCCTCTCCCACTCCCCCTGCTTGCTTTCCCCTCTGTTGCTGTGTCTCTCTCTGTCAAATACATACATAAAATCTTAAAAATAAAAATAAGAAAATAGAATAAAATAAAATTAAAAAATTATCTCATTCTGTTTGTTAATTTCCATCCTGGTGGCCACCACCAGGTTCATATCCCTGTGCCCTTATTCCTG